>NC_064433.1:39457557-39764745 GCF_023343835.1 Lagopus muta
GGAATGAATCACATTCTAAGGATGCCTCTAACTCATCACTGACCATGGAAACAGTTCCTTCAAGTTCTGCAACTTGCTTTCAGACAGCTGATGGTAGAGGTAATGAATCCATCAAGTATGTATCCAAATCTTTTTGCTGCTTCAGAGCTCAAGATTGCATTTGCTCCATGGAGAAGCAGAGTGTGCTTGGGTCTGCTGGCATGGCTGTTTGAACACATCCCTAATTCATCTTGATCTTCTCATGGGTAAGTACAATGGATTCTATTTCTCACAGGACATAATTTAGCATGCAGAGCATTCTTGAAAACTGTCCTAGAATTCACTCTGGTTCTGAAACCTGAGTTTTGTTTTCTTAAATCTCATGCTTTTTAACATAATTGCTACTTTCTGAAACAATCTCTCATCTTGTAATGAAATACATCTTGTATACACATAGTAACTATTTTTAATTCTGAATTTCACAGTTTAAAATCCTGTGCTATTTCAAATACAGGCAAAACCATCCTTCCTCTTGTATGGCACTGTTAGATGACATATAGAACTCCCAAACCCCTACAATTAGTAGCTGATAAAACAGTTTCTTATTCAGCAAATGTAGCAGGTATTTTTGAGCCTTCTAGAGGAGCACCTAAAGGTCAGACTGGAAGCCTGGCTGAGATAAACATCTACAAAAGGCACAATGTATAGGACTAAGAGTTCTGCGACATTATTCACCGAGGAACTGCAGGTGTCCTTGTCACAGCTTCCACTCATGTGCATTCATTGACCTTTCATCTGTGCTTATAACTGTAGGAGAAGAGGAAAATGCAGCCTGGTGAGCTTTTCCCTTTATCGACGGATATAAAATCCTTAAATCCCCTCTAAAGTGCCATAGAAAAACTACAGCTACAACAGCAGACCCATCAAGTACTATTCTTACATCTGGATGTTTGACATTGGTGAACATAATGCAAGAGCTTGTAAAAATCACATGACACCCTTTTGGTTACTGTAATAAGGAGACAGAGAGACAATACTTATTGGATCTCCTCCTTCGATTTGCTGCCAGTGCGGGGAAACACATGAGGGAAACCCAAGGGTAAATGTGAGCAAAAAAACTCACTGCGTCGACTGAAGGTCAATTCTGTATAGTGAAACAGCAAATGCCAGGAGACCAGCCAGGTAAAATGTGATGCACAAGTACCTGCAGACCTGCATGTGTTATGTGATCTTCTCCACACGCTTCAGGTCCAAATTCAGCAGTCCATGTGTGGACTTTACTGCACACAACTATGTGTGTGCTTTACTACATCAGGACCAGGGGCATTAAAACCACAAATGAAAAGACTGTCTGTAACTAAATGTGGATGATAGGTTTAGAGACACAGATTGCTCTGTGATGAAGTGGCTGTATGTTTTATCGATCTGTAGGGGGCATGGAAAATGACCTCAAAGGAGACACTTCTCCCCGTTTCCATTTCAAATTTATTATCAGTTGCATTTTACTTGTATTTTTACTTTCACCTTCTTTTTAAGTGTTGGCAAAGACTGGAGTGTTAATGTTAGTGTGCATAAATAATTTATTGAGTAATAATATATGAAAATGAATTTGATATGCTTCTCTATATGAATGACATTCCATTATGGAAATTTATTAATCAGCACATTCCACTCCATCAAATCTAGATTGTTTGAGGAAGAGGAGGGGAGGAGGTGGTGAGGCAGTTTGGAAAAATGCAGTACAGTGGGCTGACTAAATCTGAATAATACTTGGTCTCTGAAAATGCACAGTTATCAGTGTAACTCAAATCATACTGATGAGATACAGAACAGTTATATGCAGTCATAGTAACAATTTGTAATGTTAATATTAATAGCAGTGTCTGTTCGAGAATACAGATTTAAAATAGGTACATACAATTTTATTAAGTATAAAAAGATACCGTGCAGAGCACAATACAATACATTTCAGCTTGAATTCTGGTGGTGCTCAAGCTCCACTGTCTTAATTGACATTGTCACCAACGACCACTGGATAGAATTACTTCTCTGTATAAAATGAGCTTTTTCTGGATATATTCACAATGTTTGGTTTTAAAAATACAGTAATACTGTTTCACTAACTACTTACACTAATCAAACACTGACAAGACTGCTGGCCAGCCTGCATCTGGTTTTTAACATATATTACCGACAATTTTCCCTGGTTTGTTTTGCCTCTCTCTGAGAATAGATCCTTCAAACTATTAATTGACTTTTTCCCAAGTTCACAATCAGAACACAGGCTCACACTACTTCTACATTCCTCACATTGCTAAAGTTCACTGACATCAGCAGAGTCTTCAATATGCAAGGACTGCAGGACTCTTCCCTTAAGCTCTTTTCCCCCCGCCAAGCTTTTTCTAATGTAGCACAGAAGGCATGCTTTAAATGATGATTTATTAGGATAAGGGGATTCTATTTGCTTTATTTCTTGAAAGTGGATGACATTTATAGCCTTCCAACTTTAACTATTTTCTTTGGAAAAGCACACATGCAAACAATGTAAAATTAATTATGTATTTTGTTTGCACATTCCAATTTGGTTTGATTTAAAAAAAAAGAAGTCAGAATTCTTAACTTCAAATTGATTTAAATGATAATGTGAGGGTCTTAAAAGAAATGACTTACACTTCCTCCTCTCTAAAATATATTAACGTTAGACTGGAAAATAAATTAAATAATACAAAAATGCTGAGATTAGGCTATCACAGGAATATCTGCCAAACAAAGCTTGGTCTTTTGCTAAAATTAGCTGACTACATTTGCAATACATGCTAAGCAAAGACCCTACTTCTCTAACAGGTACATTCAGACAATATATATTTTATGGAATAAATATATAATATATCCAGTTATAGATTTCTGAATAGTAGCTATAATAGATACAAGCAATGCCTACGTTTAAAAATACAGTTCTAGGATTCCCTAACTTTACCACTAATAAAATTAAAATTGACCTAAAACTTTCTCACTCTGTTGATGCATAATAAAATATATGGAAACACCAAGAGTAAAAAGCCAATTGCTTCTACAAATGGAATACTTTATAAATATAGTAAATTGCTATTTTCAGAGGGAAAATTGAAAATTATAAACAGGAAGTTAGGTTAAAACAGCTCTACAATATATAGTACAAAGTGGCTATGAAGTGCGATGTGTGAGTTTGATGTCTGTGGCAAAATTCTGAACTGATGCAGTTGTTTATTTCTGGAGATAACTATAAAGAAAGACTCTGTCCCCCAAAACAGCCAATCTTGATCTCCTTAAGCCAAAACTTCCACTGACTAGAGAAAGCCAACCAGCCACTTTGTGAGAGTAAGGAGTGCAAGATTAGATCAAACCATTATTTGGAAGCCCTGGACTTCTCTGTCTCTTAGCATTTATTTACCATGCTGTTCTCATTAGGAATGGAGTCACAGAACTACTGTGTATCTGTGACTGCCATGTTCTGAAAAGTCTAATAATGATAAGTACCCTCTATATGGCTGTCTTAACTACATTATTCTTGTACTAAACATTTTCCAGATGAATTCTGTTTCGTGTTTCTGTAGTTGCTTCCTTTTAATGGAATACTGAAGTACAGCTCTGGTTGCTTGATTACTGCACTCTTGATCGAGGCTTTTTTTTTCTTGAGAATAACCTAGAATTAAAGAAACACATTTCTCAGAGCAAGAACAAAGAATTGAGGAATTTAATTGCTGGCTGTCTCTGCCTGCCTTTCTTCCCCTTTTAGATAAAAATGTAAAATGAGTAAAAATACCTTATTTGCTAAAAAAAAAATTTTGAATCTTGAATCTTCACAGACTTCACTGTTTCCTGCATCAACGAAACTGGAAGTCTGATGGCCTACCAGGGCTTTTTCTTCCCTAACTATCAGCAAAGGTCAGTGTCAAGGAGTAACAATGACACCACCACTTGGAGCTTCAGTTTCTCATCACTAGAGGACTTTAGGAACCAGCTGTAGAATATTATTGGTACAAATGACGCATTTTGGGAACTGCTGGTATAAAATGTAGAGAATCAGGATTTAAGCTCTTACTTTACCACATGCTTCCAATTTGATTTCATTTGGGAGAACAGTGTATTTATTATATACGTACTCAAGACACAAGCTGCCACTGATTTCAGAAAACATGCAACTAAGGAAAATCTGGGCTTTGATATCTCTGTACCTCACACATCACCAGTTCTGACAGCATTGGAAAAGACACAAGCCTCTTGGAAGCTGCTGTAATACTGAATATCAGTCATGAGTACTTCCTGCCAAACTGGACAGGAGAGGTAAGACTTGTGGCTTCCCTGCACAGGAACCATGGACCGAGGTGTGGGGTTCCTGTAGAAGGACCGGTGCAATGCAGATTTCTTATATGCAAGACTTGCATATATGCCAGTCTTGCTCGCATACACGCCAGTGCTGCACAGTGGGCACCGATCTTTGGGTTCTTGGAAACTGGCTCCAGAATGTGTGCAGGCCTTTCATTCACCTATTTTCAAAATGCATTTTAACTGGGGCAGATCACACGGAAACGTACCAAAGGATGAGCTCTCCTAGTCCTCAATGCAGCAAGTGCTTGCCAGGGCTCTCTCCCAGTCCACCCCAATGGTTCCCCAACCTGCCCCAAGTGCAGGACCCAGTGTCACCCCCTGGGCCATCAGCCCTTGCTCCAGCCAGGCCACTGTGCCAGTTTCAGCTCCCCACAGCCCTGCCCTGCCCAGCCTCGGGCCCCACTCAGCTGGGCCCTCCCGTAGGTCCCCAGCTGGTCCTGGCCTTGGACTGGGCTGGTGCTGCCTCGGTGCCCCTGCTGCCTCCTCCTGGCTGGGCTTGGATGGGTCCTGGTGCCAGGCCCTGCCCTGCCGAGGGCCTTAAGGAAGACAATGAATACTCTCACCTACGACATGTGATTTTGCTGTGTATTTTGCTGCTGTTGCTGCTGCTGAATGAGCAATTGCTGCTGTTGCCGGCGTCGTGCTGTTCTCAGTTTTTCGAAGCGAGCCTCCATCTCCTCCAGCACCTTGGGAGTGTAGCGTACCACCAGCTTCACGCTGTCCTTGGCCGCCTTCAGGAGCTCCACCGCCTTCTCGTGATGCTCCCCTTCAACGCTCTGGAGGCAAGGAGCACAGATTTAATACCAAAAACGCTGCTTTGATCCAGAGCTCTGTCCTCTTTTTTTGCACTTGCTACCATGAAAAAGCTGTCAAGGTTTTAGGAAATTTTCAAGCTTTACAGTTTTCAAGGAACCATTACAGGAAAGTGTGGAGTTAAGTAAGACTTGTACACTATTGTGAATATGTTCATCTTCATATTTTACATAACTGAAATGTGTTTTAGGTTGCATTACAAACCTAAGTTACGATCCACGTGAAGAGAAGGGGAAATACTCTACGTGCTTTATGCAAACAAAAATAATGCAAAAAATCCAACTCAGCTCCTGCAGTAAAAACCCAAACACTCTAATTGCAAGGTACAAAAATAAAGTGGAACAGAGTGAACACAAAATCTTATTAACATGTTAGCAAGAAATGAAGAAATTGCAAGTCTGACATTGCAGTTCCTCTCTTATGCTGTGGCCCTGCCAGGATCCCACTGTGAGTGATGGGTGGTGACAGAGCAGTCGGGAGGAGGAGCACACCCACAGCTCCCAGGGACAGCCCTTGCACTAAGGAGCTGATGGCACCGCTCACACATTGAACATAGAAATGGCAGCGGTTCTGTCGAATGGAACTGGTCTTTACCTGGTTAGCTGTGTGTAATCAAACACTGACACCTGAAGCATTTCAAGTTCTTGCCTAACAAACACATTTTCTTCCTCTTTCTGGAAAATAGTAAGGTGAAACCTGCTGTGTTGCCAA
Organism: Lagopus muta; assembly: GCF_023343835.1. Taxonomy (NCBI): domain Eukaryota; kingdom Metazoa; phylum Chordata; class Aves; order Galliformes; family Phasianidae; genus Lagopus; species Lagopus muta. The sequence continues at coordinate 39,463,429 of NC_064433.1, forward strand.
ATGCATACCGAAGGGGGCTCAAGCTCTGATTTTTGTGCTAGCATTGCTTGAAACAGTAGATTTCCAAACGAGGGAAGTAATTTGACTGTGAAAAGAATATTTAATTTCTATCATTACATGGATTGACTGGAGTGCTTTTCATACATGTAGATTGTTCCACTCCTTAGGAACAAGGGTGACATTTTCTAATGGTGTGTGATTGCCCACATGGTGTAGGAAACAGTCCAAAAAACAAAAGTATCTCTGCGCAGAAAAAAGCTTACACCACCGAGATCTTCATGTTGATTTTAAACCATTTAAAAATGTCAATTTCTTCCCACATAGAATAAGAAAACAAGCTTTTACTACATGCTGGTTTAAAACTTCAATGTATACCCTGCTATTTAAAATGAGACTATAACCAAAGGCCTCCAGAGAGAACCATCAGCGTTAAAAACATTCAATGCTCATTTCATGCTAAAAGAATAACTTAGCATCGTTATAGCAACTGTCAGATGTTAGAAGATGCTAGAAATGCTGAGAAGCATTGTCCAAGAACACAATGAATAAGAATTCCACTGTGGCACACCATGAGCTACCAATAATGATTTAGAAGTTTCAAAAACCAGACACAATGCGCTTCTACATAAATTATATACACAACACAATCCAAGCTTATCACCATGGTGTTTATCATCCTGCCTCCTGGTAAATGTCCTTTAACACATTAATCCAAATAATTATTTCAATAGTCTTGGTCAACTGACAGACTCATGTTTCTACAGAAATGTACGCTGCTTCAAAAACAATGCGACTTAGAGAAATAATGAATGTTGTTTCATGTGATGTACCAAAATGATTATCAGAAAAAGAGAAAACCTTGAAATAAACGTTGCCCCAACCCGGAAGCATTCAAGGCCAGGCTGGATGGGGCTTCGAGCAACCTGGTCTAGAGGGAGGTGTCCCTGCCTGTAGCAAGCAGTTGGAACTAGGTGACCTTAAAGGTCCCTTCCAACCCACAGCATTCTGTGATTCTAAGCATCTACTTGATTTTTGAGAGAAATGAATGGCTTCATGTTTTGGAACTGTATGCTCATGAAATTTGTCCACTAGGTTTCCTGTTCAAAGATCTTCAAGAAAATTCATGATCCGTGATGACCAGATTTGCTAGAAACTGTGACTGGGATAAATCTGCTGTACAAACACTACTACCCAGAAGCAATTTGGGGAAAAAAAGGTTTAGCTTAAAGTACTGGAAGAAGAAATTGTTGCTGTGTAAGAAACAGTGAATGTAATGCTCCAAAAAGTGCTGAAATAGGAATCTGTAGATGAATGCTGTGAATGAGCTCTTAGAAAAGAAGTCATAGATACGAATTAAAACATCTTCCCCAGGTTGTAAATGACATCAATAAAGAATTGTGATTTTATGTATTCTTTAAAGGAATTATAAGATGGAGTACTTTAACACTTCATACATACTAGCAATCTGTATTTAATTCATGAATGCCTGTTTTCTTCCCATTTGCCTCCAGCCTCGTTTTTCCTGTTTACAGCCAGTATTTTCTAATTAGAAATGTAGCATTTGACTTCGTTGCTATCCAGGTCAATGGAAGACTCCCATTGACTTGAATAGTAATGATACAGAGCTCTGAAAAATAAGCAAAATGGGGAAACCAACAAAGGCAGCATAAAACATAGCTGTGCTAAAAACAAATCTTACTCTCCAAACTTACCCAGCTCAGGTCTTAACCAAAGGTTTCAGCTGCTTTTAAATCATTGCTATACTTGCCATTAACATCTTCACTGCTACTTGCACTCATGTTTTGAAAGCCCGAGAAATGCTTTTTCTGCATAGCTGAAGCTGCACAACATAAATAGGAAAACCCCTTGGAGTAGGGAAAAGAAGTTTGTCATGGTTTTTTTTTATTTATTGCATTGGCAGATTGTATTAACAAGGAAGATGAAATACTTCACAAACAGGAATAGCTGAAAGAACTGCAGACATGGTTCAGGAAACACCAATATTTACAGCATCCAAGCAAACAGACTTGTCATAAATATAAACAAAACAAAACCAAAAACCCAGTTCCTTGCAGACAAAAAAGAGAATCCAGTTGTTACTCCACGTGATGAGAGACAGACTAGAATATTTTTACAAGGTATCTGTAAGCAAACACTTGGGTGAGAAACTAGCCTTTATATATCTATTTCACATCCTTGTCTGTATCTGAACTCAAACCAGGTATCTGATAAACAAAGAATCTCTGCCAGGTATTAACAGTCACCAACAAATGCCTTTGCCAAGCCATCTGCAGGGCTTGGTGCTTTCAATTTCCTTTACTTTGAGGGGGTATGGGACAAAAGTATGTAAGGAAATACCCAGCATAAGGAGAAAGCAATTTCTTTAACGTCTGGTGAAACAGTTGAAGGAACAGTCATCCTATTCATGCTGGGACAAAGAATCTGGATTCTGAACGCTCGGCTCTAATTTTACGTCAATAATTATGAAGTTGGATAACCACCAAATTCTGGGCACAAACAAGTTACACTTACTTCATTTTCATTCCGTGTTCCACTGCTGAGCCGTCTGTTATATTGTACATACTGTATACTATTTGCTTCTCTTCAGTTGAATTCAGAGTTGCAGAGTGAACTAGCACCAGTGAACAATGTTAAATTTAGACCTCCTCCTGTCTCAAGCTGTCTGCAAACAAGTTGCCAGTTCTATAATTTTTCTCTTTTAACGAATTATATTGTATGGGCTTATTGAGCCCAAGACTGGTTTGTGAGCAGTTGCTCATAGGCGTTATTTCAAGTATGAAATTGCAATTCAAATTCCAAATTCTGTTGTTCAGACTCTGAACACACAAGCAGCTCTGATGTATCTCAGAATCAGCTTTCTCAATGCCTACATGCATTTGGGAATTTTATATTGTGTTTTCTGCTACATTAGCTTCACATGCATTGTGGAGAACATTTGTGATTTTTTTTTTTGGAAGACTATCACAAAGTAGAGGTGACAACAGAGTCGAAGTCAGTATATCTATTTAAGTGAAGGTTCACTACTTTCCTCCTCAGTATTTGCCTACACACTGTTGAAAGTAAAAGGATTTTTCGAGAATCACACATCAATTAGTGGATAAACTCCTCACTGCTGAATATTTGTTTACCTATGGAAAAGACAGCTGATCAATAACAAAATTATTTAATCTACTTCCAGTCAGTGAAGTTCAGGCAATATACTTATTAAATGTTCATTCAGTTTCTTTTTCCCTGAGACTAAATGATCTTTTGTTTCTTTGTTTTTTATCTTTTTCTTCTTGTTGGGTACTGGGGCTAGGAAGCTTACAGAATGATTATTTCTCTTTTGAGAACAGGATTGTTGATAGAAGAAGTGGTAAAAAGCCTGTCTGAATTGTTATGCTGATACTCAAGACAAGGGGAATACCTATTGTTTGAGATAAACAGATGACAACATGAAAGCATTAGAATAGGGCACTTCTTTCATTCTTTACAGACTTGCAACAAGGAGAAAATTTAAGCTGCAGTGCCTGATATTTATGACCGGATTCAGAAATTGCTTGTGACTCCCTTTGGTGTATTTAAATACAAGGTTCAGATGGAGGCTTTACATTGAAAATGATTATGTTTTCATTAAGAGAGGAGAGGGGTGATATGATTGCATACGCTTACATTTTTAGGAGTTTATTTTACTTTTCCTTGTAAAAGGGAATAAAAGGCAAAATGAAAGGTAAGATTTGACCCATATTATTACAGGTGGAAGCTGATTTTCCCTCTCTGTTCCAAAAGCCTTTTATTTTTACCTCCATACTGACATTTATAATAAAACTACAGTGAAACACTCCATCTTGCAGTACTGACTTAAATGAAAAATGACTATGTAAAAATGTGCCTTTTTAACTTACCATACCTGCTCCCTGTATGAGTTCATTTACACAGATAATTCTCTGATAAATACGTCATAGGTGGGTGAATGTCATTAAAAGAAATCTGGAAGGCATTTGCCATTGCAAATCAGTGGCAGATGTGTTTATCAATTTATTATTATTATTTTTTTTAATGCTCTGAAGGTCACAAGACTGCATCAGTACCACAGAGGCATCAATATTTGGAAAGACCTGCATGTCTCAGAGGCTACAGAATGCAAAAACAACAAAAGCTGTTTTAATGCTTTTACTACATAAGGAATTTGCTCAATTATCAATTAGAAAGATATAGCTTCCCTGTTAGTTCGGCATGTGGTGTGAATTTAAAATGGAGCTCTTCAAGAAACCTCCATTCCAACACAAATTGTGGTGGCACAAAATTGTTTGCCTCACCACACCATAAATGAGAACTGAAGGTAACTCGCAGAGCTAATTCTTTATATTTCATACGGTTGGACTTTAAATCAGGGTATCAGAACAGCTGTGGAAAATGAAAATCCAGATGCAAATGAAAGGTCTATTGAATTTCCACATACCACTCCATTAACTGAGAGCAGCTGGTCGCCCCGTTTGAGCCCTCCGTGCCTTTCTGCCACTCCTCCAGGAATTATGCGGGAAATGTAAATGGGTGAATTTTGTTCCTTTCCTCCCATCACATTAAATCCCAGGCCTTCATCTGTCTTTGGCAGCTCAACCACTCGCGGGTGTGAATGGCCTTCGCTTGCAGCAAAAGCAGCAACTGTTGCCTGGAAGAAAAAACAGTGATTTGGCTATACAGGGAGAACGCTGATACACTCTGTTGTTCATTCTGCAGGAAGAACTCATCTCTGTGAAAACATTTCAGCATCTTATTCTGCCTTTTTTTTTTTTTTCTTTTTTTCTGATTATCTGAAAGCACTTCGCAAAAATTAAGTTCCATGCCATTGCATTTGAAATAAAGGAATAAGCAGAAGAGTAGAGAATTCAGGTGACTTGTCAACGGTAACTCAAAAAGTTAGCAGCAGAGCCAGAAGGAGGTACCAGGAAGCCTGTCTATGCAGGGGTGAGCATTTCTGATCTACTGCAGTTCTTCTTCACCTTTCCACAGGGAAAAAGTGCTAGTGTTGGATCAGATGATGTGAACTGCACTGTGTTCCTAGCCGAAATAAAGTGGATGAACTGAATGGTTAACTCTCTGCTTTGCTTTCCAATGTGCAGAATTGGTTATTTTATTCTTTGTGCACAGAAAAATTCCTGAAAGGGCACTATCTTAGGAAGTTTAATTATAATCTTCACGAAATTTCACTAATGAAATAACTCCTGGAACAGGAATACGATTTTTTACAATATAATCTGATTGAAACTTTTATTGAAAAATTAATTTCAAGAGAATGTAATTATAGATAAATTTAAAAAATCCTAGATTTTCATCTTAATTTGGAAAAAAAAACCACACAGCAAACTGTAAAGCCTGTACTTAGAAAACTGTAACACATTATATTTCAGTTTTTCACTGCAGATTTTTTTTACTTTAATTACAGATCTCAGTAAATCATTAAATAAACAATATTTGCATCCTTTTCAAAGTATGTTTGTAGGCCAACCAGCTAGAACAATTCTGCATTACACTAATACTTTTTCAGCATCCTAACAGTGCTTATGCTTAATAGAAGCTAGTAGATGACATGACATAATGGATCGTTCTTGGTTAGGTGTTTTTGCACATGCAGACCTCGTCATCATGCACACATTTAATGTCAGACATGAATGCACTAGGAGAATGCAATGCAGACAGCCCAGAAATAACCAGGAAATATTGCGGTATCGAAACATTGCTCTGTAACCCTGCTGTTCTATATGAATAAGAAATGAGAATGGCAAACACTAATTGGATTTCTCCCCATTTATTATGCAACATAGCAGAAATTTCTATGTTTAGTTGTAGTGTAGACAAAGCGGGATCTCACATACGCATTTCTCTATACTGCAGCACAGACCTTAAAAATTTACACTGACCATTAAGTTTCTCTCAGATGAAGGTTAAAATCAGAACAACCTGATGTTCTACTTAGTAAGGAAAATATACCGAAGTTTTGAATATTATTTGCTGGCTACTATTGGTCTTACTTTTCTAAAACACTGCAGAAATCTTTTAATAACATACTCCCAACCTTCATCATTTGATGCAACTTTACATGAAAGTTCCCAACACAAATGCATAATGGTAAGATCTTATTTCCATTAAGATTTCTGGGAGTCCATCACTAACTTCCCAGGAGTGAGACCATAATGAAATACTTCTAAACTGGATTTATGGCTTTTGCAGGTTTACTTGTTCTGCACAGTACCTGCTTTACCATCCAGAAGACAATCTTGAGTACAAAACGATAATGGAAAAAATAAAGTCATGGTGAGTGAACGTCCCTGTCTGGAATTGTCTATCTTTGTGCATCTTATGAAAATATAGAGCATACTACACACCAGAATACAGAATATATTCCTTCAAGTTTGTGTGGATTTCCTTAGAAAATTACCATTTTACTAATAGCAGTAAAGTAGCTGTCATGGCCTAAGGACACGAGAGGAGCAGGTTCATATGAACAGAGAGACAAAATACTTCATTAGAACAGGTAATGCATTAGAAAAAGTGGACTTGCATTCGGCTGTGGATTCTCCTGATCCAGCCACTTGTGTCACTGCTCATCCTCACTACTTGCTCAGCACCTACAGCTCCCGTTAATTGAAGTTAAATTTTGACTGTGCAGTTGCTACCTCCTAAATCATTGTGTCCTCACTGGATGAGATATATGCAAAAATAGTCCACTGAAATATAGACTGTAGCAGGCAGACTTCTATAGAATTACCCAGTAGATTTGCTTTTGCAAAGCACCTTTTCAAAAAACATCAATTTCCACAAAATCATTCTCTTTTCTTAAGCTACAGAAGCAGCATAAAGGTTTAAATTTTCCATTATGATTGTTACCTGGGAAGTAGCACTGGTTCTAGACTCTGGGCTGCCACTGATGTCTAAATTTTCTTACAGTGTACACACGAATACCTGAAACACACACGCGCACAGTCAATTACTGGGTCACTTTGGTACCACGTACTTCAACAGTTGCACGTATCCTACCTTTGCAGTGGCCCTGGCTCGGAACTCGGGGCAGCCATTAACAGTTATGGTTTCATGCATGTATTGATACACCTAAAATGTTCACGAAAATAAAATGAAATTAATTAGAGAAGCAAAACAAAGAGCTTATATTAATTGAGACAGGACAGTTTCTTTCCCTCCTAAGATGATGTTTCATTAATGCTGTATCCATGCAGTCACGAAAGTAGGTGTCTGCCAAACTTGTGCATGCTTAGGTTTACGGGAAACATGAGCCCACACTTCCCATGATACTTTGTAGTCTTAACTGCACATCTTCCAACATCGTTCCCTTCAAACCTTTAGCACAACCCTTCCCAAAAAATGGGACAGTTTGGTTTTGTGGTACCCAAACACTGGGGTATCCCTGTGACTGATGTGAACTCAAATGATATGAATTGATTTGAATGGTGTCTTTGCCTCCACCGATGGCTTTTTTGTTCTCTGACCTTTCTAATGAAGTAAAGATTTAGGAGGCTGATCTTAAAAAAAAAAAAAAAAGTAACTTGCTCAGCATACAGATGCTGAAGAATGGAATTGAAAATTAAATTTTGGAGAAAGGTCACTGCGCCAGTTTTCATCAACCACAGCTAGGAATGCGGAAAAGGGCTGGCAGTCTGCTAAGTCAGACCTGGAAAATGGGTAATACATAGGTCACTCCGAAAGTAAAGTCTCCTACTTATTTCCATGGAAACTACAAAAGCTTCAAAGAGCACAATTTTTGATAGGGCAAATTCTTAGCCACAAAACACTATTTTTCAACAGTCTCCACTATAAGCCATGCATTATTGCCAGCAATGAACAAGAACCTGCACGCTGTGCTTGTAAAAATCTGCACCAGTAGAGGTGACCCACAGTTTCTCAGCTGCTATGACAGCATTGTTGCTGAGATGCACCACCCACTGCCTCACTGAGCTCACACTGACTGTTTGCTTTCCATAAATGTTCTGCAAATGCTAATGAATGTCAACGGGTGCCATTGGAAGAATTAAATGACACCCCTTTGCTTCATACACACTTTCATGTCAGACGCCATTCTGTCAGACTGCCCCTCTGCTGCCATCTGTCAAATGGCAACAAAATGTAATGGAATATTAGTGGGATGGTTCAACTTCTATTGCCATACCAACAACATCCACTTTCAGTGGGACAACAGAATAAAATAAGAGGCGTTGCTTTCGGAGCAGCCCTCATGTCATTCTTTAGAACAGAATTGTACACTCAAATAAATGGCATGAGATTAACACGGTTATTATATACAACTTTCCCTCTGTTGCATTTCTGAAACACACTCTTGGCCCCCTTTATATGGTTCTTAATTCTCCCTTTTAAATACTTCCTGTATAGAAAAAGCCCTCTCTGCAGGCATGAACGAACACACTCTTTGTTCCATGAATTTGTCTCATTCCTAGACGAAAAACATTTTAAAAACGCCTTGTCGCAAGTCAGCCATCTTGAAATCACCTCCAATAAAGAAATAAATAAGTAAATAAGTGATATATAAACAATTTTTTGAAACACAAATGTGTATGCATACAAACAAAATCTCTCACTCCTCATACAAAACCAGCCAATCTAAAAAATTGTTCCTATATACCACTGATTTACTCTGAGTGTTTTTTTGACATACTTCATCAGGAATTCTGTCTTTTCATGGTGTTGTAATTCAGGCTGTATTCCTGAGAGAGATCTTTTGCTGGTAAATTATGTTCACTTTTATGGCAATCTTTCCTGGGGTTCTTGAGGACTGCAGACTCAATTGTACTTTACACAGTATACAAAGTATTTTACCTTTCACTGATGTGGTGATACTTAAGCAGGAGTTGCTGAACATCTTTGTTTGGTAACGTCTATGTTACTTTGGCAGACAAGATGTCAGGTCCTGTAGTTAACATACCTACAAACAACAACTTATCCCATTGATAGTAAAATTTCCCCATTGCTATGACCTGACAACTTGCTATACAGAATCATATACATATATATATATGTCTCCACTAAGCCAGTTATTATAATACCTACACACTGATGAGTATATTGCTACAAACTTCTAAATGGAATTAAGACACGTAGCTCACTTCAGATCTCAGCTAACAGACAACTTTTGGGATGACTGATTCCCAAATCTTTTTTGAGGGACATCATACACAAGCGAAGGACAAAGAAGTGAAGGAGATATCAACAAACAGAAGCATTTTAGAGATATACAATATACTAACTGCTTTGAAAGCACAGTAAAAGATTATTTGCCTTGAATATCATCAGCACATAGGCCCATCTAAGACTTAATGCAGAAATACTGGGTCCACTGAATATATCTAAGGCAGAAGGAGAAGACTGAAAATTTCCTGCTTTCTACATCTGAAACGAAATCTTTCTTCCATTGGTAGAATTGACATTGATTTCAGCAGAAGCTGTGATTTTGCCTTTAGTTTTAAAAATATAGAAAAAAAAACATTTTACAGTCACTAAAAGGTGTCTGGTTTGCTTTAGCTTTGCACTAGACTATGCCTTCAACTAACAGATTGAATGTACATTTTCAGCATAATCTTGCATAGATCAGTTCAACATTTATTCTAAGTATTACGGTGTAGGAGAATTCATTATATAAGAACAACCACTGTGTAACTGCAGTTATGAATAATTAAATACTTGCTATTTCAAAACCCATACTGTACTGAATCACTGATAATGCTCTATTCTTGATACTTGTCAGTTATCTTACATTATGAGAGGAGATTGTCCGCATTTATTCCTCCACTGGTATAAATGTTGTGGCTGGCTAGAGTGTCTAAAAGCAAGTATTCTATTACTGAAGAATTATGACATTAAACTTCTTTGAAAACAGGTCACAACATTTCATACATAGGAGCAGTTACTGTTACAATATTCATTCCTAAGATAGAATATCACAAATGATATTGTGAGCTGATAATGATACTTCATTTGATTATTAGCTAGGTCTAATGTCATGTAACTCCACAGTGTCTACATCCTACTAGTATGTAGCTGACAGGTTTTATAGTATCCAATGTCCTAAAAACTAATTTGTATACTGATGAAAGAAAAAAAAACTCACTAGCAAGTGATTAAGCTAATACATTTTAAAAGAATCAACCAACTCAAATAAACATGAAAAATGCAAGCATTAGTGCTATTTATTGTAAATTATCAAAAGTAATATATTTAGAATGATTATCTGCCACCAGTTATCAGTGATTGTACCACCTACAGCACAGTTCATAGGAAAATAAGTTTTTCATCTCAAACCTAATTCTTTATAAAACAACAGGTCTCGAATATCTGCTTCAGGCTATCATTAATCTAATTCTCCTGCGTAATGATTGCTACATAATGCATAACGTAATTTGAGCTAAAGAAGGATAAAACATACACCTAAATGACTTTCTTCTTATTAACTCAGTTTAACAACCACATGTAGAATGGTTGTTCCATGAAGTTCATTAAACTCTTTCTAAGGTTCAGACTGCTCACTTCAGCAATGCACAAAAGCATAAGTCCACAAAGAAGGGAAGGGAAGGGAAGGGAAGGGAAGGGAAGGGAAGGGAAGGGAAGGGAAGGGAAGGGAAGGGAAGGGAAGGGAAGGGAAGGGAAGGGAAGGGAAGGGAAGGGAAGGGAAGGGAAGGGAAGGGAAGGGAAGGGAAGGGAAGGGAAGGGAAGGGAAGGGAAGGGAAGGGAAGGGAAGGGAAGGGAAGGGAAGGGAAGGGAAGGGAAGGGAAGGGAAGGGAAGGGAAGGGAAGGGAAAGTGAAATCTCAGCATTTTGAGATGCAAAGCCACAGCTGTAAGGTCAGTGTTTCCAATAATTTTACTCCACAGCCCTTTCACACAGAGGTCTGTTCATTCAGCTCCCATTTGTGCTGTGGAGACAGAAATGCTCAGCTCCACTTGCTCTTCAGTGCAGCACAGAGACCAAAACACTTATCAAGAAACACTGGAAGCCTGCATGGTGTTTTTTTTAGTGGCTGCAGGAAATCTCCTCAGACATCATAATCTACAATTATTCTCCCACAGTACTCCAAAAGCACAAGAGAGGTGAAGGAAGAAAATAAGAACTAAAAAAATCTGAACGTGGAAGTGAATCCTTGTGCTGTGGCAGCCTGTGCTGGCACACGGAAGTGCACTTTGGGTTACATCTCCCAGCAGGTGCTGCAGTGCATCAGATGCAGCAGGTAATCCTGGCATGGTGATGGTTCTCATCTCCACCCATTCTGCTATGACGCAAATAAGCTGGTTTAGCATCCTGAAGCACAGGGCTGCCTTACAGGTAATTCAGGAGCTGACTTCTTAGCAGGAATTACTCCGTATGGACTCATAACAAAACAGCACGTACCAGCCTGGCCTATTTCCGTAGACATGAGTCTTCAGTAAGAGACTCAGGGCTAGCAGGACACTTAGAAGTCTATTTTATAAAAGTGGCCAGAGGAAGCATTCTGAAAAAATCCTGCGTGATGCTGTGCGTTTTCTGCTGAATTCCAGAACTTACAATTTAATTAAAAGGATTCTGTTCCATTAATTTCTGTAAGTGGTATTCAGTGCTTCCTCCTAACACAATATTACATAATTCTATGTTGCAAGTGTACCAACAATAATGATGCTCAACAGATTTTAGGACAACTTGTTCTAAACAGCAGGGAAGAAGCAAGTGGCAGAAATCATTCTGCAGCAGTGAACAAGTATTCAAAAAAGATGCCAAATCAAAACAAACAAACCCAAGACTGAGTACATTGCAATTTAGACCAATAAAGCAGCGGGGCCAGAACATCTTTGTTGAGATTATTAAGGGAAGAGGCAACCTGTAGGGGATATGTAGGTCACTCCAAAAGTAATGCCTCCTTTTTATTTCCCTGGAAACTACAACAGAAACAGAGAGCACAGTAACACTCTTTGATAGAGAAAATTCTCAGCTACAAAATGCTATTTTTCAACATAGTCACCAGCTTTAGCTATGTATTTTTGCCAGCAATGAACAAGAGACTGCATGACTTGCTCATAAAAATCTGCACCAGCAGAGGTAGGAAAATGTTGCCCACACACTCCATCTTTCATTGGCCTAACAGATGGAAATCAGAAGGTGCCAAATCAGGACTGTACAGCGGCTGTGGTAGAACAGTCTAGTCAATGTGCTCCACAGTCTTCAAACTGGTATGGGGCCTGGCATTTCCATGTTGCAAGAGAAAGGTTGTCTTCATCTTTGGCCTGGCTCTGGAAGTTTGAACCTTCAGCTCAGTCAGCATTGCCATGTAGTGGTCAGAGTTGATGGTTTGTCCAGGTTCCAAGAAATCCAGAAGGATCACCCCTTTCCTACACAAAAAGAAGTGTGCATCATTTTTACTTGCAGAGGGCTGCATCTTGAACTTTTCCTTCAGAAATTTACATCTCACCACTCCGCACACTGCCATTTTGACTCCAGCATGTAGTGGTGACACCTTGTCTCATCAGTATGTGAACCAGGAAACTGTGACCTTCAGCCTTAAACGGGTTCAGTAGGTCCTGAGAAATTTATGTATGGGGTTCTTTCTATTCCTGTGTGAGCATTCATGGGACACACATGGCACAAACTCTGTGATACTCCAGCACTGCCACCATCATTTCCAATGCACTGAAGCCAATATTCAGCTCTGTACACAGATCTCTGGTCGTAATTTGCTGATTTGCACAGATGAGCTGACTGAAACGCGTTCAATTCTGTATTGTGACAGCCGTGCAAGGCCATCTGGAACACGGCTTGTCTTTCATGTTGCTGTTGCTTCTGTTGAAAGGCACCACCTACTGCGCTCACCTCTACTGACTGGTCTCCATAAACAAACAGCAAGTGTCAGTGAATGTATATGGGTGCCATTTTTTCCATGTGAAGCAATTCAGTGACACATCTTTGCCTCACATGCACTTCCATGACAGCATGCCCCTCTGCTGCCATCTCTCTCATGGCAACACAACGTAAGGGAACGCTGGTGAGAAGATTCACCCTCTATTGCCTTATCACCATCAATTACTATCAGTCTAATATCGTGGACCAATATAATAAAATAGGATGCACTGCTTTCAGAGCAATCTTTATAGTAATCAGCTCTGTTTCTATGGTACCTGAATCATCATACTGTATAGAAAAGATGTAAGTCTTCCTTAAGGAAGTTGCAAACTAAGTGCCACAGGTAAGTAGTTTTAATGATGTAACAAAACAACCTGCAAAAAGATTGGTGAGCTGTATTTAGCACACAGATTAGCACTATATTGATTCAGTTTATTTAGCTTGCCTGCCAAGCTTTTTATTGCTTCAATATGGAAGGGAATTTTATACCTTTTTCTTGGAACAAGTCTTCCAAGGGAAGGAGGCTGTCAGAACATACAGAGATGGAAAACAGCTTGAAAATAACCAGTACAAGGAAGTACAAGTAATAGGTTTTACTGCATTGATACAGTCATGTAAATGGAACAGTATAAGTGTGTACCCTTGCAGAACTGAGGGTAAGAGAAATTATGATTTACTTACATCTGAGTATGATGATGCTTCTGCCATCAACTACTATGAATCCTTGTCTTCCTAATTGTCTACAGTTGATAGAAAGGATGAACTAAATTTTTCTGCCTTCAAAGATATCAAGAATATCTTCATCAGTCATCTCTTATCCTCCTGTGAAGAGTACATGTCTGAGTGTATGTGCTTCATGCAGCACAGCTGGCCTCTCCTTTCTTCATTTCTCTTCCCTAAATCTGCAGTTGATTCTCAATACTTCAATTGTTTTCTGTAAGTCTTAACATCAACATTTCATCCAGTGGGGCTTCTACTTGGGGTAGGAGAATCTCTGCCTTTGATAAAGGGAGGAGCTGCGGTGCAAAGCTGCACAGGGGAACTGTTTGACTTGCACTGCAGTGCTTGTGAACTCCGTGCTTGTAATTGTAAACTTAGATCTGCAATCCCGTCTTTTCTCCTTTCTTTGGTTTTAATCATTTTTCCTCTTCACATTCTACTCAGTACCTTTTTTTCCTTCCCCATAACCTCTTGCCTATATTTTCCATTCTTAACCCAATATATTTGTATGTGTGTGGAGAGGGATGCATTGGTTCTTTTGCCTGAATAGACTCCTTCAGAGGTATAGGTCAGCACTCAATTCAGGCAGTAAATCTACCACACAAGTGGACAAAGATGCTTTAAATACTACAAAGATCAGGGGGGACTCCTACCTGAATAGATAAACATACAAAGTAAGGAAAAAGGAGAAAAACACGAAGAGTCAAATACAATCAAAAGAGTACGTAACCAGAGTGGAAGTATGCAGACAACCAGGCTACCCTTCCACTCTGTTAACTATTTTTTATCTCTTTAACCGTACTCTAGCTCAAAAACAATGTAATGGAGAACTCCCTTTCAGCCAAAAAATCATGACAGCTCAATTAAAATGAAAAATCTCTAATGACAGTATGAATCCCTGACATTCTGTGGTTCTGTGATTACCTCCAGTTTTATCCCTCTTCAGTATCACGTGGAATTTCTGGTTTCATGCCTGTGTTCTGTTTCTTTATCTTATGTGATAAGCACGTTCAAGAAAGCATGAATACATTATAAAAGTGTATTTTCTCCAATACAGCTACAGCCTCCAGCTAAGATCCTGTCCTAAACAAAATCACATACCACAGGAGAAGACAGCAGTTCCGTGGGCAAGTTTAAAACAGATGTATTTTCCAGCTACCAAGCTGACTCAAAACCAAACTGGTTAACATTGTTTAATTTAAAAAAAACAACAACAACAATAACAAAAACCAACCCCCCCCCCAAAAAAAACAAGGGAAAATTCTGGATAATTGAAGAGAATGAGAATTTGACAAAATATTGGCAACCTTATGGAATCACTGGCTGTGGATGCCATACAGACTGATGACAACAGTCAGATAATGATAAACCTAGATTATTCTTCAGCACAACTGCTTGAACAAATGAACCACAAATGCCCATTTTGTTACAGGCTTATGCCATGTGTTTGATTAAACCTGACAGAAGCAGCATTAGGCACATACACACGTATTCACACTGTACAATGTACAGTCTTCATTCTGACAAAAAGTCTTCCTCATAATGAACAATAAATGGATGCCTGAATGGAAGACATGATATATTATAAGGCTTGCTGGGAGAACCAAGAAGTCTGCATTACATAACTTATTTCCTGCAGCTACTGAATTTGGACAACTCATAGAAAAAGCTGATTTGTGACAAGTAGTCTATATTTATGAGCTATTTATATCTGACACAGCATGCTTATTCAAGGTTCTTGGCATTTGGAACATTTTTATATTATAAGCTTTCATTAGTCTGTAAGCAGTTACATGATAGCACCAGGAAAATTGTTGGTGTTTACCTTCAAACTCTCACTCTGTATCACGTTCACAATTGTCATAACAATTGTTCTCCATGAAATAACACCGTGCAGCATGTGTCACATGCAGCAGGAGGCTAAGCCATTAAAAAGCTCAAAATGAATTCAGTCTCATTAACAACATGAGGAGATGGGACAGTTTTAATTTCAGAACGTGTAGAAGAAATATTAAAAATGTTGGCTTTTACATTTTCATAGAGGGTGTTTTATTTAAGTTTCTTTCTTTGTGGGGCAGGGGTTATGGTGGAAACTAGGTCAGTTTTATTGAAGTGAGAAAAAAAAAATCCAAACCTTGATGCATTATTAAGCTTTCCTTAGGCAACAGGAAACAAAAATGAAAAGGGCTGAAACACTGTTAAAAATAAAAGTATAATCACGCTAAGGGTGTGATATTTTAACTCAGGGTGGAACACAGTATGGATGCACAAGTTAAAATGCCATCATATTGTTTACTCCAGCATTTATTTTGTGTGTCTGTGTGTGTGTAGAAAGGAGCAGCGCTCACTCTGCCCTGACAGTATTTCACTCCACTCTGTGTTTGCTACTTAAAAGCCAAACAAAGTTTTGGTCCCCAAATCCTTGACATATGAAGGCTGTGTCTGTCCAACAAACAACCCAACAGGGGCCAGAGGCTGGAGCCAGAATCCCTTTCCTCCCTTCTGTGCTAGCAGAAGAAGACAGCAGATGTACCAGGAAATACATGCTGTTACATCCTCTGCTCCAGTGGGAGCACTGGCACGCTGCAGATGAGCCAGGTGACACGTTCCCAGTGTTGCTGTTAGGACACACAAGACCTCTCCATGCCCTTTCTCCTTCCCTCCAATGTTGATTCTTTTTGAAAATACTCCTCTGACACTGTAAAGTCAATAGAAGTTACTTGGCATCCACTTAAGAATAATAAAAATAGACAGCCTTACAAGCAGAAAATATTAGGAACAATAAAAATATGACTGGGTCATTTAGTTTATTTCACACTCCTTTCCCACTGTTCCATACTGGCTCAAAGTCAATGACAATTGTGACCTGGCACCTTTGAAGATAAGGCTATATGCATCTTAAAAACTGTAAGCTTTACAGTCACTGAAAATTACTGTCCTGACGACCTTCCTTGCTGCTTCTGCTTCAGTATACTGGGATCAAAAGAAATAATAATAACACATGTCCTTACATAATTCCCATAAAGCTACTTGGAATTGATAGGTCATAATATAAAACTCTCTTTTGGACTCCACTGCCAGTTACTTTTGAGTTCAAAAATATGCCAAGCATCACTAAACACTCATTTCCTCACTTTATCAGTAATTTTGCATATGCTGTTGAAGCTGCAGTATGCAATAGCCATATTCCAAAAGTTAAGAGCTTTGGCAAAGCCTCATCGCTATCAGCACCTGGATAAAAAAAAACATAACCTGAGCAAGTCAAGCAAGTTTATCTTACATTCCCACTGAGCTGAGAAGATGGGGAGAGTAAAGGAAAATTGCTGACATTTCTTCTTTTAAACACAAACAAAAAATGTACCCAAAATGGAGTTTTCAAATAGTCTTACAATTTCTTTTCTTTTCTGAAGGCCTATTAAAAAATGGAGATGGAGGAGCTTTGCTCAGGAGTCTGATCAGCAACTTCTGATAAGGTGAAGCAAGTGGACATAGATGTTCCATCAAGGGAGAAATGCAAGCCGATGCAGATGCTACAGGGGCTTCCAACAGACTGTCAGCATAAACATTTTTCAGTAGTTCACTTAGCTACTGGTTTCTCTCAAGAGGAAGAAGCAGGCTTGAGATGAATTGCAGCAGGGAATTTTCTGTTTATCTGTAAGAGCTTTATTTAATCAAATTCAATGCCGCAGAAATAAACTAAAATAGTAACACAAAGAGAACAAAAAAGATGCCAAGGTGCACCACCACTGACCCATGAGAGTGACCTTCTACAAGACAAGATACTCTGCAGGTACAGAACTAAGAACATCGTATCAACACCACTCACCAAGGAGTTTTAGTACACATATACCAGCATCATGATAAACTGGAGCATGAACAAGATATGTCACTGCTTTGATTTTACACACTATAGGACTCCTATAACACTGAAATATTTCTCTCCCATGGAAAGCACAGCTACAAAAACAAAGCACAAATGCAAGTAGATATATACCCATCAAATGACTCTGAAAATTGATCTTTTAATCAAAACCAATGGGAGAAAGCACTGATTAAAGATCAGTGATATGGTATGGCCTTAGATTCTGGGGTAGTGCATCTGTGAAATCAATGTATTTAGCTCTAGGCAGCTGAAAAAAGCGACAACAGCAGCTGTTTTAAATCTCCTGCAGCAAAGTCATGAAAGTCATAGGGACTTAGTAATTACACAGGGACTTAATAATGCTTTCTCTCAGATAAGGCTTGGGCTGCCTGGTAAATTTGTATGATTGCCATTAACGAAGGCCATCTGCTGAGTGACAAGGTAATCGTTCCAAAAGTTTTCTTTTGTGTCATCCAGGGCTTGCAAGTGACCAAGTAATGCTTCAGTTTCCTAGGGTAAAGTGGAAATTGCAACTTCATTGTTTCTCAAAATATGTATAATTTCTGGTTGGAGGAAGAAAAAAAAAAAAAAAAAAAAAGCATATTTGTAAAATTACACGGTAGGGTAATTTTATATATTAAAAAATATTTTCTGTACTTACTGCTTACTTAAGTTTTCCAAAGTGCTGAACTTTCTAAATGCCTAATACAGCAGATGGACCATTTTTTTTGCAATCGGTTGTTTTTTTCTGCCCTCATTTACATACCATACAAAGCCATTCCTTAACTCATCGTTACAGAGGTAATACTTGTAACTCGGAGAGGGAAAACAAAACTTAGTAAAATATGAAAGCATAACCATTCAGCCACACTGTCAGCTTTGAATTAATTTAAGTAATATCTTTTCCAAACAGTGATGGATGTGCTGAAATTATTTATTATTTATTCTTATATTTTATAAGCATGTGAGGATCTGAATGAATCTGGTTAATTTGTATGAATACATATTTTCTACTGCATGAATGCTACAGCTAGACTAATGGTGCAGTAATTCTAAATAAGCTGTCTGGAACACCAGAACAAGGTATCAGATTAGTCTAAGAGGAATGTTAATTCCCAGCTAGGAGTAGGGCACTGTTCAGATGTAACTGCTTTTATGACCTGAGCTAGAAATCTGAGCTGACAAAGCTCGTATGCTTTATTACAATGACTTGTCCTAGTGGCCTTTTGCTTACTAATTGCCTTATTAGTAATTCCAGTATACCATTTTTGCTTACTCCTGGCTAATACAACCATTTGCATGGGTCATGTGACAGTAGGGACTTCAGATGCTGGGCTTTGTACAGAGCCTATGTCATTGTTGTGAATGATACATGAATTATGAATTACAGCATCTCTAGAGCTAAGTCTTCTAAATAAACATGTCAAAATCGCACTTTCTAATTAGAAACTTCATTGCTCTGTGGAGATACTGTGGGAATTCCGTTCTTCCTTCTGTAACAAATAGTCATCACCCAATGAAAACAGAGTGTAAGAGGTAGCAGAATTCCAAATTCAGAGCCTTCCTCAATACAAACCAAGAGATTTTGGCCTTAGGAACCTCTATTTTTACTGGGAATAGGATTTATCAGGCAGGAAACAATGAAACTGTTTCCAAAGGCTAAGTCTGAGAGGCAAAGGAACAGCATTATATAGTAAACTATAGAAACAGATCTTGAAATTCAGAGAATTATAGAACAGTTAGGCTTGGGTGAGAGCTTAAAGATAATTTAATTTCAATCCACCTACCACGGGCAGGGACCTTACAGTAGACCAGGCTGCTCGAGCCCTGGCCTTGAACACTTTCTGGGATGAGGCATTCACTACTTCTCTGGGTAATTTGTTCCAGTCCCTCACCACACTCTTAATGAAGACCATCTTCCTGATATCTATATATACATATAAATATATATATATATATATATATAACCTACCCTCTTTTAGTTTAAAACTGTTACCCATTGTCCTATCACTTTGCTACCTTTCTTGTAGGTACTGAAAGGTTGCAATGAGGTCTCCCTGGGGCATTCTCTTCTCCACGCTGAACAACCCCAACTCTCACAGCCTGTCATCAAAGGACAGATACTCAGTTTTCTGATCGTTCTCATGCCCCTCACTCTGGACCTGCTCCAACAGCTCCGTGTCCTTCTTATGATGAAGGCTCCAGAGCTGAACGCATTACTGAAGATGGAGCCCCACAACAGTGGAATAAAAGGGGAGAATCATCTTCCCAAACCTGCTGGCCTCACTTCTGTTGATGCAGCTCAGGATACAGTTGGCTTTCTGGGCTGAAGGCATACATTGCCAGCTTATGCTGAAGTTTTCATCAGCCAACACCCCAAAGTCCTTCTCCTCAGGGCTGTTCTCAATGGATTCTCCACTAATCCTGTAGTTGTGCTCAGGATTGCCTCGACTCAGGTGCAGGACCTTTCTCCTGGCCTTGGCTTTGTGAAGTTTGTACACCCTCACCTCTCCAGGTCCCTCTGAGTGGCATCCCTTCCCTCCTGCATGTCGACCACACCACACAACTTGGTATCATCTGCAAACCACCCGAGAGTGTACTCAGTCTTGCTGTCCATGTTACCAACAAAAACAGTGCAAGTTACAATACTGACTCTCAAGCATTGCCAATGATGTCCACCTGGAAATTGGGTCTTTCACTACAACTGACTGCAACCATCCAGTCAATTCCTCATCCGTTACCAAGTCCGTCCATCCAATCCAAGTCTCTTCATTGAAAGCCAAGGATGTCATGCGGACAGTGTCAAATGCTTTGCACAATTCCAGGTAGATGACATTGGTTGCTCTTCCCTTATCCAGTAATGCTGTTACCCCTTCACAGAAGGCCAGATTTCTCAGGCGTTATTTGCCCTTAATGAAGCCATTTTGGCTGACACCAATCCCTCTGTTTTCCATGTATCTTAGCATACTTTGCAGGAGCATCTACTCCAATACCCAAGCATGGAGGTGAAAATGACTGGCCTGTAGTTTCAGGTCTTTCTTTTTTCCCTATCTTCAAAGGCAACATGCTTTTCCACAAACTATTTTAATATAAAACAGACAACAGTACAGAATTCTGCTCCTCTGTTTATAGAAATGACTGTACTTGACTGAGTCCTGCAGAAGTGCTGTTGTGCGATGACCTGACATTTTGATGGGAGTCATATGACAACAAAATACAATAATGCCTGTTTTTGTCTTTCTGGCTGCCTCATGACATTTTTCTAAAGACCATTTGATTTGATTACATCTCTTAATGATAAATGCTTTACTACTGGTATATTTTAGTCAGATTTATTTTAAATAATATTCGCAGAGAAAAACATTAGATTTAATTATTAAGATGGTAAAGAAAGGAAAAGTGAAGTATGGGAACAGCAGATATACTTGAATTTTATACTCCTATTGAAGATACAGAAATAGCAACTTCATAATCTACTTGGAAGAAAACTTATAAGGAGATCTATGAACTTATCAAGCTGTAACTCCACTTTCCTGGCACTTCAGCACTGATTACCAAATGCAAATGTAAGTGAATTTCCCACAATCTCCTAAGGTATTTAGTGTGTTTTATTCCACTGTTCACTCTAACTTCTGTGACTACAGCCATTTTAAGGTTTACTACCAGACCAGAAGTTTAAGTTCACCTAATTTCCTTTTCATTGCCTTACAACAATTCATATCACTGTACCAATTCAGGTTGCTAGTTTTATGTTCTACATGAATATACTTTCTCAGCATTTCAATTATGCATTCAGTTTTCATGCCTTGCAGTTCACCTATTCTAGTAATCTCCCAGGAATCAGAGGAATGCAACACAGCAACAGCTTTGAGTAAATAGCAAAAACACATGGAAGGAAGGGCTTACTGGTATAACGGACAAGATTCATGCATCTTTTGACAGGTGACAAAGCCATAGAAACTTAACTAATTTTCATGCAGCTGGTGAGGTTTTGAAACAAGTAATTTTAAAATGCAATTATACATTTTTTTCAAAATACAGTTTTTTTGGGTTACCTTGCTTTTTGGTCTAAGTGGTACAACTAGGGTCTTCAGATGAAAAGAATATAGTGAGGCCAATACAAACTTCAGTTATTTCCATTACTTCCAGAGCTAATACAAATTCCTTCCTAGTGCCAGATAGAATATTTCAGTTGGTGGTATTTATACTTAGTTAATTGAGAACCATTAATCACCATTTCCTGACATAGCATTCTAGAAAAATGCCAAAGTATTCCTATTTAAATTTCATTCACTCAGTCACTTTAAAAAGATTTTATTTCTGTGGAATATTAGTTTGAGAATTTGAATTGGTCGCTTAATTTACTAAATATGTTCCCATAAATACAATTCATTATGGCCATTTAATAGGTTCCTACATACTAGATTGAAACGTACATCATCTAATAAAGTATCCCATACTTTTAAAGGCTAACTAATCATAAAGGTGACCTACTGCTTCTGAAGTCAAATAATTCCTAGTTATAGAAAAGACAAGTCACAGTCAATCAAAACTGTGTGGACTACAATTATCTTCAATCGTTTCACCTGCATTCAGCCCAACATTAAGTTTCTCTGGGATATATTTTAACAATGAAACTCACTGGACAGTTAAGTGTTCATAATTTCTTAAACTGGAAAAGAAAACATTTATTTTCCACAGCTTTTCCATTATGGAATTTATAGGATTACAAACATCTGTTTTAACCTGCTTTATTAGATTTTCTGATGAAAGCAAGTTAGGCTCAGCTCTTGTATTACATAATGTACACATCACACTGCAAATCTGAATCTCAGCATACATTTAATAAGCAGCCTCTTCCTGAATTTGCATACTAATACAAAGTCTTCCACTACTCCTCACTCCATTTCAATTAATTCTACCTACTGCTGACTCTGTCTACTTCATTGCTTTCTCCAGGAAAATCGCTCCATACAACCTTCTACATTTCTTCCAGCTGACTGTCATGCCTCTCCCTCAAAGGTCAGTAACTCTTCTCTCCATTATGTAGGTGTGAAGAGAGGAAATAAAAAGCTAGTCTCCACACTCTCACAGACTGTACTCGGGGTTAGAGAAAATAAACAACAGGAAGGAGCATCTGCAGGGAAATTTCTGTTTAGCATCAGCTATTTCAACCTTGAATATGCACAAAAAAAGACTGTGCTCTTTAGTAAAGCGCCTATCTGTCTCTCAGTAACTCCAGCACACAAAGGACATGCAAGGACAATCCTAATTAACTGCAAGACCCAGAATAAATATTCTCCAACTCCCTACTACAGTGCTTGGAGGAGTCTGACAATTTAACATGGCTGGAATATTCCACACTTTTGTTACTCTTTTTTTTTTTTTATCAGAAGAAAATCTTTGCTGGCATTTTCCAACAACTTTTCAACTGGTAGAAAAAAAAAAAAAGAAAAAGGTGTTACAATCTAAGCATTCACCAAAGGTTTAATGCAAGTAACTGTAAAGAGGAGCCACACGCTGAACAATCTTAAGAATTGCCGATCTATATATGTCAATTCCTCTACTCTCCTTGGATGAAAGGAGTATTATTGGACATTTTATATTAAAATGTTTCTTCACAGAAGTACTTTAATGTGTAGTCATGAATGATACTAATAATTTTCTTTCTTTTACAGAATTCTGTTCTTTAATGGTGATATGATAGCAATTAGACCAATTAGTTATATTGGTCTATACGTATGTAATATTAAATATTTTGAAATAAATACTTTTTTATGAAGTTGGTAGAACTGACTTAATTATTCATCATTAATTGATTCTTGTGTTACAAGCATATTAAGGTGACTATTACTTAGTTGTAACACTCTAATAGCAATTAGACTGTCTGGCATGTACAAGCTATCTTTACACAACTCTCTACAAACCTTTTGTGCCATCTAGATAGTTTTGTCAAAATCCACTTTCAGTTCACTGAACTGAGAGTGCATTTGCCTACAACATTTTCCTACTTCCTAGCCTCCATAACTGTTTCAAAAAGCTTTATGTCTGTTTCTGTTAAGAATATTTTCCTGAGAAGCATATAAATTCGACAAGATTTCACTGATGATGCTCCAGAGATTGAAAATTCCCATAACAATCAGAGTGCCAGACTCTGCTATCTGAAGAAAAATAACTTTTCAAAGCTCTGTGGTCAATTAAAGAAACATCTAATGTGTTAAACAAAAGGACTAATCAGAATATCAGCTTACAGGGTACATAGTGCCATTATTTATTGTCATCAAACACTATTCCCTTTAAAAAGCTTTGAAAACCCTCATTTAACTTAGGGGAAAACTCCCTCTGTTTCTCACATTGGAGAATATACTCCAAGAAACAAAGAGTGTGTTGCATTCTGCTTATTAAACTGTTATCTTTCTTCCTTCCAGACACTCAGCAGTCCACTCAATCAATGTGCTGCTGTTGCCTAGTTATCAGGAGGTTCAATCCTGCTACCATTGAAGCAACATTAGATTTCCCATTGATTTCAGTGAGGGAGGATTAGTTCTAGCCAATAGATAAACAAACATAAAAAGAATTTCTTACAGATTTTCTACTGAAAATATGTTATTTTCACTAAAGCACCTAGAGCTGCTTCAGACTGGCAGGTTAACAGCATTCAGTTTTAGTAGGTAAGATGTCTGATGCATTCTTTTATTAATTTATGGTGTGTGTCCAAGAAACTTCTAACAGATGTATTCCTAATTTAACTACGTTAAAGATAATACTACCAGTATGTATGTGAGAAAGTGGCTCCTTCTTCTCTAGCTTGACTAGAACAACACAGTAATTTATCTACTGTTTGGCAGAGCTCGGGAAGGCTCCTGACCATACACTGCTGGGTAACAATTGCAATTCTTAGTAATTTGATAAAAAATTCTTACATGTGCAGCAACACCCACTGGGACCTGATCACCGACTACAAGATTCATATTAGCTTCAGTTAACTTCCATGCTTACGTCGCTTGTCTCTCGTGGCATTTCTACTGTACCTCACACCTGAGTTCAAGAAGAGGCATTTAATCTTGCACTCACCCAACTCAGCACATCCCCATGTGCTGTATGACTTAGCACAAACCTTGAAACAGCATGAGCAGAATGCTAAAGTAATAATTAAACTCTTTCTCCTTATCAAGTCTAATTGCCTCAGGCTTGAGGCCTTGCTGATGCAACTTTTCTGCATCTGCTTTTCAGTAACTTCATCTTTCTGTAGATAGCTACAGACACATCTCATATCCATTGTCCTTTATATAAGGTACTGCTGCTTCTCCAGCAGTATACTTTAATATTTTTTTTTAATTTTAACTAAAAATTTCTGCTCCATACCTCTCTGATAGCTGTACAAAACTCACTCTGCAGCACCTTCTTTAGAGACTGTAGTTTATGTACCGGTACTTCTCCAGATTCTTGCAGTTTCTCCAGTAACTCAATTGCTCTTGCAACATCTGAGTGGAAAAAGAAAGAAATACAAGTCAGTATAAACAGAGGTTGTAAATGCAACAATGACTAAAAGGGGAAAAATCACAGTGATTTTAAATTTAAAATTTACTGTGGAAACTACTACTGTACTAATCTTGTTATACCAGGCTCAGTTAGGCATCAGCACTACTGCTGAGAGATCCAAATCCCTATGTATAGACCAAATGGGGCATGTACACATACAACAGACACACACGCAGAGCTGCATTCTTAACTGCAAACCTTTTCTGGAATAAATCTACCAATTTGAAGCAGTTAATCTACACTAGCAGATCTATTTTTTTTCTTACTTTTCTGCACAGAAGCAGCACAAACATAATACGGGGTCTACTTTTGGAAGGTCTGCAAGAATGAAATTGAGTCACTGAGTCATAGAACCACAGAACTGCAGAACGACTTGGATTGGAAGGGACATCAAGGATCATGAAGCTCCAACCCCCTTCTACAAGTAGGGCTACCAACCACCAGATCCAGTACTAGATCAGGTTGCCTAGGGCCCCACCCAAACTGGTCTTGAACACCTTCAGAGACAGAGAATCATAGAATCATAGAATGTCCTGGGTTGAAAAGGACCACAATGATCATCTAGTTTCAACCCCCCTGCCACAGGCAGGGTCACTAACCACTAGACCAGGCTGGCCAGAGCCACCATATTCTCTCTGGACAGCCTGTTCCAGCACCTCACTACTCTTTCTGTAAAGAACTTCTCCGCTGACATATATAAGCACACTCCAATGACAATGTCTAATAAAAGTATTTGACCTTTTCATAAATCTATGTCTTCATATCAATTATAAAGAAAATCTCGAGCTTGCTAGTGAAGAGTAAATAAGAGTAAATATGTAAAGCTCTTGTCCAGGTCTCTGAAAACCTATGCTAAATTACCTGATTTGCCATATAAAACCTGTGTAAAACCCACATAAATATGTAAGTCACTCCAAAAGTAATGCCTCCTTCTTATTTCCATGGGGACTACAACAGAGCACTGTAACACGTTTTGACAGAGCAATTTCTGCTGCAAAACACTCTTTTTCAACATAGTCACCACCATTAGCAATGCATTTTTGACAGTGATGAACAAGAGCCTTGAGGCCACGCTCCTAAAAATCTGCAGCAGTGTTTGTGAACCACTGCTGGCACTGCTGTAACACACCACCACGACTTCACATCCACTGGTTGGTCTCCATAAATATTCAGTAAGTGTTGATAAACATCAGTGGGTGACATTTTTCCACATGAAGGAATTCAATGACACACCTGTGTTTCATACACACTTCTATGTCAGACACCATTCTGTCAGTCTGCCTCTCTGCTGCCACTTCTTACACAGCAACAAAATGCAACGGAATACTGGACAGAAGGGTCAACCTCTACTGCCAACATATATCTCTTGACACAATGGGCCAACAGCATAAAATAGGAGGTGTTACTTTTGGAGCACCCTCTTATGTGAAGCACTTTTTTTTTGGTGGCCTAAATTCTCCTTAAGTCCGTGAGTATCATCAAGGGCACAATCTAAGTGCTTCTGAAGAGCAATCCAGAAGGCTTAACTTAGTAGACATTCGGAGTACTGAGCAGGAATCTGGTCATACTGATTCACTCCCAGGAGGGAGCTGCACGATATACATCTCAGTCAGCTTTTAAATGGTAGAGCTTAATAAAAGGTTTTCTCCTCCTGCATCATTTAGTGCTACCTTCCAGCTCTTCCTGTAGATCTGCTGTTATCACTGAACAACAGTCTTGATTGTGTGGTCATTCTCACATTGAATTCTCACTCTGAACAGCTACCTGAGCTGCTATTGGCCAACTACACAATCCTACTAAAAACAGGTCTGTATCCTAGTGATTACATGTATTCTTAATACTGAACGATAAAAAAGTATTCAAGGTATTTTAATTCAGTGCATTAACTGCACTAAGAAGAAATAAAATCCCTCCCCAGACCACCACATAACTCTGCAACAACTACAAAGGCTACATTCAGCCTTGTGTAATTCTCCACTCTGATGATATGAGTTTTACTGTTTCTGACTAGGGGATTATGCTAACTGAAACAGTTCTTACAATCCTTGGTTTGCAACTGAGCTATATTGACCAGATGTCTTACATATAAAACACAGAGAGACAGAGGTGACAGAAGATGAGCTCTAACAATAACAGTGTAATTGTACCAAATAATTATTATCCATCTACTTCAGTGTTAGGAATAGAGAAGATGATGTCACATGTTAAATTTACAGTTTAATTGAAGAAGATAAGTAATTATTTAGCATGGTAGGTTGTGCCATAATAACTTAACAACCAAATAATTTTCAAACCTTTTAACAGACATGTGTCTATCTGCTAGTTGGTAAAAACTGCTATGCATTTCATTCTGCACAAAGCTATTAGATCATTTATCATAAAGCAGCTCCAACAGCCGATCATAACAGATCAGATATGACTTCTGAAATTCAGATATTCTAAGTCAGACTGGCATCTTTTCCAGTACTGATTTGGGAAATTTTAGAACTGTCTTTCCCTGTCACCAACTGTATCTGTAGAAGGCTGGGGCCAGAGATGGCAGATTGATTACTATTTTACAGATGTGTAGAAGTTTCCTCACCATATCTGAACATTTTGTGTACAACACTGTATTTGCTTTTGGTCCTGAATCCAGTGATATATTCAATGAAATAGCTGTTCTGATCCAGAAGGGAACTTAAATAGCTTTAGATACATTGATCAATACAAAATTGTTAAGTATGGGTCTAAACATTTCCCTAGGGCATGGACCAGGTTCAAACAATTAATCACTTTTAAAACAGGGAATGTTACAACACAAAAGGTAAGTTTTCATCCCAGTACAAAAGCCTGGCATGAAGTCAATGGATGTTTAGTATGCAGACTCCTACACAAAACTGATCATGAAGCTGTCATTTGTCAGTATCAGTTTACTTCGTTTTGTGATTAAGAACTGGCTTAGGGTAAAGAAAATTCTGGATATCACGAAAGTATTCTGATTTCCCCCACTTCCAAATCCATCCAGTGAGCCAGAACGCATGAATGTTGTTACCCAAGTTCTTGTTTTTTTTATTCACCATATTTGTTAACAATAATCAGCTTGCTTTCTCTCTCTTAGGCACATGGCTTGACCCAATTTGGCAATGACTTGTGCAAAACTGCTTGCAGTACAGAGAATATGGAATAATAAAGAGCTTGAAGGGATAAAAATACAGAATTAAAATGAGGCATGCGTTCAGGGCCAAAGCTGTTTGTTACAAGCTGATGCTCTGTCAGGAGCAAAGTGTAACAGTTTGTGCAAAACTGAATCTGTTTAAACATGAATGTATAAATGCAATCTCACGGAATAGCCTATTTCTTTCAATTAATAACTCTGCCGGGGAGACTTGAATGAACAGTTCCTCCAGGAATGCTTAAAAAGTGAACTTGCTCAATGTAAGTTAAGTGCAGCTTTTTCCTGATCCTTTATACAAGGCGAGTTCCAGACAAAACTAAAATAAGTGCCAGCTCAAATAAGTGATGAGACTGCTGCTGAGGCAGACTCCATAGCTACGATGACAAGAAAGCAAGCAGCAGGTAATCAAACCATCCCTGTCAGCTACAGCAATGCCACAGGTTTCCAAAGGATTGCTATTCATCTGCTGGGACACTTTTCTTGTCCCAAATGTCCCTTTGATTACAAATGTAATCAGCTTTCCTCGCAAAAATTATCACCAGGAAATTGCTCTTGAATAACATTTTCTTACCCACTAGTGAGAAGCACCAATTCATGAAACAATGTGTGTTTATACAGATACAAAATACTCGTGGAATTATGTTAAAAGCAGTTATGTTCTATGCAAATTAAACATGCGTTTCATTACTGATTTGCCCTTCTTTTAATCTAAGATATTTTTGGAACACAACTGGAATTGTGAAAAATATTCTATATATTCAGAAATACAAATTCCATTATATTTACATTAAACTGATGGTAACGCCACTGACATCTATCTTCATTTCTCATTTCATATCACACAGAAATTAGTGGGAATTTTAAGTACCAACATGGGTGGAATTAATCCTCTGTATTCTATGATGTGTATACTCGGAAATGAATATTATATTATTTGTCCTCTTTTTATATCGAATTCTAGCCCTTTTTTTTTTTTTTCAACAACCATTTTCTTCTGACTTCCTTATACAAAAAGAATTTCTTTCTCTCCTTTTCTGTTTAACATTCGCTTCCCTTTTTGCCTTCTCATCATCATGCTTGCCTACAGCCTTTCAGGAAATAATAAGGTTTCAGCGTGGTGGATCATGTTGTCAGTGAAGTCAGGGGGCTGTGGGTGGAACACGTTTTATCAAATGTGCCCATCAAAAGAAAAGCGTGGCTCTCAGAAAAAAAAGATTTCAAGTGTTCTTTCTATTTTAATTTGAATGAATTTTCATTTGTATTGTTAGTGGGAAAGAAGCAGTAGGTTACTATTTAAGCATTAAGAAAGAGAGATGTCACTAGAATATAGAACTAGCAAAATACCACACTGTGATACAAGCAGAACATTCCCATGCAATAATAAATGAAGTTGAATTCCATACATATAGCCACATACCAGAGTGCAATTAACAGAAAGGTCATTTTGCTTAGCTAATGCTTTGCTGATCACCCTATTCTAATATACTAACTGCTTTCACTAGCTGATTTTGTTCAAATAGCTAAGGAATACACAATGTAGATAGATCTGTTGAATTTGATGGATGTTTTTAAAAGTAAATGCTATTTCTACTATTCTTCAATTCAGCCTTTACTACGTGAAAGTTAATCATGAATCCATGCATTGCAGAAAGAACCCCAGCAGGTCCGCACTATGGGTTGTCTCACATGACTGTTAAATCTGGGTAGACAAAGTTCCTGCAGTCTGTGAATGTGGCTTTACCCCAGTATATTTTGTGCAGGCTTCAGTTCCAGTTTATTCAGATAAGTTATAAATTACAAAGAAAAATAATAGAAAATTACTCTAGTGTATTAAATGCTTCCCATCCAATATGACAGTGGCTCTAGAAAACGAATGTACTTGCATGATTTATAACACAAAACAAGAAAACAGTTGTACATCTACCAGCACCCAATCTTTCTCTCATAGTGACCTAAAATGTTGGTCTGCAGTCCTTAAAATAAATATATTATTCTTTGACTTAAGAAATAACTAAACAGATGATAGTATGCTCTGTAATACTTGCCTGGATGGAAACAGTAATTATTTAGAAACATACAAGGGCTGCCCATGTAAGCAATGCCTCCCGTTTTATTCTGTCAGCCCATGACACCAACAGGAATATGTTGGTAGCACGGCAGCAGAGGCAGAAGCCTCCTGACAATATTCCGTTACACGTTGTTGCCGTGTGACTGATGGCAGCAGAGGGGCAGTCTGACACAATGGCGTCTGACATGGAAGTGTGCATGAAA
This sequence comes from Lagopus muta, assembly GCF_023343835.1. NCBI lineage: Eukaryota > Metazoa > Chordata > Aves > Galliformes > Phasianidae > Lagopus > Lagopus muta. The sequence goes on from NC_064433.1 coordinate 39,493,865, forward strand.
CAAAGGTGTGTCACTGATTTCTTCATGCGAAAAAATGGCACCTAACGACACTTGAATGCTTGCTGAATGTTTATGGATACCAAGCAGAGGATGTGAGCATGGTGTGGCAGTGATGGTGCATTTTGGCAGTGGCGACAGCCACGCTGTGCTACCTCCTCTGGTGCAGATTTTTAGGAGCACAGCATGCAGGCTGTTGCTCATCAGTAGCAAAAATGCCCAGCTAATGGTGGTGACTATGCTGAAAAAACAGTGTTTTGTAGCTGAGCACTTGCTCTATGAAATAATGTTATTGTGCTCTTTGTATCTGTTGAGGTTTCCATGGAAACAAAAAGGAGGCATTACTTGTGGAGCGACCTATGTAGTATTTCTGTACTCTGATAACTACTCAGGAATCACGTTGCTGGGTTGCTTCCCAAGCAACAATTTGATGATCACTTATTTATTAACAAGATGAGAAAGTAGACTTCTCACCTTTCTGAAGTCATTCAACTGCCTCATTCATTTTAATTCTGGAGAACTTAGATGAATTAGTATGCCAGTTATTAGGAAAAAATACCATACTTTGGTACTTCAAAGAGGTGGAACATCACTACAGACTGACAGCAAGGACACTCAGTAAGTCTTCACTTGCTTCACTATGGCATTACAGAAAAATAACGTTGACAATTTTCAAGCTCTATTTCTTTGTGCCTGCAGACCTTTAATTAGGCTGAAGGTGAAGAATTTGCATAACATAACAGGTCTTCATAACTGCCACGTTTTTATTCCTCAGTACTTTTGCTAAGGTTTAGCTGCTCCTTTACAGCTTATGAAAACACATTTCTAAATTCCCAATGTTAGTCTACTTTTTATCATAATTTCCCAAACCTACACTGAGTGATCTTCAAATACTATCAAATGACAGTAGGTAATCAATGGCTAGGCAATTAGAATTCCGCAGTGATTAGCGAAGTTCATTCGTAATTCACAGCCAGTAACCCCTTATCTCCATGACTTCTTGGTTAAAGCACAGCTTTGGAAGATTTTCAGCTTGTATCTTTTGAGAATTTTCTGCATTACCAGAGCTCTGCTGTCAGCTGCTGCTTTGCCTAACATGACAAGTCCTTTCTGGCGTCAAACCGCAGACTGCCCAACGCCCAGTTCATCTCCTTACTAATGGCACAGCGCTCTCCTGAAATAAAACAACTCTTCTGTTAATACATTTAATTTAACCTAAGCAGTTCAGGAAAATGAAGGCAGAGAGCAGCCTTTTTTGCCCATTTAAGTTGCAATCTTTGTCTCGCCCGGAATTTCATACTAATGAGTATGCATAAAGGTGTACTTCACCATGGTAAATCAGACTTGATGTGCAGGGAACAACATGCAAGCCTGTTACAATACAGCATTAACTTTCAACACACCATAATGTGTATTTGTGAGGTATATTCAAATCAATTACATGTCCTGGTTTTAACAGTAATCTGTATCATGACATCATGCGACAGGCTGCCAAGCTGTGTTTCCAAGTGGAAGATACACCTGGATTTACTGCATTTCCCAGGAGCCTCCTTATCATCTACAATTCTGGGTGACATTCTTTTACCATTTGTAGTAAATTTGTTATCTATCCTTATCTTAATTGGGTCGTTTTTCTTCTCCCCAAAAGGGGAGAAAAAGGCCTCTTTGTGCTAACATGTTTGAAACCGTGACATTACAGCAGTAATATCAATGTTTCTGATAAATTATAGCTACACTAATATTTATAGTTATATAGCTTTATGTTTATATTAGTTTATATTATATGGGTAGCAGTTATAGGTTTAATGCAGTATCACTTCTACTCCTGTGGTTAAACATTACTGTGTACGCAGAAATATAAGAACAACCAAACCCTCATGATTCACCTTGTGCTGAGGATTTCAACTCACCACAGTTCTAATGCAGGCATCTGCAGCTCAGTTCTCACCCCAGACTGTTGCTACTTTCAATGAAGAGAAACACTTTCAGGCTACAATTTATCTGACCTATTTTAGATAAGATGAATCATATTCTAGGAGCGCCTGTTCTCTTTGTTGACTACAAAGGGAGACTAGATGATTAGCTTAGATGTAAATGCCTGCATCCTACGTACATCACGGTACGATGAAATCCAGTGTTACTGTCCAGATTTACAGTGAAAAATTCATGCAAATTTACCTCCATGTGGTACAGAAGACACCACACTTGAGAACAGTCACCTTCAGAGCTTTTTGGTTAAAAGTTTTACAAATGTCTTAACCAAAAATCTGATGCTTTTTTTTTTTTTTTTCATAACAAATGAGGAAAACTAAGCATGGGATAAAATTGAGTATACATACATACCCCATGCCTGCGTCATTCTTGTTTTCTTTGGCTATTCATCAGACCCTATCTGGGTCTATATTTCTTTTTCTGTATGTTGGTGATACACTCAGATTTCTCTGGCTCTATCTTCTCAGACACACCACAGGCATACAAGCCCTCTGCTTCCCTGTGCTCCTGACCCAGATGCTGCATACCCCAAGGCACGTTAATCACCATGAGTCTTCCCAACAGCTTTGGCAGGAACACCTGAATATGACAGTAGAGGTCTGATACGTTTTGTGAAATAACTTACAGAAAGGACACTTAATTTGCAAGGAATGCAGAGTCACCTATGATCCAAAATACAGATAGATATTGTGTGGAGATCTTTCCATCCAGCAGCCTCAACACCACAAAAGACCCTTGTGATTCTCTTCAGCAATTCCTCTTTTCCCATTTCAGGAATACGATCCAAAATATTGAAATTGTGCCATTTTAGGCATACTGCTCCTTAATACTCCCTTAGTGTGTTCAAATTCAACATTCAAAAGGTCCTTTTAAGTGAAGAAGTATACTCCTTTATTTTCTTGGAATTTCTCAATGTCTACCAACGTCTGAGTAATTTTCCCCCTTCTAACCCAGTAAGTTTTAATTGGTGATTTCCATTCTTATATTCAGCTAGGGCTTTTTCACAGCCCTAACCTGCCATAAAGGCTAACTGGAAGAACTGGATGTGCTTTATCTTGGTCAATTTTTCTGGCATAATCATTAATCCGCACACGTAAAGCCACTCCTCAATTTTTACAATGAAGCCTTCGCGTAAGTGGTGTAAGTCAGAGTCACCAGTGTCCCTGGTGACAATTTTCAAAATTTGGCTTATTGAGAGAGATCCACAAAGTTCCTAAAACTGTTAAGTTCATCAGATCCTTTGAGAATGTGACCTGGTGTTGTCACATTTCCACTACTGCTTTTTAGAGGGATGATAATAAAACAGTGCAGCTTGAATTGATAGGTAATTCAAGATCTTTTCTTTATGATGAATTTCCATGGGTTTTATTAAAACTAGGCCTGAATAGTAATAATGCAATTCAGAATTTTCAGAGATGAGCGTTTAAAATTAATTTTAAAATCAAATAATTTTAAAATAGTTATATAATTTTATTCTTCCAAATTAGTAGTTTTGTTATAATTTTTTAAGCAGTGAAGGTGAGGAGGTGCAGAAATGTAAGTTTGAGAATTTTCATCAGAAGATTTTGCCATCTGTGAGTAACCAAGACATACACCAACCCTGTGACAGCACCCACTGATTGTGTATAGAAAGCTTCGAATATAGCACCAGTGTGAAAACAAGTTTCCAAATTATCCTTTAAGAGAAGGGATTTAAAAAAATGAAGTTGAAAATGCAAAGAATAGACAAACATTGAAAACACTGCTATGTTCTTGCACAGTTCTTTGAAAAGAACGCCATGATTTTTCTCGTGCATCACCTTGGGAGAAAAGAGAAGGGAAGGTAACATTTCTTTTTTCTCTCCATATACAGATACAACTTTCTATTGTTCAATTGTGTGCGCTCTTGGTGATCATAATTAAGATTTATAGACAGCTACTCAGTGCTGAATAGAACAGATGAGACACGGTTCTTGTGCCTTTTCTGACAAGGGACAGTTAGCTGTGAATGACACAAAAACATTTTTTTAGACTTAGCAAAAAAAGTGAATGTTGTATTCAAATAAATACATGCTGTGCATGCTATAAATATGAACATATACATGTATATATTCATTTATTCAAAAAACAAACAACAAAAACATTCATTTCCAACAGGAAGCATAATACTTTGTTGCTTCAGAGTTTGTTATTGTAGTTCTTTAGCCTTTCTGTAAGGACTTCTAAAAACCCCAAAGTTCTCAAGTGTTTGAAGCAGCTATTTGCCTTCACAGGAAGTGTAAAATAGTGTTTTAGCCTTCTGAAGCTATAAAATAACAGGAAAAAAAATAAATCAACCTCTGAAGCAAAGTTCGAAATCCCTGAGACATTCAGAAATTCAGCAGTGTAAGGATCCGGCTTTTAAGAAATAAGGTCCTACAATCTAAACTTTGTGAAAGTAAGGAAATTGTATGCTCCTTCCTGTAGCTATAGGTAACTCGTAAAAAGATGCCCCAGCAACTCCACCAGCCTCATCTATCTCCTGAAGACAGCATCTCTCGGCCTTGGAGGATTCGTTCAGCAGAAGCCACTAATCATGCTGGAATGCCACCATTTTAAATGCCAGCCAGAAGCACACTGGGTGTCTTGCTGAAACTGCAAATGTGAACATGTTCCAGGTTCTGATCCCAGATTAAAAGAAAAAAATAAAAAAGGCTACTACATTAGAATACACCAGGAACCCTTTTTCAAGGCCTTTGACATGGTCCCCCACCACATCCTCATCTCCAAATTGGAGGGAAGTGGATTTGATGGGTGGACGACCCGATGGATAAGCAATTGGTTGAAAGGCCGCAGACAGAGGGTGGTGGTTAATGGCTCTATGTCCAGGTGGAGGCCGGTAACAAGTGGTGTCCCCCAAGGGTCTGTCTTGGGACCGGTGCTCTTCAACATCTTTATTAATGACATCGATGAGGGAATTGAGTGCACCCTCAGCAAGTTTGCTGACGACACCAAGCTGAGTGGTGCGGTTGATACGGTGGAAGGAAGGGATGCCATTCAGAGGGACCTCGACAGGCTGGAGGGCTGGGCTCGGGTGAACCTGATGAGGTTCAACACGGCAAAGTGCAAGGTTTTGCATTTGGGCCGGAAGAACCCCAGGCACCTGTACAGGCTGGGAGGAGTGGTCCTTGAGGGCAGCTCGGCAGAGAAGGACCTGGGGGTCCTGATGGACGAGAGACTGAATATGAGCCAGCAGTGCGCTCTGGCAGCTCGAAAGGCAAATGGGATCCTGGGCTCCATCAGGAGAGGGGTGGCCAGCAGGGACAGGGAGGTGATTGTCCCTCTCTACACGGCTCTTGTGAGGCCCCATCTGGAGTACTGTGTCCAGGTGTGGAGCCCTCAGTACAAGAAAGACATTGAGATTTTGGAAAGGGTCCAGAGGAGGGCGACTAAGATGATCAGGGGGCTGGAGCACCTCCCCTATGAGGACAGGCTGAGGGAGTTGGGCTTGTTCAGCCTGGAGAAGAGAAGGCTGCGGGGTGACCTCATTGCAGCCTATCAATACCTGAAGGGAACCTACACCCAAGAGGGGAGTAAACTCTTCAAAAGGGCTGACGACAGCAGGACTAGGGGAAATGGTTTTAAGTTGAAGGAGGGAAGATTTAGGTTAGATGTTAGGGGGAAGTTCTTTACTAGGAGAGTGGTTAGGCCCTGGAACGGGCTGCCCAGGGAGGTTGTGGATGCCCCGTCCTTGGACGTGTTTAAGGCCAGGTTGGACGGGGTCCTGGGCAACCTGATCTGAATGTGTATGTTTGGTGGCCCTGCCAGGCAGGGGGGTTGGAACTACATGATCCTTGGGGTCCCTTCCAACCCGGGTGATTCTGTGATTCTGTGATTCTGTAACCCTACTTTACAGGATACTTGCTTTTGTGATTTAGTCAGTAAGCATACAGCATTAAAATCAGGGAAGGAATTAAAAATTTGACTAAGCTCAAGAATTGTAGAACAGAAATAACTACAATCAATAGGCTTGTGCAAACAAAGAAAAACAGGATGAAAACTATTACTTCCAACTTGGATATACTTTTCTCTTAGCTGTGTAGTGTATTAGTGTGTCCTATGTGTGTCCTACACTGCAAAACAAAAGTATTGGCCATATGGGCAACCTCATACATTACCCACACAGATACTTGCAGCATGCTTTCTGTTTGCATAAGAGTGATTTTTGTTGGCAGGGAAGATGACAGGAAGGGGAGAAAAGGCACCAAACGGTGCCTCTCAAAGGGAGGCAAGGTTAACTTCAGGATGCTAATTCTCCATCACAACAGGCACTGTGCTGGAGCCAAGGCAGTTGCTCTCACTCTCCTCTCTGCTCATGTCATTACCAGTCTCCTGCTGCCTCTTCTCAGTTCTTACCTCCCCAACTAATCTGAATCTTAAATCTTTCTCTTTTATTACCAGAAAGATGAGAAAGATGGCTGTGGGCTACTGGCAGTTGTACATAGTTGCAATGCAAATCTTCACTTTAAGTCTAGCTTCACAATTTTATCTTCTGGGGGCTTTTAGGTGCCTTGAGATTCCAGTAAAATGACGGTAAAAAAATGGCATTCATGCAATAGAACGGCTGTGACGCAGTGATTACACACATACACCTAAGATAAGATTCCCTGTAGGCTCAGGTAACAACAAGAAAGTTAATATCCTTTCTTCAGTTTTAGTGGGTTTAACAATATTACTTTCTGCGGATGGAATCCCTCTGGTAGCTGGCTACATACTAGCCATTTCTCAAGGAAGAGAAAAGAAACTGTTGAGTATGTGCATGGGAAAAGCTACAATAAGAAGGAAACAATGAATAAAATCCTCTGGCAGTACACCTAGGCAATAAACATATGCTGATGGTAGATCTCAACAACTGCTCACAATTAACTTACAACTAGGAAAGCCTATGACCTCAGAAGAAAGCCACGACCACTTCGATTGCTGCTGCAAGTTATGAAAAAAACTTTCAAATGGGAAACCTCTGTGGGAAAGAGCTCAGTGTCACTTTTGGAATGCAGTTGTTTGGTATCCTACACGTTGAACTATGCTGAGAACAGGAGCAGGAGAACTAGAGCGCTTCACAGCCTGGTATCACAAGAAGGGAGGTACCTGCCTAAGATCTCAGGAGCACACCCGGCATGTTTTAAGATGGTTGTACTGTTAGGAAGCAGAAAGTGTAGAATAAATTAGTGTAAGTTCCACCACTATTACCACTGGATTACAAGATGATCAGACATCAAATCACCTCTCTTTTCAAAGAGTGCTTCATTGATTTTAAGGCCAACGTCCTCTCTTAAAGTTTCTCCAGTCTGCCTCTGTATAAGAACAGATGTGTTATCCTTTTATTCCTGTGCTGATTCAGTAAACAGCATTTGGCACAAACACTACTGCCAAACCTATTGGAAGCTGATGAGATGACAGTAAACAAGTTTCTGATGGTTAAAACTACTGCTGATGACTATGGTGATCTATATAAGCTATTTCAAGTGCATTTTTCCCTAATGCCTCACTGATTGCAGAGGGATTGACGCCTTGTTATCTGGGAGATTTATCCTTTTTCAGAAAACATGGTTGAGGAAAGAAAATTAAAGAGTTAGTGGATATAAAGGATTAGTGTTTAAACTTGGGGTTCTATTAAAACGAATCAGTAAAAATGTAATTTTGCTTCAGAAAAAAATGAATTAAGTCTATTCTGAGCAATGCTCTTCTTTATTCAATTATCCACGTTTACACAGAAACAAATCAATGCCTTGATGCTCTGTGTATTCCTGGATACTTAATTGTTCTATATTTTAAATAATAAGAGTTCTCCAATCTCTTCTGGAAATCCACTTTTCTAATCAATCTTTTCTTCTTTAAAAAAGCAAAAAACCAACAAAAAGCCCTATTATTAAAGGAGCACTAAGGTAATGACAACTCATTATGAGAAGCATTTCCTGGTGACTTAGCAGAACTACATACAAGTATATAAAAATATATAAAAATAGAATGTAACCATTCTACTTTGAACCATGGAGAAAAAAGTTCTCAAAAAAAGTTTTCATCTCTCTCTTTTAAACACAGCTGAGGTCTGAGCTTGTAGTTTAAATACTCAGGAAAGCATCATTACTATGCAAATGCGTGCTTCTGAATCAAACCTGCTCATCTGAACAGAGAATCAATTGTTGAATATTTCTTATTCCAAAGGTGAATTTCCAGCAACTATCACAAAGGAAGCTGACTGAGATTAACTTTGAAAATCTTGGGTTTGTACATACATATACAGTTTACAGCATGTTAGTATTATTTTTAAATGTCAAAAACGCATAATGTGAAATAATTTAGATTACTATGCATAAAAATAGCACCCCTTGTGCTTTCTGATATTATCTCTCAACTTGTTTCAAATGGTCAACCCCTCACCCATTCCAGAGCTTGTCGTGGACTGAAATCCATGCCAACAAGCTTCAGCAGAAAGCTCCATTTGAAGAACGAGACGCATAACATACACATGCAAGTTCTGTTTATCACTTTGTTCTATAGAAGATTAATTCAGGTAGGCTACAAGAATTATTTCATTGCTACCATATCTATGGAATTTTTCAGCCTGACAGACCAGGAGGAACGTGAGATCCCTGAGCAAGAGGGAATCAGAGGTGTCTCTCACCACTACTGTCTGGCTGCCCAGTTATGTGCTTCTAAGACAAACATGACTGGAAATATCAGATATTCCCCCTCTACACTCTATAAAAGTTAAACATTAAAAAATGCCACTTTTTGAAGACATTTCCATGCATCTTCATGGCATGAGCCACAAAGGCACGACTCTCTGGAGGAAGGCAGCACCAGAGGCCCGCTGTGCCTGGCGCGTGCTGGAGATGATGCAATGAACTTTTCATTCGCTCCCATGCATCGTGACAAAGCTCAGTTTCAACGTCCCATCATCAGGAGCTGCCTCAGGCCTGAGGACAGAGCCCTCTCCTTGATGCCCAGCTTGCCTTGTAATATAGAGCTCATGCAGCAGCGTGCCTAGCCAGCTCCACCAGGCCAGTCTTCTGCTGCCTTGAGGCATCCAAGTCAAATGTGTGCATTCAACTTTTCAAAATATGTTATCAAAGATTACATTCAGGTTGAGACTTTCTCATATTCTTGCTGCAGATCTCCAAGAGTCTATATGTGGCTAAAAAAAACTCTTAAACTGCATGGATCCTCAAAAACACTCATATTACCTGCTTACCTTAATCCATTCCTTCATAAAAATACATGGAAAAAAAAATCAAATATATGTTGGCATACTGATGGAAAACAAAAAAATCACATTTCAGACTGAATCCAGAATGGTCAATTCTCTCTGTTTCTACAAACAACAGGCCTTTTTGTAGCCTCAGAAGAATGAATTTGATTATTTATACGTCATCAGCTGGCATACCAAATAGAGGAACGTTAGACTTAAAGCACACAGCACTGCAGAAGTATTTTCCTCCTTTAACACGCCAGGTTGGAGAGCAGTACAAGAAATCTCTCTGACAGATGGAAACGCTTTGTTGAAAGCCATGCAGGGAGCAGCATAACCGCTTAGCACTGTTTTGAAGGGCTTAACCGCACTGTAAAAGATAGCTGGCCTTATGCTGTACCTCTGTCAAGGAGTATATTTCACACTTTATGACTCTGACTTCATCTTACTGACGAGTACGTTATACATTTTTTTCCACAGACAGTATCTAGCAACTTATACTCAGTATTCAGTTCTGTTGTATAGAAATGTATAAGCATTGATGGGAAAAAAAAAACATGTATGCCCTCTAGCATGCAAATGGTCAAATGTCATCTGGTCATATTTCATAGAGTACATCTACCTCTGCTATCAGCTGGTGGCTGATAGCCATCAAATCAAATTATAAATTGATTCAATTACATATTTACTGTCACTGAACACGATGCTTCATTAAGGATTTTCAGGAAGTTATGGGACATCCCTCCACTAAAAAAAAAAAACAAAACTTCTTTGAATTCTTAAAAAACCAACAGAGATTAGCTGTGTGCCACAGCTCAAGAGCAAGAAGTATTTCCAGTTGCCTAGGATATAATTGAAAGTGAGGAGAAATTTGGTTGTCAACAGCCAATAGCTATGACCTTGTCGTGAAACTTCACAGGGATTAATATATCAGCTCAGTATATTCAGTCTATTCAAATTTCTTCTTTTATCCTCAATCACATGAAGAATTGAAACCACCAGTGCCATGCATGAATAGAAACTATATAAAGAAAAACGTAAGAGGACATGGATTATTAATAAAAGACAGTTGAAAGCTCTCCTTCAAATGAGAAATATTTCCATGCACTTAATCATGCAATGGTCTTTGTACAGCCTAATTGTATAGAATCATCAAAAGCAAGAACTTCTGAAAAGTGCTCTTTTAAAGCTGCCATTTTCACGGTCGGGAACAAGGAAGAATAACTGAAGTTTTGCAGCAATCTGAGTAAATAAATGGTCAATTTTCTGTCAGAGCAGATTTTCATCTCAGAAGAAAGAGCACAAGTAAAATGTTATGTAAAACAAGCTTGATGAAAACTGCCGAACTAGTAAGACAGAGGAAGTTCAGAGTGGAACACACATTATGCCTAGCTAGCAAGATGCTTGCTTCAAACTGTGCGTCTCCATACGACCATTCCTAAAACGAGCACCAAGGGAAGAGCAGAAAGGTGCTCCCTTCCATCATATACCTTGGAGCACAGTGTCATTTGCAGAAAAAGCTTCCATTAGACTGTGCTAAGGCACTCATTGAGTGCCTCACACCCATCAGGAGCTTCCTGTATCTGCACAGGGCTTTGGGGAGAGAAAGGCAACAGAATACGGCTACGAGGGAGATGCGAGCTCTGTCTGATGATGGGGAAAGTGGCCACTGCTGGTCACCCAGGGCTGTGGCACGCTGAAGGCACTGTGAGGACAGGTAGAGGCAGTGCTGCTGATCGAGTGCTGAGAACAAAGCACAAGGTGTGCCAATAAAAGTGGCACGCAAAGGTGAAAAAAAAAAAACAAACAACACAGCATGGGCATTTTTAAACATTCCATTTTGATCTGATGTCCAAATTAAACCAGGAGCATACTTTAAAAATCCATAACCTTGGACATAAAATGAAAAACAAAATCCAACCTTACTTTGTCAGTTTACATAACGCAGCACTGTAACTTTTCACCTCAACGTGGAACAAGCACAGCTTTCAAAGTTTCTGGCATCACCTCTGAATTGGCCTAAAACCTTCCCACAGTGAGGCCTGGTGGGCTCTGGGGATTACCAACAGAGTGGCACCCATTCAGCATGCAAGATGCATGCAAGAGACAAGAAGGTGCACTTCTTTCTGTAAAAGACTGACAGAGTTGCTTGAAGACACTCGGAGGACAGGCTCTGCCCCTCACAAAGCTCACAGGCACATGAAGCTCAGCCCAGAGCCGTACCCCCTCAGCTCCAGTGCTTCACATCTCTGCACTGAAGCACTTGCTGATTCCTTCCCCTCCTCCCAGCAGAGCACCACACAAAGGTCAGGCAAAAGCCTTGGAGATTAAATTGTAAGCGATTAAAATTTCCATTATTTTGTGAACTTGTTCTACATATTAAAAAGCCCTAATGGAACTTGCACACATTTGTGCAGGTAGAAAGGCACATGATGACAGGAATTAAGGAAATTAATTCCTGTGCTTTGGACTGAAGTAATCTTCCAGAATGTAATTGGCTTTCAATCATTCACACACAACATGCCCTTCACCTTTAAATGGTAATTCATTTTACCACACGATTCTGAATTCCACTTGTGTCAGGCGCTAGGAACGCTCCCATCCCTGCACTGAACACAGAATGCAGGTTTTGTATGAGAGCAGACGATGCTGTGGCCTAACTCAGATTTCTGATGTATGCATCTATACGAAGTTTTACTATTTCTGGATGCCTCAGTGGGGGAGAACAGCAAACATTTCTTAGCCAGAGATAAAGCAAATTCCCTACGCAATGCATGGCAGTGAGTGTTGCCTCTCGTGCAATGCTATTTTCTTGCTGCACATAGCACTCTGTGGGGCACAGCCTAGTGGATACAAGGCTACAACTCTTCCCTGGGCTGGGCCTACATCACAGCAGAGCTGTGCAAAGTGTAAGTGACAATAAACATAGCTGTGTCTGCTTCAGTAGAACAACCAAAATGTGGAAAATCACTCTGCATAGCACTTTCCTGCTTCCTTGCCTGTGAAAGACTACAGAGGAAGTACCTGGAAGCACCAGGCTTGGGTTGCTCCTGGAGTGTCAGCCCACCCTCTCCAGCTGATATGATAACAACTTGTTATGGGTGACAAAGTGTATCTTGCTGACGAAATGGCCGTCTGCAGGCCAGGTGCAGTATTTAAACCTATTTCTTCTTGCCCATAGTTCCCTTCTGCACATCACATCTTACTGCTCCGTGATGTTACATCTCCTCATACTACTGTCAGCCCTGGCTGACAACCAGGGAGTCCACAACGCAAGCACCTCTGCCAAATATTTAGGCATATTCTGGACACCGACAACAGATGTTTACATTTAAATTGGGACTAATTTGCATTTTTGTGTATCGTGGATATTTTAAAGCACTGTTAGTGATGAAAAGAAACGTGTAATTCTGAAATAGTAATACTTTCCTTAGAAAAGCCAGGTTTGCTAATGGATTGCCATCTGTTCAGCTCTTTGCCAGGAAATAGATTTGTCCTGCTTACTGAAAACAGTATTAGGGTGAAACTGTAGATTACACAGTGGATTTCTGAACAGTTTAATTTCAAGCGCATGCCAGCACTTTGTTATTTCAGTAAGAATAATTTTAGATTCACCTTTTCTTCAAATGTTGAAATTAAAACCATCCAGCAAACTCTACTTAGTGTCAATAGGAAAAGGTTCTTCACCAGAGGGTGGTTAGGGACAGGAACAGTCTCCCCAGGGCAGTGGTCATTGCACAGAGCTGACTGAGTTCAAGGAGTGTTCGGACAATGCTCTCAGACATAGGGTTTGATTTTGGGTGGTTTTGTATGCAGCCAGGAGTTGGGCTCAATGATCCCTGCTGATCCTTTCCAACTCATAACCTTCTGTGATTCTGTGAACCTCTGCAGAACTGGTTTGTTCTCAATCAGGTTCCAGTAAAGGTTCCTGCACCATCTTTCTCACCTTGAAACTGGGTTCATCAGGCTTCTTTTGCACAGGATTTACAGGAAGACGCTCCCTGTCTTGCTCTGAAAGCCTGTCTTAATCCTCTAGAAAGAACACGTTAAAGAAATAAGTAGCACTGGCCTAAATTCTGCTTTCAAGAGTACAAGACTTATACATGTTCAGAGCCACTCAGGGCTCCTTGATGGAAGTTAAGAAGAGCGATGCACCTGCAACTCAAGAAACTGTTTTGCGAGCTGTGTGACCTCTTTAACTCACAGAACCACAGAAGCAAAACAAATCAGACATCAGGTTAAGTTCTTCTCCTTTGTGACCACAGAAACTGAACAGCATTTCTGCTCAGCCTTGCAAGCGGCACAAATGCATCGCGAGGGAGTCGTCCAATTTTCACAGCCCAGAGGCAAAAACTGAATTTAAACAAAAGTTCGTGATTTCAGCACCGCTTTTCACTACCTCAGTCAGGCTGCTGACACAAACTCAAGGCTAGCAAAACATCAACTGCTCTCTCTCCGCGGACCGAGCAGCCGCCTACAGACACGCACAGCACCCTGGCAGAGTAACATCACACAGAGTAACACCATTACCGTCAGCGCGCAGCCACAGCACCTCCGCACGAACCCCAAAAGCCGCGTTCCGGTGACACACGCACCGCTTCCCCGGGCGCCCGCTCCGCCCGCCCCAAGCGCACGGCCGCCGCCGGACAGGTGCGGATGTGCGCCGCGCCCCGGCCGCGGCTCTCCCGCAGCAGCGAGGCGGGGGGAACCGGGCGCACGGCCGCGGGGCACCTGCGCGGAGCCCCAGCCCTCGCCGTGCAGTCCTGCACGCGCCCCCCGGCCGCGCGGCCGCTCCCCGCCGGCGGACAAACTTTCCTCCCGTCTCCTCGCTCCGGAGCCTCGCGGGGAGACACCGCCTGCCCGCCCACCCGCCGCCTCCAGCCCTTACGCCGTGGGGACGGGCGGGCCGTCGCGGCAGCGCCCGCCGCCCGCCTCGCACGGAGCCCCGCGATGCTCCCTCGGGCCGGGCCGGGGGCGGCAGCCGCCGCGCTTACCTCTGTCCAGCGTGAGCGGCTGGACCGCGGTCAGCGTCGCCATGTCTGCGGCGGGGCTGGAGCCCGAGTGACGCGCGGCTCCGGCACCGGCGTGGAGCGAGGGGAAGGGCGGGGAGGAGGCTGGCAGGGAGAGGGGGCGGAGGAGGAGGGTGGCTCCGTGGGAGGAGGAGGAGGAAAAGGAGGAGGAGGAGGCGAGCGGGGCGGAGAGGGCGCCCAGCGGAGGGCGGCTCAACGCGGACGGGGCGCCGCGGTGCAGCGTGCGCAGGGCGGCCCGGCGGGGCCCGGCGCGTGCTGCCGGCATCGCTGCGGTGCGGGTCCGGGCCCGGCGGGAGGCCGCCGCGCTCGCCTCGGAGCGGAGTCTCGGGGCCCACAGCCCTGAGGGACGGGCGGCGTCGGTGACGGCTTTCTGGGGCCGGGGGCGGCGGGCGAGGGGCGGTCCGTCTGTGGCCCCGCCGCCCGGGGGTGCCGCAGCGGAGGGAGAGCGCGAGGGCGGGGAGCGCCGCAGCGCCGCCTGCGGGAGCCGCCGGGAGAGGCGACGGCGGAGTCCTTCGCAGGGCTGCGCTGCACCGACGTGTCTCCCCCCGCACCGCCCTTCGGACGGACCCACAGTTGTCAGCCCCGTCTTCAGCCCTGAGCCTCGTCTGGGCTGCCGTGTGCTCCGGGCCGTCCTCGGGATACTGCGCGATATGTCCGCAGCTCGGGGCTGACAGGCAGAAAGGGAGAGCTCGACCGTGGGTGCGTCGTGGTCACCTCGTGCGGGTGGATGTGCTCAGTCCATTCAGGACAGGAAGCGCTCGGGCTTCAAGCTGAACTTAGCGCTGGAGCTGTGCAAGGCCGACCAGCAGCCGGCTGGTTGTGCTTGCCGTGCATCCCCGTCCTTAGCCCGGAGCCCAGGGGGAGCCGTTCTGCTGCCTCTCCGGAAACGGAGGTGCAGTTGTGCTGCCTTCCACTGTGTGCAAGTACGCAGAGAAGTGACAGTGAAGAACTGAGTCCCCTTTGACTGCTGTCCTGTGCGGTACCTGCATTGTTGCACTTGCCCAAGAAACGCCCAAACTGGGAAAACTTTAATCCAGAGGGGACATAGCACTGTTCCTCTCGTCCAGTGGAGCTGACAAAACGCAGAGGGTGTGAAAATGCAGCACGAACAGACTGTGCATTGGTAACAGCTGTAATTGCCAGGGTATTTAAGTGGTAGTAGAGGTAATTAGGGAAGCTGTGGAAATGTCACTAAAACTTTCAAGAGATTAAAAATACATATGGCAGTATTAAAATTAGAGAAATTTAAATAATAAATATCCACCCACTTCTTTTGCTCAACTCAAATCAGCACAAGTTTCTCTGATGAGTAAACAATGAACAGTAGTTCATTCAGATTTCTTGACAAGAAAACGTTTTGTTTGGCTAAAACACTGGAGTCAAGAAAGCAGTTCCTGGCAAACAGTCAGTTTTTAAAATCAAAATTAATGTGAGGATTTTTACTATGTAGACTTTATGTACTTGCAGAGCAGCTGGATCGACATAAAGCGCAACAGTGCCTCTTACGCAGTCACATTGCTGCACACAGGATTCACCATCCTAGGTGGGGAAGAAGTTCGTGTTTGAAGCCATAACAGCCTAATGTGACAACACTCAAACTGCTCTGACACTTAAAAAAAATCTGGTACGTGTATAAAATTATGTTTAAACAATATTAAAAGCAACAGTTAATTAGTTGTTTTTCATAGGGAACGTCGTAACCTTCAGGCTTGCTCTTTTAAACTGCCATGTTGTGAACAGACTTCTTGAAGCAAAATGCAGCTATAACAGCAACTTTTCTATTAATATCTGTGTATCGTTAATGCCAAATACATTGCCTTTTAGAAATATACGTGTTTAGCTAATTCAGTGTTTGTGCTTGAACGGGGTACCTGTGGAAAGCAATAAGCTTATTCCAACTTAATCCTTTTTTATCTATCCCTGGTCAGATTTCATGTGCTCTGCCATAGGGGCTAATTGGCACTCAGATGAGAGACTTGAATGGGAGTATTATGTGCACTCAAGGAAGATGAAAAGCAGCATTTGCTGAAATTAAACATTTCCTAATCAGCATAGCTGCACAGTTAATGCTCAAGGCTGTCAAATAACTAGCCCAGGGGTACTTAAAGCAGCTGTACAGGGAAGATTTTAGAAGTTGTCCTGCAGAATTCCCTAACTTGAGAAGGGGGTTGGAATGAAGCAGGGAGCTGTGGCTCTTGCTTTCCAGCATCAGTTCCCAGGAGAAGTAGTGGACTAACAGCAAAAGTCAGCAAGAGTAGTGCTGGCCAGTCCCACCTTAGTGAATGTGGATGTTTTTAGACGGAAGGCACTGGTCTGCCTCCCAGCCTGCTTGCTGATTCCTTGGTCTGCACTGGAAATTTTAATTCAGTGTCATGTGATGTTTACTGAACCAAGGAAATGAGATTGAATTAACAGAACTTTGAGCATACAAGCTAGAAATGGGCTTACTGACAGGTCTTCAAAAGTAGTCAGTGGTCAGATGCCAATGAACAAGACTATTTCTCATAGGATGCCTGCAGACTTACTCTGTCAGTGCAGTATTTTATTGTAAGATCTAAAATGGGGATATGGAGGTGTTGGTGGCCATGCTTTGAGATGGCACAAATCATATTAAAACATAACATTGGAAGTGGGTAAACCTTGAAAGAAGTTGTCCATGAAACAAAGAATCTCTGTCCTTTCGTATTTTCCAACCTGACTGGGTGAAGATCTTGGCAACTTGCTTTTGCTGTGAAGTTAGCCCTGCTTTAAGCCAGGGGTTGGACTGGATATCCTTGAAGTCCTATTATTCTGTGATTCTCTAATAAACTGTCCAAATAGTGGTGAGAATTATCTGAATAATTGTTCTGAATAGTTACATCCCAAAAGTAGTGTATTTTTAATGCTGCTGCAAGCAAGTGATGAAGAGTGTTCAAGGAACATTTGGATTGTGTTGATGGACATGGTTTAGTTAGAACTGTTGGTGATGGGTGCATAGCTGGATTGGGTGATCTTGTGGGTCTTTTCCAACCTTGGTGATTCTATGATTCTACAATTCTAATGCAATGGATTCTTGCAAGACTGGAGGTAGTTTTGGGGAGGGGTATTCTTATGTGACAGTCTCAACACTGAGTTCTTGGTGCGATGTTGCCAGAAGCGCTAATGTGACCCTTGGACATACAGAAGAGAGATATTATGCAGAACCAGCACAATGACCTTCACTCTGCACCTTGTGTTGGTAAAGCAACTTACTGAAGTCTGAGATCTGGTGTTTGCCTTTCAAGGTAGAAAATCAGCTTTGACATAAGGCTTAAGGAACTCAGTCAAACCTTATCAAAGAAAAGGGTAAGAAGGAACTAAATCACTCTGAATAGGTCCATGTATATGGATGAGGCTTAATGGTGGAGGGATTTATAGTCTTAAAATTTATTGTCTTACAACATAAGGTGGCCCCCTGGCTGGAAGTTTCAAAATTCAGCCTTGAGTAAGATACACCACTGCAGCAATAAGGATAACATAGGGACCAATTACTCACTGTTGCCTGTAATCTTAACAAAAATTAGAGGTCTTTTGAAAAGGCTTGCTTTGATTTAACTTCTAAAGAAAAATAGAATGGCCAAGGCATTCAGGAGGTTAGATGAGATCATGATTGTGATCTATTACTCTCATGACTTTTGTCACCCTTTGACTTCCCTCATGAATTGGTGCTGCAAGGGCCAGAGTGTTATTTCTCCACAGCACAGTGCAATGGAACATGGAAGAATAACCGGAGTAGCTCTGAATGTGCTCACTGGCTGTGTGAGTAGCACATCACCTGTCCTAAGCTTGACGTGGGATAATTAACTCACAGGAACTGAGATGCAGCCACATAACAGGAATACTGCAGTAAGTGAAGCTTTTCACTTCAGCGCCACAGCCACATTTAAAAGAGGTGGAAGCCCTGTTTCTGATGGCAACAGAAGTTTGTGGCAAGAGGCTGTATCACACTCACTGATATAGTTAAATCTGTGTTTGGGTTACAGTGCATTGTATTTTAGTCAAGTTCTGGATGTTAGTCTTTGAAATAAATGTCTTGTCATGACTAAACTTCACCCTAGGTATATGGGTTGCTACTTACCTTTCCTGTGATATTTCAGTTTGCTGCAGGACTTGTCTTATCCAGGTTTACATAAAATAGTTTGTTAAGCATTTACTTTATTTCACTAGAAGCTACAAAATAGATTATTTCCATTATGTGATATAGTTTTATTTTGATTATGCCCCTTTCTTTTGAAATGTTATTTCACCACTGGCACCAACTTGACAATATTGAGTAATGCTGCATATTGTAGTTGCAGGATTTGCAGGGAAATCAACTTTTTACATAGGTAGATAGTGATAGGACTAAGGAGGAATGGTTTTAAACTAAATGAATGGCAATTTAGATTAGATGTCGGGGGAAGTTTTTTACCAAGAGAATGGTGAGGTACTGGAACAGGTTGCCCAGAAAAGTTCTGGATGCCCTGACCCTGGGGATGTTCAAGGTAGGTTGGATGGGGCCCTGGGCAACCTGATCTAGTACTTGATATTGTGGCTAGCTACCCTGTCTGTGGCAGTGGGGTTGGAATTTGATGATCCTTTAGGTCCCTTCCAACCCAAGCCATTCTGTGATTCTATGATCAGCTGTTATCAGGCGTTTGCCCTTCAAACACAGTTTGACTTTGTTTGCATATTGCATGAAACTCCAGGTTGTTTCAGTGAAGATTCTAAGTACAGTGACCTTTCAGGATTATAAATCTAACCTCAGTACTGATTCCCAACATGCATTCAGGCTTTTCTCTTTTTTATGCTGACTAGTCATTTCACTTGTACCTTGCACATCAGTGCAACTAAAAGTAGAGATTTCAGTAGTGTCATGAGTTTTCAAAAGACTGAGGATCTTTTTCATCACTCAGGCTTGCTTTTTGAATGTCGTTTTGCCTTTTTGGGGAAAAAGAATCCTTCCTTTTTAAAACCCATTAGTTATTTTCAAGCAGTTTCCATGGCAGAATTTGCTGTTTGAGACATCCAATGGTTTAGCAGCAGTTTGTTTATTGCGCAAAGAATTGCATCAATTTCCCAGAAGAAATATCACTTAGTGCTTTCTGAGAATTAGATGCATTACTCACATACACATTCTAATATCATGTCATGGATTACACTTTCTGGATAACTTCATTGCTGTTTTCCCAAACGCTGAGACCAATCTAGTCTTTAAACATACTTTTTTATTGTTATTATTTTTCTGTTTTTGTTTAAGACTCAACTCCAGGTGACTACAGGGAGAATAGGATCAAGCTTTGCTGAATGTTTCTGTTTATCCCTGCTGTAATTCAGGTGGAGAGTCTACTCCTCAGTCCAGTGAGTTTCAGCATACAGTCTGTAGCAGACTGATTCAGAAGCTAAGAAGAACAAGCCTGTTGTGCAGGACCCACCCCTTCATTTAGTCTTAGTGGCAGTTTAAAAGCATTTACAAATGCGACTTTTAATCCTTGATCACATTTGGCTATCCATTCATCCTTGATTCTGATTCCCTTTGTTACCATGACTTATTGTAAGGAATAGGTCTCTACATGAAATTTGTCTGTACTGAGGCCCTTTGAGTAGAATAAATTGCCTTCTATGAGGCCACAGTTAGCTGGTTCAGGGTCAGTTTAGGCTTTGCCTGCAAGCACTGTACCTTCAGTCTTGGCATACATTAATTAACACGGGTTGTAACTAGTGTTCTTGGTTATTTGAATACTGAACAAAAGCATTATCCACCTACCTTCTTTGTCCAGCCTATTAATGTGTATTTTGGATTGAATTTTTGAATCAGTGTGATTCATTTTAGAAGAACCTATGAGCAGGAAAAAAAAAAAAAAAGAGAAAAAAAATTACACATCTCTGTAGGAGCATGTTTATTGATTACACTCAACCAGGTTTCTTAGTGTTTGTATCAAAAGAATTTTGCACAGGATGCAGATGGAGAAAGAATAGATGGTGAAAAAAGACAATCTTGCCTTTAAAGGATGCTAAATCATACATTTTAAATGTTAACATAAATGTTAACATAAATGTTAACATAACATTTTAAATAGTTCTAGAATCATCAGTGGTCATCTAATATGAAGTGACTATGGAGTGGTGCATTGTCAACCACAATTCTGTAGAATTGCTGTGACTAATTAACTTAGGGATCTGAACAGTGCGACAGACACTGGCTATCAACCTTGTACTCACTGAAGCTGTTTGCCCTGTGTTCATTTTCAGGTGAAACTGGAGACATTAAGAGATGCAAGAGATGAAAATGGGTAGGACCTTGATTACAAGGACATATTGTAATTAACTCTGATTTTAGTATACTCTGTAATGCCTTTTTGACCCCTAAAACTTAAAATGTGATTGGAAAGCCTTTTTGGAATCCAGAGTTCCTGTTCAAATTTTAATTGGAAAGTTGGGAAAAGCAAGGCGTTTGCAAAGCTGATGTGTTCAGATATATGAGGTTCAAGTTAAGTAATATCTGAAATCAGTGATTACATAATGAAACTATCCAGAAAACCAGGCTTGTTCCTCTGAGCATTGAAAAGCAGAGACAAACCAGTGAAGAATAAAAACCTCACCACCTGGAGAAAGTGTTGTGACTGAAATGAAACTCAGTAGTATTTCTGTTTTGGGCCTGCTTTCTATTGAAAAGAAGAAAGATTATTTTAGCTTTCAGAAAGCAGATTTTGATTGTACTGAAGCTTTGTCCTGCTTTTTTTAGTGACATGCATGGAAGAGATGCTATTTAAGCTCTGCTGTAGACCAGAATGTGAGAGCTACTTATGATTGCCGTTCGGAATAATAATTTGTCTTCAGAAGGAGTGAGAGCCAAGGGGAAGAAAGTGTGATTAAGTTGTCTTGATCTAAGAAACAGTTTAATGGCTTTCTCCACATCTCAAATCAAGACCATTTCGAGGCTGATCTGTATGGCATGGCAAACATGCCATTACATCTGGTCAGTGCAACATCATCATCTCACTTGCTAACTTATTCTGTTTTTTTGTGTATCCCAGTGGCAAAACCAGCTTCAGGATCTGTGTGGGTTTTAGATGTGTACAAATCCCGGTATGTCTGTTTGAGGTCCCAGTATTTTAGTGAAATTGTTTTTCTACCCACAGATTGGAGTTCTGCATCCTGAGAGGGAGAGTCTGCAAGAATAATCCTGCATCTGGTTATACTCTCTCTGCTCTCATCTGTTCTCATGGTAAACTTTCTTGCTTCGGTGTGGTTAATTTGTGAGAATATGGGGCTGAGTCTGTTAATAATCTAATTAAATGGCATATACAGCATTTTTTTCATGGAAGGCCTTCAGGGAAACCTGAAATGTACAGATGAAAGGTTTCTGGCTGATTTCTGAATGACTTATTTTTAATATTCAGAGGAACATTTTCTCTTGGTGCTATAGGAACAGCATTTTCCAACACATGCTGTTGTCCATCTGCTCAGAGCCCTCAGATGACACCATTCTGGTAAATTTGCTCTTCATTCACATTTAGAGCCATCAAATTTGCCTTCAAGTTGTACCCGTGTTTCTTTCCAGGACAGAGAACAAATTCTCTGTTTTTCTGTGCTAATGACTGCAGCACTGTCAACAGTTTTTATCTAACATTTTCTTTAAATAGAAAGATGCTGCTGGGATTAACTGCAGGGATTAACACCGGGTCACAGGGGTCTTGTGACCTGCTTTCTCCCAGCCACTGATGATGATCAACGGTCCCTGTAGCAGCACTCCAGGCCCATTAACAGCTATCATCAAGCAACAATTAGCCTCCAATTTTTCTCCAAGACTGTGTTAGTTTCTGCAATGACAGTCACAATCATCAGTGACCGCAGTGAGCCTCTTAGCACAGGGAATTCTTCCTGTTCAAGCTGAAGCTCGGCTCTGTGGTGCCATCTCCTAGTGTTGGCACAAGAAGCTACTTTTTGTTGCACCTCTTTGCCTAGTCAGGCAAATTCCCTTATGGAAGTATTGTAACTTGTGCTCTACTGGCAGCCCTTGGAGTTGGTTTCTGTGATTATGATGACCACTGTAAAATTGCTAGCTTTTGCCTGATGTGATAATTTCTGTGAGGAAAGCCCAGGCTGCACCTGGCCTGTGTCTTCCCAGTAACATGCTCCTGTACCAAACCTCTTCAGCATCTTTCCATTAATGCCTTTCTTTCTACTGTGATCTACTGCGGGGCTGGATTACACACACTACCTGTGTAGAGACATATAAAACAGGGTAATTACTCCTGAGTGTTTCCTGATTTGGGGAACTGCAGTGGGCTCAAACGCAGGCATAGGGAAGACCTGCCTTTGCCTCATGGTCTGGAAAGTATCCCTAACAGAGGCCTTCTGCTTTGTCAGAGAAGGAGGTGGCAGAGTAGGGAAGGCAAATTATGAGAGAGAAATCATGCCCTTGTTTGATTCTGCTTCACCTGTTTTTGCTGAGTTCAGCTTTGTCCTTTGACTTAACTAATGTCTTACTTTAAAAATCCCCTTCTATATCTTTGCACTGGCCAGTGTATGCATTTCATGTACTGAATTGCCCCAGATGCATTAAGGACCTGCCCTGTGTCTACTGCTGATCCAGCCACCAAGCAAATGAAATCAGGTAATAAAATCAGTAAAGGTACAGCATTGAATCCTCACAGTCCTCTAAAGGATTCAGCTGAAATACAGAAGTGCTGCTTTTCTTTACTTGGAAAATTTAATGCCCTGAAAGCAAGCCTTTCATATCTAGTTCTTGCCCAACACCCTTCCTGCATTTACTTGCATTCACTCATCTGCCTTGGTGGAATACTTTTAGTTTTGCTCTCTAAGATCCTTTCTGCCAGATAAACCCACTGACTTAATCTACTACATGCCAGTGAATACTGGAGGAGCTATGGCAATGAAAATGTGGCAGAATTAAACCCCATATATGTGTATATGCATATAGATACACTTGCATATAGAATACACTTGGGCCAGCTATAGCCCATTACCGCAGCTCCTTCTATTGTCATGGGAGCTCCTCTTTTAATCACCTGATGATATCTCATGTGCTGGGAAAGAGGAAAGATGTTTAGGAATCTGGGTAATGAAAACCCATAAATCTGTCTGCTCTCCCTGCTGTCTTAAGACCAGCTTTTCTGTCATGCCAGCTGGGGAATATACTCCAACATCCCCTACCATCCTGGGTTATAAGCCAGTGTGGAACATGAGCCCTATACAATGTCTATTATTTACTAAGACTGAACTAATAAATGTTTTGGAATCCAGTGGACTTTGTAGAGTTGACTTTCTCTTTGTTGTACTCTCCAGAGCCCTGTGCAAAACCTGCTTGGGCAGCTAGGGTTTTATTTGATTATGCATGACTGAAATAATGTAACTGGATTTCCATCAGAACACATGACAGTCCAGAAACTAACTAAGCAAGAACAAGAGCAAGAGAAGGGCACTGCTATCAGCAGGCTGTGGGATGGGAATTTGCTAAACTTGCCATTTTTGTCTTTTGCTCTCTGTCCTCCAAAGGTCTCAATTTTGCAGTTCATTCATTTTTTTCTTCTCCTGAAGTGAGACTGAAGAGACTATTTTGAGCTTGAGTTCTCTGACAGCAAGAAGGGAAACTCTTTATCACACAGATGGGCCAGTGAGAGATTTAAAGTCTGTTTTCTTTTTTCCCTCTAGAGATACCTGTGAATTCTTAGTACTCATGCAAAAGGCAAGCTGTGTCTGTTTTCCTAGCTTGTCAAGGATTTAGGATCTGTCTTTATGTAAAACTGCTGAACCTGGCTATACTTCAAGATATTTCCAGGAGAGAGGACTATTATGAACAGATAACAATTGCAAAGAGCAGGGGATTTGGGATCTTGGTTCAGAATCATCTTTTGATATGGGGATTAGAACCGTGAGGTGTGGAGCTAGAAGGATTTCCCCTTTACATTCAGACCTTGCAACACCATCCTCCATTACTTATATTTTAAATTTTCTCAGTGTAGCTGGACCGTACTCTGAGCAGCCTGATCTAGCTGTGGATGTTCATGTTTGTTGCAGGGGAATTGGACTAGATGACCTCTAAGAGTCCCTTCCAACTCAAATGGGTCTATGATTTTTTATGATTCTATTACAGCCGGATGGCTGCCCTGCTGAGTGCTGCCACGTCAGATGCCAGTGCTCCCTGCTTGTGGGGAACACTGCCACATAGACTGCAGTCTTGGTGTGAGACTCTACTGGTTTGTATGTTATAATACAAAATGATGTCTGCTGCCAGGTTAGACCCTTCCTTATGTAAGTAGAAGGAAGTGCAGGACCTCATCACTACTGACAGCCTGTGGAATGCAGGCCACTTGGGTCTACGTTGGCCCCCTCCAACTCCTCAGCTACTTCTCTGCAGTAAAACTGAATGCTGTTGCAGTGCTGAAAGACATCAAAATTCAAAAACTTTCACCTGTGAACAAGCTCTGCTTTGAATGCAGTGGCTTGGTCTGTTTTATCATGGTAGTCAGTATACGGTCATATCATAGGGCTCTATGCAGCAGGGGGCAGAGCTGAGCTGCAGTGGGGCTCCTTGCTTTTGGTTCTCATTGACAACATCCTTTAAATTAGAAGAGAATGTTTATAAAGGGAAAGCCTACAGTGGTGATGAAGCAAGCAGAAACGCTGGAAACCACAGAAGCTCCTCAGCTGAGACCTGACTGAGAAGTCCAAGAAGCGGTTTTTTGCTCTTTGCTTTATGAGGTTCCACCTTATTTCCAGAGGTGACACTGCTCAAAACAGATGTACTGATGGGCCTTCCCCTCTACAAGAGATTCCCGCCTGGGAGGGAGAGAGCTATTAGCCTCCCCCTAATTCTGCTGTACCACCTTTCAGGCAGAGGAGTAGGAGTAGCTGCTCTGGGTGTTTGGTTTGATACAAGGTCAAAACAGGTGCAAAATTTGAAGACAATGAAGAAAATGACAAATGCAATGACCAATGAGCTTAAAAACAAGTGCTTCTTATATATATATATATATATATAAGTCAATTTTTGATCTTTTTTTTTTCTGTAACAATAAATGCCAACTGTAGCTCTGTCAGATCTGTCAATTGTATCTCTGCAGACAATCTGTAAAGGCTTAAGTTCCTCCCCCACTCTCTTTGATAGTCATGCTATTATTCCTTGCTCCCCTCACTTCCGTTAAAATACCATGTTTGATGTACCACAGGTCCCAGCACTGCAATTCTGTATTCCTGTGTTAGTATTTCTGATAAAAGCTGAAGGCTATTTACATCTGTGAATCAACTACACTGTATTCAATGGAGTATTTAAATGAATGTTGTGCTGTGAGACTGGCCTGCTAAGGGACTTTGTTAATAATAAGTGCAGAAAATGCTTTTTAACTGTGTTTCTATGGCATTCAACCCCTGAGAAATGAAGTCTAAAACCACTTTCAGTGATACACACAGGAAAAGAGTCTCTCTGTACATGTACACTCATCAAATGAACCTCAGTGAGGCATGAAGGCTATTTTAGGATCCAGGGCTCCATGATACTCAGCTGTGCTAATTCCCTGGAAAGTTGAGTAGGGGAATGTTTCTGCAGAGAAGCCCCAGGCTTTAAACTTGCCTTATTCAAAGGCACTCCCCTATGCTACCGTGTAAATAATGACATGGAGTGCAGCTGAAGACAACACAACAGCCATTATTTTACAGGCTAACTCGACAAAACAGCGTTGTGGACAAGCTAAGAACAGTCAGGCTTTATACTGAGCATAGCAAGTACACTTTAAGATAATATATCAGTTGTATACATTAATTTATACGGCTTATGTTACTATCAGTGAATTAGACAGTCAGTATCACCAGGACTGACAGAAGAACTGAGGAAATCCAGGGGAATGGGCAAAGTAGAGATGTGTTTTGCCAGTCAGTGACTCTAAATATTTTAGTACAGAGATGGTCAGTAATCTAGGGCAAAGCTGAAATGCAGATGTTAGACATTTTAAAAGGATTATTTCTTTTTTTTTTTTTTACTAACTCATAAATGAAATGTAGCTGGCACTATAAGACATTCTACCTTGATATCACTGAGGAAAAAAAAGAGAAAAATGACTGTTTTGTTCACACAAAAATGATTGTGGCTGAGCCCATTTACATCACGTTTCAATCATTTTAGAAGCAATGATTTAAATATTTTTACCAGTGAGGTCTCAAGATACTGTAGGCATTAATCCACATTCACCAGGACTTGAGGTCAGTCATGTAGAGCAGCATAAACAAAGGTGGGCAGTGTAAAAGGGGTTTCTACCCCCATTTTTACGAAGACTACTTTTCTCCTATAAGTAAATCAGTTTCAGAGAGTGGGATTATGAGTCAGCCACAAAGCTGGCCTTGTTTAGAGAAGTACAGAATATAAATATTCTAAAGCTTTAGAGAGCAGATGGCAAGAGATTAAGAAATGCTTAACCACTTTCTCCTTTGAACTGGTCAGTATTGGGCCCAGAGGTCACAATCAAGCGTCTCCAAGTTTTCCTGCAGTATCTGAATTTAGCACAGTTCTTCTGTCTTATCGGGCTGTTAGGATCCATCCTTAATCAGTCAGCAATGCAATGTAGCGTCATGGTGTTGGAGGGTTATAATTGCAAGGGAGTGTTGCTGCAGAGAGCCCCAGCACATTGCTGGCAAAGGAAGGAGACAGCTGATTTGAGATGAATTTTCTTTGCCTTGGTCCTTCATTTCTATGTGAATTGCAGGAATGAGGCTTGGTTATCTTGACTGCCTGCATCATTGTCATTGATAGATTGCAGTAGGTTTCTCATGCTATTTTTTTTTTTTTTTCTTCTGATTGGGGATCAGGAAACACTGAATGAATCCAAAATGATTTTTTTGGATGTAGGCAAACTTAAAACATGACAAGAGAGATCATCAGTAGTGAAGGATATTTTACAGGAAGCAAATTCTTCAGAATGATTCTCTCTATACGCTACGGAGTTTCAGCTTTAGCCAGCTGCTGTAACATTTGAAGTTGTCAGATTTCAGGAATTATCAAGAAATGTGAATTGTACTGCTGTCTTCACATAACTTATAGGAAGCAAGAATAGTCTATAAGAACTCCTGAAGTATTTTATCCTTTCAGCAGTCTAAGTTCCAAAAATGTGGGACAGATAGGGGAAAAACTGAGCAAAGATAGGGAACTGTGTGGATGAGAGCTCTGAAAGTAAAAGAACCAGGAGTCATTCTGAAAGGATGTGAATAATTCCTGACGCTTCACAGAGAAAAAAGAGAAGTATCTTGTGTCTTGTCATAGAAAAAAACAAGCAAACAAACAAAAAAGCAAGGAAATGATTGCAGGGCTTTCTCTAATTATCTTTTGACAATCTATTTTATACATATATACATATATATATGTATATATATAATTACTTTATATATACATATATGTTCCTACAAGCACTAGCAGGCTGGCTGGGTATATGTGCCTTTAAAACATCTTTTGTTTTTGCAGCTTGTTAGCACAGAATGATGTCATCTTACACGTGGCTCGTGACAACAGCTTCCTGAATTAGAGTATGCTCTTTCATGCTCTGCTCTGCTCTTGCAGGCAAGACAGATTCATTATAATTAGAAACTTAAGTCACTGCTCTCACTAACCACTCATGAGATTGGAAAAGACACCAACAAAGACATCAATTATTTAACTATAATTTATGCTATTGTGTCCAGATTAGCTAACTGCTAAGAAAATGCCATTTATTTTTCAGTAGCACAAAGAATAATTTATGTGTTGTAGTTGAAGCATGTGAACTGCGATGATAATTTAGCATAAATATTCAGCATTTCAGGAATCCCAACAAAGGAACAAACTCTTTGTCCTTACCTTTCTCTGCCTTTAATCAGCTTTCCTTGCTGGGTGAATGCTGCTATTCTTAGTGTCTGGCAGAGCAGGCTGTGAAGCTGACTGTCAGCAAAATGACACAAATTATGTTATCACCTCTCCCTTCTTTACAGACCCTTTCATAATTTATATCTTAGTTTTGAATGTTGTTAATAGGTCTGATTTCTTTTTCTCTCCAATTCTTAAAGAAAAAGGTACTTCTTACTTTTGGCACAATGTACAGCAATGTCTTTCTCTTTATTATGGGCGTGCACATATATATATATATATAATTATACATACATTTACATGAGTAATAAAAATTATTATTGTGAGTTTGAAAATGGCAGCTATACTTTCTTCCTTTTGTTCTGTAGTGGAGCATCAACATAATTTATCTTCCAGCCTTTTACCCCTTTGCAATTTCACACTGTCCCAATCTGTTCCCAGTCTGTCACAGATAAATGCTACCTATTTTGAAGTGCAGAATAGGTGGCTTGAATTTATACAGTTGTATAAATCTTAGCAAAAGCTAACAGAATAGTCATCATCTGGTATTCAAGTCAAAGCCTCAGAAGAACTCAGGTCTGTGTCAGTAGCTTAGTGCAGTGCCTCTGGTCTGCTACAGGCAAGGACATCCCAAGTTTTCTGTTTTAAAAGGCTGCAGATTTGTACCCCAAGGTTGAGAACAGAGCCAAGGAAGCATGTGTGCTACTCCAGGAAGTTAAGAGTGGCTTTTGAACATCATAAAACACTCAGAGTTCCACCCCTGTTAAACTTTTCAGGTTCAGTTCACTCCTCTTGATGCTTTCTCACTGCTCACAACCCATTTAGACTGAAGAAGACTCCCGGGTCAGATGTGGGTTGGCCTATCTCCTTCATGGGACCAGTTCTGCACGTGTATTTTGTGACTGTCTCTCAAACTGAGTGTCAGGCCAAAGGCAGTGAGAAAATGTGGCTTAGGATTTGGAGAGGACTGACTGTATAGCTTTCTGTGTGTTAAAACATTCCAAATAGATACTCAGTGCCTGAATAATTTAAAGATTTTTTAAAATCTATTATTTGTAAATTCTTCCTTAACTGTGGATGTTTTAAATAACGAAGATCACAGCTATTCTGAAATGTCAAGATCATAAAATGACTGGATCTCTTGCACAATGTATCGTGGTATTATCGTGGTATATTTTCATAGTTTCATGTTTATCTTGCATGGGTTTTAAAGTAGAAGTTCAGTGGCACTATGGATTAATGCTTGCTTTCTCAAGAAATAAAGCAAAGTTATAATTTTCTTTCAGATGCCATGCTTATTTCATTAATATAAATATTTTTATTAAAATCAATAAGTTGATAGCACTGAGCTATTTAATTTTTACTGCTTCGTAACTTTTCCTCAGCTTTGAATATGACTTAATTTTAGGATCAAAGTTGCTGGAAGTAGAAGCTTAGTAGCCTTTTCTATATTCATGGAGTACGTGTCCCTCTAAGTCCTGACTTTCAATTCAGTCCTCGTTACGAGGGAGCAAAATAGCATTTTCTTATGTGTCCTATTTATATTATTTCCTCGTAACAAGTAGTTGTATTAATTATTGCAGTATTTTTAATCTTGGATATTTCAGTTGAACGCTTCGTTGAATTATTCCATTACCAAAGTATTTAATTTTTAAAAGCGAAGAAATTTATAATATAAAACCTCTCTATGCTGTCTCTGCTTGACATTCAGAACCTGCCTGATCCTTTCCTTACAGAATTTATTATAACACTAAAAATGAGTTCTTTTTTTTTTATTATTATTATAATCAAAGCTATGTAGCTAGTGTCTGAAGAAAACTTTCTGACAGCAGGGAATTTTCTGGTAAGAGTATAAGTCTGATAGATGCCTATATGGCCCTGAGATCAATATTAACAAACTGCTAGTCAGTCTGTCTCTTGAGCATATCCAAATTCCTAGTTTCAGCAAATATCGCTCTCATATGAAATTGACATGGTAAAGAACATTTCTTCAGCACAGACAGGTTGATGCAGTATGTATTTAAACAAAAATCTGACAGATCTAATCTGAAATATGTAACATTCCAGTTTCACTCTTGCTGTGTTAACTGACACATTGCTGACAAAGTTTTAAAACAATGATCTAAATGTGATACAAATCAGCTAAGAGTTACCGAGTGCTCTGGGGGCACAAGTCAGCTTAGGTGCTCATAGCTGGCAAGAGGATATTGAAACCCTGACTAATCGTTTTAGGATGATTACAAGTAAGTGCGTCTCATGTCCATTTGCCTGGGCATTTATTAAATGACATGGATGCCTCACAGCAGTCCTCAGAGAAGACAATCCCAGTGCTGTTTGTTTTTGCTTCCTGAGAATTGCATAATACTCACAGGGCTTTCTTTGGTGGCTTGTAGTGGAAAGAGTTAAGATTTCTTTGTACACAGATGTATTTACTTGTATTAAACTTGTCAGTTTACGTGTTAATCTTGTCACCTTTCTTTAACTGTGTCCAACAATTACTAAGAGACCTCTGCTGTGAAATGCAAATGTAATACAGGAGACATACAAAGTTAGTACAGCATTTTCTGGATCAGCAGAAAAAAGATCTTAACAAATCTCTCATAGATCCTTGGAGTTCCAGATACGTGGTTAAATAGAAACAGTTGGAGAATGAATATGCCTGAGGATGATACAAGTCGTCGTTGACATGAGTCTTCTATAAAATGAAGAAATCCAAAATGTAAATGTCTGGAAGAAGTGTCTTTACAGGAGAGGCAAAGGAAATTTTAGGCATGGTTGGTGTGACCACTAGGTAAGAAAAGAAAATTATTTCTCCAGTTAGGAAGGAGTGTAGCTGTGAGAACCTAATAGAAGCATAAATGAAAGAACCAACAGTGAAAAATATTGTGTTGAATTATTCAACAAAAACTTAAATCCACTGGTAACATAGAGCATGCATAAAATGACACTAAATTGAGGGTAACTAGGGTCTTCTGAATATATATTTTCTGTATGAAATATAGATATGTACATAAATACAGAATTACATGTGATAGGTGAATGTGCCACACGGTCTATTTTATTGAAATAACTGCTGACAATTTATCAAGTACAGTAATCAAAAAGAAAAACAGGAAATTAAATTTTAGAAATACTGATCTTGAGATCCAGAGGCTCTGAAGCAATTTCTTGTTTATACCACTTCTGCTCTGGAAAGGATGCTGGTGTATGTTTGGAGTGTAAAATACTGTATGGTGATTCATTTCTTCTCTACCAAGCACGATGAGGCCACACCTGGAATACTGTGTCCAGTTCTGTGCTCTCCAGCACAAGAGAGATACACACAGATACTGTAGAAAGTGTAGCAAAGGGCCCTGACGATGATGAAGGGACTGGAGTACCTCTCCTAGGAGGTAAGATTGCTCAGAGAGCTGGGACTGTTCAACCTGGGGAAGGATAGACTCAGGGGCATTATCACCATGGGAAAGTGCACAGAAGACAGAGGCAGGCTTTTCTCAGTGGTGCCCAATGCCAGGAGATTCCCTTTGAACATGAGGAAGCACCTCTGTGCTGTGCTGGCACAGGCTGCCCAGAGAGGCTGTGTAGTCTTCTTTTGGGAGATTTTCAAAACCCACACGATCCCGGGCACCCTGCTCTGTGTGTGCCTGTTTTAGCAAGGGTTGGAACAGATAGATGGATCCAAAGGGCCCTGCCAACCTCACCGTGTGATTTCACCTGTTAAGCATCGTTAGAGGAGCATATCTGTCAAATGAGTTTGTGTATGTTCCCCTGAAGATCTATGCTAATAGCACTGTTAATGCAAATTTGATTGGCTTTGCACTGCTGAAGACACAAAAAGCATTCAGATAAAGACTTTCAAATTGGTGGAGAGCATCTCACAGTATCTGGATGTGACTTTCAAGGGTAAAGTGATGAAAATGGACAGCGAGAAAGAGGGGAGAAACCTTCAAGATTTCAAATTGAGGGAAATAAAGAAGCAGAAGCTCCTAAACTAGGAGACGGCAGATAATCCATGTGGGAATGGGGTTGAATTTCAGCATCACACTTAGCTGAAATTCTCCATCGTCTGCTCTTGTACCAGCTGAGAGGCTTAGTGGTTGGGGCATTAAAGGAAGACTATTGGTTATCAAACACTAGGAGATAACAAAGAAGTACATATAGTAAAATTTTCAGCCATGAATAATCAAACCAAAGAATTGCTAATCAATAATAGTGGCTGAAAAAGTGCTGGATAAAGGCAGTGTAATTTAACATACACACCGTGGGTGTTTTACAGGACACTGATGTGTGATTAGAGGAGTGAACAATGTAAGGGTTTTTTAACTTTCTGAGCAAGTCAAAACAAGAAAGGATAATAGAAGAGAATAATAGAATCATTGCATCAAGAGACAGCTGTTAGAAAAAAGTATTCCTCACACAGCCAACTACCTCAGTGATCTGTCAACTGACCTTTAAATAACTAGGTGATGGTATATACAGCAATAAGCTTCTGAAGTCCATAAGGGCCTCAGAAACCATGGTAATTTTCTCGAACTGTGAAAGAGATACACCTATCTGTCTTTATTATTAACAGACATTTGCATGTCTGATTTGTTTTGTACTGTGCTGAGATTTCACTCTGCTGGCGTGGCAAAGTGTAAAAATTATTTAACTGTATTTTGGAAAAAAAGATTCTAAGGCTGCTCTGGGAACTCAAGTAAAATTTTCTCAGCTTCTGAGTAATAGGCTCAGTCTGATCCCAAAGGCTGCATTTCACTCTTTTGATTAGCAGAGCTTGAGAGCACTTCTTGGCTGGCAAATTAAGTCACCATGGAACAAGCTTTGCATTCTGACTCATAAATGCTTTTTGCAAACATCATTAACAGGCTTTAAAATAAATCCTGCCTTGGTTTTTCATTGCATTTTTAGCCCCAGAAAGGATTGAATGTAGCAAGACATTTGGTACATGTTATCAGTTATTTGATGTGGATAATTTCCTATGAGATGCTACTGTCATGCTATATCTGATCTGTTTTTCTGAAGAAAACAGAAAAAAAAAACACCTGTATGGTCTAGAGAGGTTAGTTTTCAATGTCTTTTCTTCATGTGTGGTGCAGGACAACTGCAAACCAGACAATCTGAGTACTGCAGGAGCAGGAGACCTGCTCTATGGGCCGAGCTATTTACAGCACATTCTAAGTCTAGAAGCTTAAAACTATCAAGTATAATCAAAATATCCAATGAAAACAATTAAAGGTGAATGCCGTAGAACTGACAGATTGGTAGACTTAATTAAATAGATGCAGGTTCCTGCCTGCTTCATTATGTTTTATACAACGTATGTTTACATATGTTTATGACATATGTTTATGACTTAACTGCTAAATCATATGAGAAATTAGAATTCTGCTTAAAATACACTCCTCTTCACCAAAATCTGAGGGTAACTTTGCAAATTCCAGACACGAGAGAATTGAGGACTTTTATAAATAAACACCCTAATTTGTATTTCTTTAATGGAGAAAAAGTCAAGTAGTAAATGAAATAAGAAGGTAGTCTTGAAAAAAAAAAAAGCCAGTTTTGTTCTGCAAGTTATGAATGTCATTAATTTCTTGTCAAGCTTTTATTTATGTAGTACTCAGTTTTACCTCTGAGTGGGTGGCTCTTAAGATGAACAGCTGAAATGATTTAACTGAGAGCCTTGAGCTGGAAATTACTAACGTAAACTATAAAAGAGGTTCATAGGGAGCAAGAGTTCAGCAGAAGTGCTGCTTGGATGCACAGTCTCTTTGAATTCCAGATAATCAAGGTTTCTATCTGTGGAGAGTGTTTTGTTTCTAAATAAAAGATTGGAACGGAAAATCACATAGGGTTGGTAGCTACATAGAGGTTATGTCTCTCATTTGCCTCTGATACTGTAATTACTCATGTAAATTGGCTTCATTATCCTGTGTGGTAAGGAAGATAGTGTCAGCATGAGTAGTACTGTGAACCATCAAGTTATGCACTAGAGTTGCATGACTGTAACAGCAACCTAAGGAAAACAAAAATCAGAACATGTAAAAAGAGCGATATACAGTTCCAATTAGAGCAGTTTAATCTTCCTGTTTGGCTGATTACAGTGGCCTTTTAATAACTGTACCATTAGGTGGACAGATGCTGATCCTAAGGCTAGACCACCTCAGTGATACTAGGCATATCCACCTGCTGCCATGCTAAATAAAGCAGCGTAGGAAAGCACCTTGCTTTCTTGTCTTCCAGGGGAAAGGCAAAGGCAAAGGGGTTGCCAGAACATGCTTGGGGATTCTCCCATTGTAATTTCTCACCTTGCTTCTATTGACTCCCTCTCCTGATGGGTACTTTTGATGGGTTTAAACCCTTCTGATGTGTTTATCATCTCTGTGGAGAAGGACTTGAGGGTCCTGGTGGATGAGAAGCTGGACATGAGCCAGCAGTGTGCGCTTGCAGCCCAGAAGGCCAACTGTGTTCTGGGCTGCATTAAAAAAGAGGCAGCCAGCAGGGAGAAGGAGGTGATCATCCCCCTCTGCTCGGCTCTTGTGAGGCCCCATATGGAGTATTGCATCAAGGCCTGTACAAGAAGGAAATGAGTTCTTGGAGTGGGTACAGAGGAGGGCCACTAAGATGATCAGAGGGCTGCAGCACCCCTCCCATGAGGAAAGGTTGAAGAAACTGGGATTGTTTAGCTTGGAGAAGAGAAGAGTCTGGGGAGACCTCATTGTGGCCTTCCAGTTCTTGAAGGGAGCATATAAACAGGAGAGGGAATGGCTGTTTACAAGGGTAGTGATAGGACAAGGCAGAATGGTTTTAAACTGAGATGGGGAGGTTTACACTGGATATTAGGAGGAAGTTTTTCCACACACAGGGTGGTGATGCACTGGAACAGGTTTCCCAAGGAGGCTGTGGATCCCCATCCCTGGAGGCATTCAAGGCCAGGCTGGATGTGGCTCTGGGCAGCCTGGTCTGCTGGTTGGTGACCCTGCACACAGCAGAGGGTTGGAACTGGATGATCATGGTGGTCCTCTTCAACTCAGGCCTTTCTATGATTCTATGGTTCTATGATACTTGCAGATCACAATTACTTCTAAAATCTAGCAGATAATTTAAAAACCCTTGTCATGGAGGAAAACCCAGATTAAATTATTTTCTTTACTTTTTTTGTGTGTGTGTGTCTGGAAATCCAGCATCTGCAATGCCTTTCATGCCTCATTTTTTTATCACAATCACTCGTGCCTGCTTCATATTGTCTCAAACCTATTTATGGTTCACTGCAGTTGTAATCAAGATCTGACTGTATTTGAATTGACATGGAAGTGATAAGAAAGAGAGAATTCAGCATATTATCTGCTCATTGCACTAAATGCTGTTACCTTGGCTATCCACAGAATATAAGGCTATCCTTACAGCCTTTCTGAGAGTCATTCTCCTTTCCCTTAATATCTTCTCTGAATGAGAAAGCAGAGGCTTCTGTTGCTCTACTAGAAATTCATTCCAGTGATGCTCAGACATAGCAAGATTTTCTCCTATCGATCCCAATGTTACTCTGTATGTTATACGAATTATTATGCTGTGCTCTCCTTTATATGTTTCTTCTCTATAAACAGAGATATTCCTTCTCTATATAGTAATGTATATTATTACTGATATAATACTGGCTAAATCACCTGGAACAGCTAAAGACGTCACACACAAGTTCATAAGCTTACAAGATTCAGAATTGCATTTAAACGATATGGAAGAGCCCAAAAACATGAAACAGAAAAAAATTACATGTTTCTAACAGGTGACAAAGAATGGGGATGATATTTTTACATAACACAAGCAGAGAAAATCTCTGGCACAAAATTCTTGTGGAAGTCCAAATGGGGATCTCTCAGAACAGAGGGAAGAAATGCATTACTTGAAAAATCTCTGCACTGAAGGAATATAGCAAACTTTTGCTTACTGGACACTTTTGCAATGAGTGCTTGAAACATTCCAAAGGAGTAATAGATTGTCATGCAGGTAACTTTGTACTGATACACAACTTCAAGTCCTTGTCACTTCCCACCTGTGAGGGTCCCCCCAGTTAGACTATGGTGAAATGACTGTATATAAGAGGAGGTCTGTACATAAGAGGAAAAAAAAATCAACTTTAATGGGAGATTTCTGCAAGCAGTTATCCTATATGCATTTGCCTTCCCATAATTATATTCACCCAAGCTCTGCAGTTTTATAGGAAATTCAAGTGACTCTTGTGTTACTTTACAACTGTAAGAGACAGAATGGAAAATGAGAAACAAAAGGGGATAGATGGATTCAGGCTCAAAGCAAAGTTTTCATTTCTGTCTTTGAAAATGGCGAGTCAGACATTTGAAGCAAATATACTGTGGCTACCTGAGGCTTATTTATCCCTTTTACCGTTATGGTTGAAAATCATTCTAATTAGAAAAGAAGTCATGACAGTTTTTGAACTGAAGAAGAGTTTTTATGTAAAATCTTGAATTTCCTGCATTTATACATTTTCAGTGGCCATGGAATTCTTCTTCAGCCTGTATCACAGCAGATTTGTCTAAGCAAATGGATGAGTAAGCATGTGCTGTTAGGTACTGAGTTACCTAGCACTTGTCAGCAGCATTGCAACTCCTGCCTTTAATGCATTAAGAAGGAGTATGACTTCTTGCTTGTCACATATATACATCCTGTTGAGGCTGATAAACCTTGTATCTGTAGTCAAGATTGAAAGTGTTCCTGGAACAGTTGGAGAAAAGTAAACTTTGCTGCCCCGAATAGGCACTGCTTAAAATGTTTCTCTTCTGTATGCAGGCTGAGGAACAGGCACAATTGAGCTTGATGAGGATCTTTCTATGAGTAAGTTCTGTAAGCTGAAAAAAGAGCCTGCAATGGAAATTTTAGCAACTGCTACCCACTTAGCCCAGTGGCTTCCTTGGACCTTCTTTTTGTCTTTTCATCACCTATATGTTTCCATTTCCCTTTCTTGATTCAATGAGAGAACAGAAGTGCCTTGACTGAGTTGTAAAATCTTACACGTGTGTGGCAGGGTTTGAGTGCGGTAAAAGGTTTAATGTTAGTTCTCAGTGCTTGAAGTTGAAATATCAATCTTCAGGGACAAATGGTTTCATTTTTCTTTAATTTCCAAATATACAAGTGTCATTTATTCAGTCCCCTTTCAACACTCCTTAAATATCATCACCATAGCACATTGCCTTCCGTGAAAGGATTGAGATTCATTCGGATGGATATTGTGATGGCTGTTTTATTGTCTGAATGTTATTATTAAAAGTTGCGTGTCTATATGAAGCTGTTTCTTTCTTATGAATCCCACATAACAGTCACAACAGCAAATATATTAGCATACCATTTCAGGTGTAATGCTAAGCACCAAAATTGCTTTGTGGTCTGTGTCACAGCTCCTGTCCAAACATTCCCTTTCATTCCCTCTGTATTGAATACTTACATGCTCAAATAGAGCTAAAGCTGTTTGTGGAAAGCCTCCACAATGAGACACGAATCGCTGTGTTCTGAAGAGAGAAAATTTGTGTTACATTCCATTTTCTCTTTTTCCAGCTGAGAACATCTATTAGCAACACTCCCGTTGGTGCTTAGCACCAACAGATATATCTCAGTTCCAAATAACCTACTTGCTTCTCCTGCTTTTCTCCCTTATGCTTTTAATAGGTTGCATTACTGCATGGGCAGTACGGTTCTTTGGGATTATTATTTTTTTTTTTTTAACTGAGGTTGAAAAATGTTTTCTGCTACAAAACCTGAATTCAAATAATGATTTTCTGACTCGTTACCTTTTGGACTGTAATTTTCTACTTCTCATTTCTGAGCAAAAAGAAAAATCTTGCCAGTCAGCACTGAAGCAGCTCAATTATTTTTGAGTGAAGGCCATGTAGGCAAAAATTCTGTCCTTAAATATAAAAATCCTTCCAAGTGTTTGACAGCTGCTACCTGGGGCAACCACTGTGCTATCACAGTGTGAATATGTTAACTGGATGTTAACTGTTATGTTAATATGTTAAATATGCTAACTGTTGAAAAACACAGAAAAGTGCTTTCTTTTGGTGTTTCTTTTTTCAGTTCTTTAACAAAAAGCTGGAGATGACCACCTGAAGAGTGTTATGGTTGAGAGCTATACAAAGCCAGGTGAGCAGCGAAATAGCTGATTCTCAGCTATAATTTAATCATTCAGCTCTACACAACTGGACTAAAGGGTTCCTTGTGCCATTACCATTGCTTGTCAGAGAGATCTCAGGTGCAGAGAATAGCCCTTTTACTGCTAAGTCTTTCATTACAGTCATGAAGCAATGACAATGTATAGGTGTGTGGATGAGACAAAGAACCAAGGCCTTGGCTTTGCAAAAGTATGTGAAAAACAGACTGAACATAGGAATTTTTCTGTTCTGGAAAATAGTTCTTGTGAAGAAAGTGAGAATAAAATACATCCGTAACAAGATAGGTGTTTTCTTTCATTTTCAACACCTATTACTCATGCTTATACTGTGAAAACACATGTAGGGATATCTATGTAACCTACTTACACTATACTCTTTTATACTTAATAATAATTTTCTTTCTGAATTACACAAACCACACCTTTCTAGGGCATACTGCATCCATATAAATGTCTTTTGGTGTTGCTGATGTTGCAGGTGAAAATGTATGTTTTAATTTATTATATTTATACAGTAAGACAATCTCACTCTTAGTGTTTTATATGTTTATATGAATCTCCTGTGTATGTGTTTTATGAGATAAAAGCTTTGTAGATAAAGATGATGACAAGCGCTTTCCTCGGATATGCTTCACAGGTCTGTTATGCTTACCCACCTAAGTGAATAAATAGGAGCCCAATTAATGGGAGGTCAGCGCAGCGCATGAAAAACGGTCTTAGGTGCACATATGCAGTATTATTTTGATAGAAACAAAGAAACAGTCTGAATTCAACAATGCAAAACTAAGCATCCTTCCCTGTTGCAGAAGACGTTACGTTTAAGGTGCCAGTAACCTGGAACGGGCCATATCTGCTCTGCTGGACCTAGTCTTCTAGGCTTAAACTGATCTGATAAAAGCATGAGCTGTAAGGAAACCTGCTGCAAGGAAACTGCTGCACCCTGGTGGATGTTCTGACAGGGATGACAGACCAGGCTGCCAGGGAAGACACGTGATTTTGTCACATAAAATAAAAGGTACAAGGGCACAGGAGGTAGAAGGAACTTCTTCACATACAGGAACTGTAGAGGGAAAATCTAACTGGTGTCTCTCCCTGTGCTGAGTGGGGTTTCCAGCATTTGAAGAGATGTAAAATTTACTCATTATCTATTTTCCTCTTTTTATTCTCTTATTGGATCAGAAATTTTATTATGCCATTTTTTGTAAGGCCTTTCCTACTGAGGTCCTAAAAAATCCTGTACCAAACTCTCCTCCCCACTCTGCTCCCTGGAGCAGAAGATTCACATTAGTCAAGAATGACTTCTCTGAAATTAAGTCCTATTTTCAAACAGGAAATGGGAAATAATTGACAAAATGCAGTACAAAAGATTGAGACTATGAATCGCTGAGTGATAATGGTGAAAATGGGAAGAAAGATGAGCGTCAAATATTTTGCTGTGCTTGATACAAGGAAGCCCTCCTCATCTGCTCATCTGAAACACTCTAAGTAGTTTTGGCAGGCAGACAAACCTGGACAAGCTGAAGAGAATTCAGAAGACAGCAGTGAGAAGAAAAGACTTATAATATTATATGTATCAATTCTGTATGTCTTCCAGCATGGTGAAAAATAAGTTCTAAGTATGATACAAGGAAGAGCTTGTTAGATTGTAAGAACAGACCCCAGGTAAGACCCTGGGCCCGGAGTCAGTGGGTGCTCCTTAGTGCAGGAGGGGTCCAGGCACACTCAGAATTCTTTGTGGTGACAAGATGGGCTGACTTCCTCAGACCTGCAATGCCATTACGTTTCTGTGCTCAAGATTTCCTTCTTGCAAGGCTCTGGATGGAGCTGGGAACAAAAGGGAAGAATCAGCATACATGGCAGCAACAATACTGGCAATCTACAGAGCATTACATCCAGGAGGAAAACGGAGATACTGATTCTTGTTTTTACCATTTTACCAATAAAAATTAAGAAGGTCGTTTGTTGTTTATGAGGGTCCAGGCATCCCAAGTGGATCAGGAGACATGAATCTCTGCATGTGTATTCCAAGGGTATTTAGAGGAAATCTTGTTTGAATTTGTAAAATAAATATTTTGTTAAATATTTATTGTATGCTTTATTCATAA
The DNA here is from genome assembly GCF_023343835.1 of Lagopus muta. Taxonomy (NCBI): domain Eukaryota; kingdom Metazoa; phylum Chordata; class Aves; order Galliformes; family Phasianidae; genus Lagopus; species Lagopus muta. The sequence goes on from NC_064433.1 coordinate 39,534,225, forward strand.
AAGAAGGTAGAGAACATCAATGTCTAGAAAAAGGAGTATCTTGATTTTTGCCCTGATGACCTTAAAGAAAACTCCGTAAAAATAACACAAAGTGCAACATTTGGTCCCCACCAAAACATAATACATAAGAATAAGAAAAAACATAGGAAGTAAACAAAGAAAATTGTCCAATACTACTAAACAGAAAGAAACTACAGTGCTATGAACTGAATTTACTTTGACTTTTTTTCTTTAATGATTTGAGAAAACTGATACATTTCTACATTACTTTCCTTGTTGTATGTCTTTCTGGATAATGCAGTATATTTTAGAAATATGCAAAGTCTACTATTTTATTTTGATTTGTTTTCCACTTTATTGCTGTATACACGGAAAGATTTTGTGCAGCACTCAATTAAAATCAGAATATATGTGCTTAAAAAGTGATTATACCATTGGTTTTAGAATAAAAGGAAGTTCTTAGGGCTTGAGTTCTTTGCTCATGATAATACTCTGAAATGTAGCAGCAATATCAAAGCAGCAGGCCATTTCGTCTTTTGAAGTGCTTCAAGAATTTCAAATGAGAAGAGCACTATCTCAAAAGTTTTTGTTCTTCTTAAATGCAAATAAATGAAAATCTAATTAAAGATGTATGGTATGTTGACACTTTGAAATAAAGAGTTAGGTTATATGCTATTTTTAAATGGAAATCTTAAATAATGCCTGTTTTTTACGATAACTTTTTTTTTTCATAAGGAGGATGTTGACTATTCTCCTATTGACTTAGTATAAATAACACTAGCATAAAGTACATGACAGTATTCTATTTAAAATAGAAAAGCGCTTTTTTCTCTTGTGAAATATGTTGTCAACAAATGTTGATAGGTTTGTATATGATAATATTTTAAAAGGAATTACAAATGCACAATTTTTGCTTTTAAAAGGAACTTCCAAGTGTAAGATCATGCACCTGGGTCAGGGCAATCCCAAGCACAGACACAGACTAGGCAGAGAATGGCTTGAGAGTAGCCCTAAGGAGAAGGGTTTTGGGAGTGTGGATTGAGGAAGGATTCAACATGAGCCAGCGATGTGCGCTTGCAACCCAGAAGGCCAATAGTATCCTGGGCTGCATCAAGACAAGCAGGGAGGTGATTCTATCTCTCTACTCTGATGTCATCAGACACCACCTGAAGTACCGCGTCCAGTTCTGGGGCTCCCAACACCAGAAGGATGTGGAGCTGTTGGAGCAGGTCCAGAGGAGGGCCACAGGGATGGTCAGAGAGCTGGAGCACCTCCCTTATAGGGCCAGGCTGGGACAGTTGGTGCTGTTCAGTCTGGAGAAGGCTCTAGGAGGACCTTATGGTGGCCTTCCAGTACTCAAAGGGGGATTACAGAAAATCTGTAAAGGGACTTGTTATAAGGACATGTAGCAACAGGACAAGGGAAAATGCCTTTCAACTGGAGTAGGGTAGATTTAGATTAGATATTATGAAGAAATTATTTACTGTGAGAGTGACGAGACACTGGAACAAGTTGCCCTGTGAGGTTGTGGATGTCCCCTCCCTGGAGGCATTCAAGGCCAGGTTGGATGGGGCTGTGAGCAACCTATTGCAGGGAGAAGTGTACCTGTTTGTAGCAGAGGGGTTGGAACTAAATTACCTTAAGATTGTCTAGCTGGTGGAGGTCTCTTCCAACCCAAACCATTCTATGGTTCTCCAAATCCCTTTCTATATCCTGACGATCTTGAATAGCAAGGACTGAAGGTCTTCTGGAAATAATGACATTGCCACTCCACTATGTCCACCAAGTGTGCATATTATTGTGCTGAATACAGTCTAATAAATCACTCTGGTTTGAAAATAGACCCTGCGTAACATTTTTGGTGTAGGATGGTACTATGCTCCTTCTGCAAACAAGAACACCTAGTTGCAGAAAGTGAACTAGAGGAGGATCCAGAATCTGACAGTGGTTATCCTGAGACGACCAGTGTTCCGCTCTGCCACAGCCCTTAGTGAAGGGATGTGCACAGTGGTCCTCACTTGTTCATGGACAGCTCTTGAGTTGTCTCATTTCAGAACTTTTGCATAAGATGTATGCATTTTATGATTACTTGGTTGTGAGTTATTTTTGGTTTCTGGTTCGGAAAGATTTATCACATTCTTTGTAGTGCTTGTACCAAAATGATCACGGGAAACAGGAACTTTTGACTGAGATAATACAATGTATTGCTGTGAAATGATGCAGGGTGCTTGGTGAAGAATTGAAGGGAGATCTAATTTGATGAGAAAGGCGCGATAATATCTCATTTTCCCACTGGCAGAACTCTACAAAGCAGTATCCTATATTCTGATAGTGTATTGTGCATAAAAGAGAGTATGCTGAAATGCATTAACAGTTGTGACCAGTACCATTGGGTGTTAGAATGCTGAGCTCTCTTGGCCAGAACAGCACACCCTAGGTCTGGCTGGGGAAGTGAGCTAGTACCTTGGAAAACACTCAGCTTTTAGGCTGGGTCTAAGAGATGAAAGATTATGAATACTGATTCCTTACATTATAGAAAAATGTGTACTTTTTGCAGCTTTCGGCTGCACAGAAGCCCTGTGTTTACTCACAAGTCAGATTTGCCTTATGAGTGAACATCATATCCAAAGTAGAAAAAAAAAAAAAAAAAAGAAAAAAAGGAAAAGATTACTTGTAGGTTGCTTAAATTAAGTGAAATCTTGCCAATACTAGCCAACAGAAGCCTGATTACATACATATTCTCCTGGCCACATTACTTCTTCATCAGAGCTTTTTTTAAGGAATAATAAATGTTTCAAAGATAGCCTGTAAAAATGTTACAGAGAAAAAAAAAGTAGCAGATGATTTAATGTGAGTGAAATAATTGCAGTGATTGGCTATAAAGCTGTCCTAACATAACCCTCAATTTTGCAGTTAAGCGTTTTCTTCACAAATACGAAATCAAACTGCATCAGCTTAGATACTAAAATCATTGATTGCAACAAAGAAGTCCTTTCTTCAAAAAACTTTCTGAAGCTTATACTTTTGTTTGAAAGTGTTCTTCAGGAAAAAGAGAGATCTATTTCTGATTGTGCTAATTTTCATTGTGCTTGGACAGATTTTTGTAGTGCATGCTGAAGGGTGACTAAGAGAGTGTTTAATTTCTTCTCTCTTTGCTCACTAGAAGGGCAGGCAGATGTGCTCTTGTTCATGATAACACAAGATTCACCAAGATTCTCTTCTGTATCAGTCCAGCTCAATATATTCACTTATTGGTTTTCTTAATTACCGACTTCTCAAGCTTTAGCTGCTTGAGTTGTCAGAAAAAGTTCTGTTTCTTGCTTTTTTGCCACTTTCTTTTGTTATTCTGTCAAAACTAGTAGGGATCAACTTATTTCTTGCTTCTTGCATTGTCTAAAAGAGAATGTATCAACACTGGGGAAGCCATCACTAGCTCCTTTACTGCAATGACTGCTGCTGGTTTATATCAAACCAGCTCAGTATCAGTAAGTGTGAGGAAAGTGGAGATAAAATAAATGGCAGGCAAAGATTGCCTTTTGTTATCAGGTTCCTTTTAAATAGTCACATTGAAATGGATTTTTATTGACTTGTGTTGTAATTCATGTTAAACAAATAACAGAAAAAGCACTCTAAAATTAGCAGTTGTTTTTATCTTTTGTTTGTCCAGCCATAAAAGTATTTCTTAAGCAATCAAAAAAACAATTCAGCATACTCGAGTACGTCAATTATTTTGGCAGCGTGCCTTTTTGTGTTGCATTCCTGATCAGTGACTGAGCACAAGCAGGCTGATAGTGCATCTAGCCATTGTGCTCCATCAGAGGGAGAAGAAGGTTAATACCACAAAGCCTTTCCAAATGTTCTTTAACATTCTATGTGAAGCTACAAGCTGAAGATCAGAAAACCTGCAACACACTCAAAAAAAATTCAAAAAAGAATTTGCCTATCCTGTGCAAGCAAATTCTGGAATTACACAGAAAAGAGCAGGACCTTAGCAGACAAGCGGAATTCGACTTCAAGAGATGCTAAAGCAAAAGGCATGGTCCAAGGAGCCTTAATGCATTTCAGTTGTTAACAGCAATTTGGACCGGGGTGAAGGCAATCAAAGTGAGAGTACATTTTAGCCATTAAAGTTCTCAGCACTAATGTTTTCCTTCTACATAGGTCACATTGAAAGTAGTGCCTCCTATTTATTTCCATGGAAACTACAACAGATACAAAGAGCACCATAGCACTATTTGATAGAACAAATTCTCATGTACAAAACACTATTTTTCATCATAGTCACTACCGTTAGCTACACATTTTTGCCAGCAGTGATCAAGAGCTTCCATGCTACGCTCCTAAAAATCTGCACCAAACAAGGTAACCCACTGCTGAAATGTACCACCCACCACCTCACTGTGCTCACATCCATTTGGTTGGTCTCCATAAATGTTCAGCAAGTGCCAGTAAATGTCCATGGGTGTGCCTTTTTTTTTGCACAGTCACATTCAATGCCATACCTTTGCTTCATGTGCACTTCCACGTCATCTACCATTCTGTCAGGCTGTCCCTCTGCTGCCATCTCTCACACAGCAACAAAATTTAAGAGAATACTGGTCAGAAGGGTCAGTCTATACTGTCACCAAAATCCAGCTCTGATTTTGTTGGCCAACATAGCAAAATAAGAGGTATTACTTTCAGAGTGGGCCCTGTACATATCTAGTACCTATATTTAAGTATAGCCCTTATTGCTTGACACAGGTTGCCCTAAAAACTGTTGTAATACTGGGTTACATTTGAGATGTTTATATTCGCAGCACTGCACACATCTTACAGCTTGTTGCTCCTACAATTAAAACAGCTGCAGTTCCAGGTTGTGCTTGTATTTTCTCAGATACTCATTTAATATCTGTTAAAACATCCTGAATCTGAGAGAAGAGAGAAAACTGAATTTTGCAAGCTTCCTGTAAAGCTCCCCTGGGCTATGTAAGCAGAAGGCTGGGTCCCTGATGCATTTTCACTTTGTGTTATTTAACACGGAATGTTCTGGGGAAAGTGATTGACGTGCCACCCAGCTTATGATTGGATCTTCTTGACTTTGGTTCTTTGTAGATTGCACTAACTGCTTGCAGAAGCAAAAGCCAGTTAATATGACAAGGACTGAGAAGTTCTTTGCCATCACGGTTATACCCAAGTATGGCTACATCGATGGAAGTAGTGTGGAAGGACTGGTGTATCAGAAAGCACCATCAATGTAAAAATAGCGTGAAGACAGAAAGCCAAGCAGCCAGACAGGTGCCTTGGCTTTTAGCATGATAGTCTTAATGGCAGTGGCCCATGGTAACTTTTGGCTCAGGGAACTGGGAAAGACAAGACAGAAACTCAGGGCAGGATCATGAGCTGACAGCTGTAGATGGAGGGCACAGTGGTGTCCTGCAGTTTTACAGACGTGATGGTTAATAACTCAGATTTTACCAATCTATCTGAAAACACCTTCAAGGGAGATAACTGTCAAGACTGCATAGAGAAAGAAGCAAAAGCACAGAGTTCAAATGACTTGCAAGCAGCTCAGTGGTAAACACTGGTCTCTTGAGTCCTACCAATTGTCTCTTTGTTATGCTACTGACATTGCTGTGCCTTGTCTGGAGTTCACCGAAGGCTTACCACCATGACAAAGTTATTATAGAGAGAAAGAAAGAAAGAGAGAAAGAGAGAAAGAGAGAAAGAGAGAAAGAAAGAGAGAAAGAAAGAGAGAAAGAGAGAAAGAAAGAGAGAAAGAGAGAGAGAAAGAGAGAGAGAAAGAGAGAGAGAAAGAGAGAGAGAAAGAGAGAGAGAAAGAGAGAAAGAGAGAAAGAGAGAAAGAGAGAAAGAGAGAAAGAGAGAAAGAGAGAAAGAGAGAAAGAGAGAAAGAGAGAAAGAAAGAAAGAAAGAAAGAAAGAAAGATACAGGGTAGGAGCAACCATTTCACTTTTGGGGTTAATCTTCTTGAAACGTTTAGCTGCAGTGTGGTTCATTTCGAGATATTAGGTAAGGAGATAGTGTAGAAATGAGAGCAAAAGTATCTTATTTGAAAATGAATTACATCATGGGAGATCTATCCATTATCATTTGCTTGGAAGATAGGTTTTAGCAAGTATCTTAAATTAGCATTCAGGCACTTGTTCTATATTTTTCGTGTTTTTACAGTGCTATCCCCTTGAAACTCATTAAACCTTTTTCTGTAGCAAGCTAGCCACTCATGCTTGAATAATCTAAGGGGTGAACAGAATATTATTATAAATACACAAGTGTCCGTGATAAGAAGTAGCAAATTTAAACATGATTAAAAAGCAACAACAAAGCACAAATACACTCTCAAACACTTACTGCTATCGCATAAGCAGTATGCATTTTTCTTGTAAGGGATTTATTAGAACATAAGTCTTGGAATTGAGTGAAATAAATAACTCATCCTGATTAGTGGGTGAACATTAATCATCTCTGTATCACAGTCTGAGAAAGAAAAAAAGAGGATTGATTTGTTATTGCTTTGTGCTTTATTTAAGCACAAGAGACTCATGCAAAATAGGTATAAAAATGCTGTACTGTGTATAAATGAGGACACATTCTAACCTGGTATTTTTTATACCTTCTTACAGGGCTGCTGAAAGCTCCAATTGAACACAACATCTCAACACAAATCCCTCCACTGAGAAGTCCTCAAGTTGAACTGACTGAAGTGCAACTGCGTATGGCTTCTACAGGCTTAAAAAATGTAATAGGTTTAAAAGTCTGAATCTGTGTCTATGTAAATGAGACAATTCCAAACCTTCACACTTCTTCCACATAAGGGCTGGGGAACACTGGAGTTGTTGCATCTTGCAAAGTAAACCAACATATCTCTTGTACTGTGTCTCACAAGCATGAGTGTGTCTTTCTTAGACAAGGCAGTAGGTGAGAGATAGTGGGAGATGGGTTTCTCCCTTCTCCCTATAATCAGTGTTATGTAAAGATCACACTTGTCCTACTCTTGGACAGCAAAAGCAGGGTTTTATTTTCCCACCTGTATTGTGCCAAGGTCAGCATCAGCAATCAAGACACTCCCCAGGGGAGAGGAGGTGTGGGCTGCAGCTGCTTTGCAGTGCCAAGGGACTGATTTATTTTTAGTTATTTTTTATTTAAGGAAAACCAGGCTTTTTGAAGCAACAGCACTCTCCCTATATCTTTACTTTCTTTAGGCAACCACAACAAAAATGGCTCCAACAGGAAGAAGCCAAAAGGAAAAGTATGTCTCAATTCCCTTTCCTTCCCTGTTTCTGGAACGCCTAAGTTGGGTGCCTAAACCCAAATCAAGGCCATGGTCCTATGCTGCAATTTTTTTTTGACCATCAAATCCTGCCTTCAAAATGAACGTGTGCAAAAGTTCTCTCAAGTAACTGCACAGTCTACCTAGTGCCTCTGAGAACAGTGTAGGTATCCTATGTACCTGGTGTCATCAGTCCCCATACTGAGCGTATGTGATTGTACAGTTTATGGGCACTCAGGGTTTTCTTTGATGGCTCTCCAGAGCAGAGATGCAGAAATTCTGCCTAAACATTTATTTGGATGCATATTTAAATGCCTTCTTAGACATAATCTCTCCTGTTTGATTTTGGCTGACGAGCAGTGCCTGATTTGTTTTAGTTTGTGATGGTTGTAAATTGGGAAAAAAATAATTATGCCAAGTGGAGTTATATTCGTATAACACTACATTATTTCATATTTTACATTACCCTCGTGTAATGTGTTTCTAATGCATGCTGCCTAACTCATAAGGTTACTGAGTAAATAAATTCAAAATTGTTTACAGGTTGGTTATGATCTCCAAATGGGAACCATTCACAATAGAAAGTTACTGTCTGAGAGGATGTTGACATTCAAAATTCAGCTGACAATATTCCAGCGTGTCAGATAGGCAATTTTGAATATATGGAAAGTTTTCAGAGGCATATTCACACCTTTGCATTTTTCTCCGCACTCAGTGGTGACCATTCACAATACATCAAATACTGAAGCTCCAGAAGGGAAATTGACTATGTAAATTTATAAAGAAGAAAACAGTTTGGATTTGAATATAAAATGTTCAAAAGAATAGCGCATATACTAGTTTGATGAAAATGAATTGGTCTTTGGACCTTAGAGTACAAGGAAATAATATCAAAAGCGATCTCTTTTGGAAGATAATACCCAAAAGATTAGGGTAGCTGGGGGGAAAAAGAAAAAAAAGGAAGAATAAGACAGATTCTGTATGACTGAATGGGTGAACTTTGATCAAGGACAATTGTGTTGTGTGGATTCTGTCTGTAGCTTCCAATATGTAAGGAGAATGGAAAGTGGAATCGGCATCTCTTTTATTCGGTGGTAAGTTTGTGACAGAGAATGAAATGTCACGTTTGGACAGCTTGTTACACTGAGGTTATACTAGAGTCTGATTTTTATTTTCTTAATTGTAGTGTGACACTGGCTAATCCTTATGGTATAGAAGCACCCTGAGAGAAACCATAATCTGCTGGCAGGTATCTGTGAAGACAAGTAACAGTTGAGTAATCTTTCCTTTGGCTAAGATGCAAATAAGGTATTAAGAAAGCTAATGCTTGTGATTTTTCCACTTCTTTGTATGCCATATATTTGAAGCCTTCTATTTCCTCGTTAAAATGTGCTTTTGTAAAATGTTCATAGATCTGGAGGTAAACTTCAGATAAATGATTCTAAAAGCCTTGAAAATAATGCAAAAATATTCAGCATGTAAAGAGAAAGGATTTTGTTTTCAAATGATAGATGCTGGAATTAGGATAGAATTACTACGAGCCTTTATACCGGGGAGCAGGGCTGAAGGTATTGCCTTAGGCCTGTTCCCTGAATTGGTTTTACACGTACTGAGAAATCAGAGACAATCAATTTTTGCCTTATCAAATCCTTGATTTGATGACTGGCAATAAATCTCTTGGTTCATCTAAAGACTGTGATTTTGTCCTGATGTTTGGAACTGCTAGGAACGTAAGCCTGTTACTGTCAGAAATCATTGGACAAAGTTTATGAAGAAGTATCTGTTTCTCTGATTATTCTTTCTAAAATACGGATTTAGTTATGTGAATTCATTCATATATTTCACTGTTCTTTCGGTTCAGTTTTATTACTAAAACCTAATGAAGTGTGTACAACTGGAATGATTTCCCATACCTGTGGATTCCTGCATCTGAGGACTTTAAAGGCAGGTAAAACCCAGTAACCAACTAGGCAGTGAAACCAATCTCTTGTTGTCCAATAAAAGTTAACAGATACATGCATGCTGTTAGCTTTGGAAGGAAGGAAGGAAGGAAGGAAGATAATTTTTTTACTGGTTTTCACATGGAAATGCTGAACTGATCAAATTAGATTCAGAAAATATCCATAATATTTTCATCTTCTTTGTAACAAGCTCTTTCTTACAATTTAAGAAGTAGATTGAACTGATCAGGGATTGTGCAGCTCATTGAGTCCTCATTGTTCCTATGGGGTGTTAACACTGAATCTTTGATACTTGATTATGATGCAGTTAGTGAGCAGAAATTGGCAAACTTTTCTATTCATTTATTGGTGATGCTTTTCCTGCCATCATTTCTGTGTTAGTGACAGAATGAGAGGAGACAGGTTTTTATCTTTGGCTTTCCAGATGTACCTGTACTTAAACTAAAAGGAAAGAAGATATTTAGTAGCAGATCATGAGTAGAGAAAAAACTGAGCAAATACTGTTAGTGAGAAAAATGGAATCTCATGATTTTTCATTAGATTTGTTATCTGTCAAGAAAATCAGTTAATTTTGGGGGAATTCAATTTGACAGAAGATGCAATCTGGTTTTCCCAGTTGTTACAAGGCAGGACGGTTTTTTGTTGTTTTGTATTAAATACAATAGTGTTCCACAGAGGGAGAGCTATCCTTCACTGTGGCTCTTTACAAGAAAACAGACGTTTAAAAATGTCATTAAAATTAGCTGCATCTGAAAATGATTTCCAGCTGTTAATGAAACCACACATATCAAAGAAAAGAAGGAAAAAGAAAAGCGAAAACTTCTACTCACAGCACAAAGTGTAAAGCGTGGACATTGGTTTTGCTGGCCTAATTCCCAGAGGTCAGGAAGTCAATCACTGGACTCTCATTTGTAGAGACCTTGATGCACAGGCACAACTCAAATGTGCTCTTTGGAGTTTGACAGCTGGAAGAGTGATCTGTTTTGATACAGCCCATAAGACTTGGCTTGAAAATTCTTAACACATTTCCAACCTCATATTAGATGCTGAAGCTGTTCTCCATAATGCATATCTAAATACTGCACATTCACAAAACCTAACAATTCATATTCATTTCACAAAAGCTGAGAAAACAACCATATGTCTGAAGAAGAGTCCACTACAGATCTAGACCTTCAAAGTGTCTGGGAAACTTTATTATTAAACTGCACAGTTAAAATACATATTGTATATATAATTTCAAATATATACACTGGATAACTGAGCAAGACCAACTGAATGTCTTTCAGATTTATAAGTAATCCGGCTTTTCCAGCGAGCAGAAATATTGAGTATAATTCTCCTGAAGTTATTACTAATAATTAAATCCTGAAGATTCAAAATTGTGCACACTTTAAAGCACATATCTAGAAGTCAATCAACAATTTCCCTAAAAAAAAATATTTGAGCCTGCAGAGGGGCAGGCTGAAATTCCTTGCTTTAACCCTGAAAAAAACAGAACAGTATAGATGTTTTGAGTACACTTCAGGGTGCTTGAAGAATAGAGTATCAGTGAGAAGGCAAATGACCAAGTTTCAATGTCCACTTTTTAAAAATACTGATTTGGTAAAGAAATTGGTTTTTCTGCCTTTTTTCAGACCCGGAGAGCTTACATAAACATATTAGTTTATAAACATATTAGTTTTATAAACATATTAGTTCATGGCTCTCTCTATTGCCTTTTGCCTTGTGCATCTCCTTAAGTACGGAAAGTAGCTGTAGGCTTCCATTAATTTGCTATATTTCTGTTAGACTAGCATAGAAAGCTATAGAGATTGAAAAATAATAAAAAAAAAACCCAGTATCTTGAAGTCTGGTATGCTGCCTAAGCTCTGTTATTATCTATGACTTTTGGCCTCTGGCTTTATGAAGCCTAAATTTGTACCCTGAGCATTTCTGGAATTGTATTTCCATAGGTGAAATTGTGAGCGGTACTTAAAGATGTAACAGAATGCATTTGGGTCTATGGTTTTGCTACTGGCTTACCACTAAGAGTTTTTTTGCTCCTTATAATGAATCTAGAGCCTGAATTCATGCCTATTTTCCTTATTTAGATTCTCACAGAATCCTGTGACATGCTAATTTTCAGTATGAGCTTTAGAAAAAGCTATTTCCAGAATTTATTACTGGTGTTATTTGGGGCAATCTGAGTGACTGCTGCTATTTCTTCCCAAAGTTGCTGTGAAATTTCATCCATTCTCCACCAGTTTGAGCTGCTGAAGACTGAGATCACTCAGGACATTCACAAAATTGTTTGATGTATGGCTACGGATGAACTCACATTAAAAAGACAGCACTCATTAATAAATGACAGTTATAATGAAATATGCTGTTGACTTTGCTCTCAGTCAATATAGCTGACCAATTCCAGTTTGCTTGTAAGATAATTCTGCAGATGAACTATGAGAGCACATGGCCACAGTGTTTGAACACTAGCTTTTCTTGTCATGCAATGAATAAGTTTATGTAAAGAATAAGGAATAAGGATTATGAAATATGTCACAAAGACAAAATCCAACAACAGTTGAGAACGGGATTGCAACTTTGGGAGATAAAAAGAAATGGTACAGACTGAGCAAATGTCATTTATATGAAAAAGGGTTCTTTAGTGTATGTTAAGATGCTGGGACACAATTTGCCATCGGTCAGGTTCTATGGCAAGTTTGCTACTCTTGCAATACGACCAATAACTTCTTGCAGAAGGAAGTGACAGGAGTCCAAGTAAATACTAAAGCTGTGGTAGCTTCTTGCTCCTATCAGCCTGCCTCTTGCAAGCCTTTAGCCCAGCTGCTAACACAGCTCTGCCCTCCCTGCAAGCCCAGGGCACACACACTGAGTGTGCAAGCAGTTGAGGACTATGCTTGAGGTTATGTTTTCAAAATCTCAAGTATATGTCTTTTTTTCTCCCTTTTCTTTTCCCATCTTTAGCAATAAACATCCATTCTGAGCCCTGTTCCCCCAAAAACCTCCAAGAAAGTATACTGAATATCTGTACCTTAGGCCCAGCTAAGTCTGGATATTCTGGGGAAAAAGAGCTTTCCTGTTTAATTTTAGGCAAGGAAGGTTGAAAACATCACTTAGAGTAGATACAAATTAAAGCATATAGTTTTTCAGTAGCAGTGAATTGCCATACACTTCTTGGGCTGTATTCAGTTTGAGGAGTATAGAGAATGTGCTGATAAGAGATATCAGTATTATAAGTGATTGTAAAATGCCTTAATTTGTATGCCACCAGTGACATTAACACTCAGACTGAGGGCTAACGGACCCTGTCTTAGTTCTGTAAAAACAAAATATTTATCAGTAAAAATGTGGTTGCAAAATCCATGGCTATTTTTGTTTAAAAGTAACATCAACAAGAGTGCAGGTACCCGAAGTCCTTTTGTCCCCTTCAAACAACATATAGTGAATGATAAACTATTTTTAATAACTGAGCTTTTGCTTGTGATGGCTCTAATGCAGTGATCTGAAAAACAGTGGTAGAGGCATATCAAAGAAACGAGACTGCATTTAGATAAAAAAGCAGATTTTAGTCATGTAGAAACAATCAATAATCTGCAATTTCATGAACCTGGAAAGCTCAGGGCCATGGATTACATAAAAATCAAAGTTCAATGCCAATCTTTATAAAATTACATCATCAACTTCTCAGTTAAATCCACAACAGCAGGAGTGCAAAGCAGAAGCTAAAATTCTACCTGTCCTCCATAAAATGTACTGTGGATTCTTTTCCTCAAGCATACCTAAAGACTGAGATATCATGAATAATTTTGCTTTTGCAGGAAATTGCTTTCATGCCTTTGATTTGTAAGTTTTTTGTGGTTTTTTTTTTTAGTGTGTATGTTCTTATTTTTTTAGGTTTGTTTGTTTTAAAGACGATCCCTGTAATCTCTGTTTTTTCTTCTCTCATTTGCTAAGTCTTCTTAGAGCCTAAAATATAAAAGTTTATTGCCAAGTATCGAAGCTGCCTGAACAGAGTGACTCAGGTTAAGTAAGGTCTCATGTGAATAAGATTGCTCACATGAATAAAGTTAAGTATATGACTGAACTTAAATCTGGAAAACTATAGATGAAATACAGGTCCTCCTGAGCTGTGAGACCTCTCTGGGGAGAAATCAAGTGATAACATCAATAATAATTGATACTAAAATTGCATTTTCATCCCAGAGGATCTCTAAGTCATGTCATGCCTCATTCTCACCTGGACTGAGTCACAGGCTTTCATTTCAGCGCTTCCCACAAGCCTGTGAAAAGTGGCTTCTCCCTCAGGATACAGATATTTTAGCATTTTTATAAGTTCTCATCCTCTGTTTCCCAAAACACTTCTTGTGCTCATTTTTGGAAGAGAGAAATAAACAGGAGGACATGGAACTCCAGCACTCAGTTTGCTGACAAGTGCTCCACCATGACACGCTGATGTAGACATTGATTCCACTCACTGTTCTGAGTGGAATCTACTAAACTAGGCAGACCAAAGACCCCTGACACAAAAGTAGCTTTAGGCTAGAAAGCAGCAATCAAAGAAGAGTAGTAAGTACAGGTTTTTCTGTGGGCCATTGTGATTTTATTTCCTCTTCTATGGGCACATCTTATGATTGCAGAAAAAGCCATGGCCTCTTTTGTGTTAACTAACATCAGCCAAAATGTCTGTTTGAAGAGTTCTGTCCAGACAGGTATCTTTTCAAGCAATACTTTTATTATATTGAATTCCGTATAAGATTTTCAGTGCATTTTGAGTAAAGCTGTTCTACACTTAAGATGGGTAGAAAACTGGAAGAATAACTGTATCTGTTTTTTGTGCCTAAAATGTACTACTTTCATTCACCTTTCAGGAAAACGGAAAAGTTTATTTGGTTTGAAATTAGCTCTGTTGACTAACACATAGTGTAGAAAATCATGACTATCTCTACTTGTCAAACATTAACAGCACGAGAGACTCTGAAATCTATTCACATAAGACTGGCAGTTCTTTGAGAGAGATACAGTCTAGGAGTTGGATAAAAGGTGGTACAGAACCATAACAAAGTGAGTTAATACACATCCTAACTCTTTATCTACAGTACTGCTTCCTGTTCCCTAGTGGACTCTCCAACTGCAGTTTGAATTAGCAGGGTTAGAAGGTCTAGTTAATGAGAATGGCCAGAATATTTCATACATAGAAGACAAAATTTATAATACTTTTCAACTCATCTTTTTTCAATATGCATATATCTTCAAACATGCATACCTTGCTTTAAAGGATACTGTTGTAGAAAATTTGCTTTTATAAGCAAAAGAAAGGCTTCAGATAAACTGTTTTGAAATTGCAGAAAAATGCAGTCCAAGCTTCATACTTTGTTCTTTGCTACACCTGCACCTAGAAACAAGCATATGTTTTACAATGAAGTGCAGCTACAAGGGTAATTGCTACACACATCACTAGGCATTGCTTCAAAATTCTGTGTTGAGTGTGAGTTTCAGGAGTGTCAGTTTTTGCAAAAAAAAAAAAAAAAGTCCTTAGAGAGGGAAAATTCAGCAGTTCAGAAATCTGCTATAATAGCATTTGTAAGTGAACCTTAAATTACTAGTATGCAAGTGGGAGAGCTAGCAATCCCTTCTTCGCCCCTCAGATATCAGTATGAGCTGTGAGTAGTTTAATTAATGAAGTATATTCCACAGATACTCATTTCAAACATCCCTTTAGGAAACAGATATGAGAATGTTACCTAAAATAGGAATTTAATGTACTTCATGTTCTGATTAAATTCATTTGTCTCCTCTGCATCTCTGGTGTATCATTTCTACTAGGACACATTCTCAAAATGAATAGCAGAGCATTTACTGTTTCAAAGCTAATTCCTTTGCCAAAAGCTTATACTTTTATATTAAATGTATATAACGGGCTGAGTGGAAACATTGCATTGCTTTTCAATACCACAAGAAATACTAGGTACTGCCTGACACTACTCATATGTGTTTAAATATCAGGATACTTTTAGCGTTAGTGCCTACAACTAACAGGTTACAGAACACAGATAATTAAATATTTCAGCTAGTCTTAGGCCTCAGCAGTTTTATTTGCAGTAATAAAAAGGGACATGTTTCAACATCAGTTTTCTGTCATGGACACATTGATTGCTACATACAATTGCTATAGGCCTCCTGCAAAGCAGTGGAACATCAAAGCGTTGGTGATGTGAAGAATGAAGCACATGAAGTGGTTAATCATTAGGGTTACTCCTTGGGAGTGGATGTAATATACACCTCTAATAGTTTGCTTTGGGAGAGCAAACTTCGCAAACTGTGCTGAGGCAATCATAATGCCCAGGCTGGGTGCCACAGGTAGGCAGAGTCAATGTAACTCGGCCCAGAGTGCGCTTGTGGGCATTGATGGGACTAAGGCTGATCTTCTTCACAGGAAGACAAACGGTCAAACAAAACAACAAAAACAAAACCAACTATCTAAAAGCATATTTCCATGTTCCCATGACAGTTTTCAGTCAGATTGGTTATTTTCAGTCAGAATTTTCAGTCACAATGAGGTTAGGCACCTCACAGGCAGGAAATACGAGACAAACTTCTGGGAGTCTTTTTTAAATCCTGAGAGCAATTGTGTGTTACCACAAAGTAAGTGTTCCTTTGGACAACACACGCCATGCTGCCAGGCATTCAGCACTGACATCTGAGTCCAGGGCTGTCAGGAAGTCACAGTGTTTATAATCCCCATAAGCTTCTCTCTTTCATTTATCTTTTAATTTGTGCTTTGTGGACTCTACTAGCAATTGCTCTGACACCATGGTCAAAATGTATAAGAAAGCAATGTTCTCAAAAGTAATCTCTAAACCAGAAATGCATTTTTGATGTTCTTGCTTTGTTGGCATGCTGTAGCCTCTCCTTGGCAGTAGGGAAATGTTCACCATTTCTCTACATAGTTCTTCAGGTGCTTTAGAGGGTTAAATTAATTGCAAGTGATTCTTGAACGCTAACGTGTTGCTTGGGCTGTGTTACTGCAGTTGTGGGGAGGGAGCCAGTGGCATTGTGTGGCATGCAGTGTGGGACAGGCGAGCCTCACTCACTGGGCAGAGAAAACAGGCTCAGCAGGCCATGGGAACACGGTGAGCTCCTTACATATGCCTCAGAAATGAAAGGACAATCAGCCTTCATGTTCATGAATGTGGAGTGACCTAATAAAAGTGGAGTGACTGTAAATCTGTAAATCAAATTCTTCATGCCTTTTTTTTTTTTTTTTTTCCTCTTTCTTTTGAGGCAGGCAATGAAATTGATTTCATGTATTAAACCCATTGTAGTGAGTATTCGGACTAGCTCTAATCTAATCACAGCTGTGCCAGTAATGTGATACACGCTTACCTTCTTTTGTACTAACTCAGCAGTAGTAGCCCTAAAATATGTCTGAGAAGCTGGTGTAGGTTTTAAGTGCCATACAGTATACCTACTTTATCATTGCCAGCTTTTCTCAAAGCGAGAGTGTATTTCAAAATAAACACTCGAGTTTTATGGCTGTATGCCACACAAGTTATTAAGTAAGAAATAATTTGTTTTTCTGTCTCTTTTCAGTTTATCTCTGCGCAGAATACTAAGTTCCTCTTCACTCAAGCAAAACTCGGTGGTGGTTTCTGTCTGTCTGTCTATCATTTGTGGATGTGGTTTCGGAAGTGTTATTTGCAGTAATGATGACTTGCTGCAACCACAAAAAACTTCTCAAGGAAGAAAGGAAAAAAAAGCGATGAACAGGAAAATCTTTAAATTATACCTGCTTTCTGCAGAAGAATTTTACTCGATAGAAAAAAATGTTCAGATGTGGAAAAACGGCCAACGTCTGCGTCAAGAGACCAGGAACCCGAAGTGCCTGATGCGTGAGATAAAAGGGTAAACATTGCCGGGTTCCTCTCTCTCCACCGGCCTCTGTACACCCACGAGGCTCCGCTCCCGCCAGCGCCGGCCCTCGCCCGCCCCCGAGCCCCGCAGAGCCGCAGCCCCAGAGATGGCGCCAGGCCAGTCCCAGCCCGGCCCCCGGGGGCGCAGCCCCGGCCACCAGCCCGCCCCGCTCGGCGGGGTCCGGCCGCGTTGCTCCGCGTCGTTCCCGAGTGCGGCCGCTTGACTGGGGCAGCTGCTGGCCGCGGAACGTCGGAGCCGTCGTTGGGCAGCCCCGCTCGTCGCGGGGGAGCCGCCGCGAACCAGGGGCTGCTCCGAGCGTTAGTTTGCGAAACCGCGCCGTGAGGCTGCGCCATGGGGCTGCTGGGCAGGCTGGCGGCGCTGGCAGGGGGCGGCGGCGCTGTCCGGCGGTGGCTAGGGCGGCCCTGCGCAGGGAGCCGACCACCGGCCCGCGCCGCTGCCTCTTCGCCGGCGCTGGGACAGTACGGGGAAGTGTTCAGGGCCTCGGTGGCGGAGCCTGAAAAAGTTTGGGGAGCTGCCGCCGAGCTGATCCAGTGGTCCAAGCCCTGGGCCAGGGCTCTGGAGAGGCGCGGCCCGGGCAGCGACTCGTGGTGAGTGCGGGGCACGGCGGGGAGAGCCGCGGGCGGGCGGGGCTGCACGAACTGCCCGAGGCAACCAGCCCGCCGCGGGGGGGACGGCTGCAGAGGTCAGCGGAGATTACGGTTACACCGGCTTAACAACTGAAATCGGAGTGGAGGAGTGCGTTGGAGTGAAAGGAGTTCGCCACAGACCTGTGTGTGGTGCAGGTGGCCGGCGGTGTGCCTGCTGCTCCGTCGGGCTGCGGGGAGCACGGGAGCCTGGCCACGGCGGAGGGCGGGCAGCGACGTGTGCGAATACAGAGACTTATGGGGCTGTGCAATGGTAGGAGCTGGCTCAGTGCGTCGTTACTCTGACGACGTGGTTACGGCAGTGTGTTCGTAGTGTGCTGTGTGTGGTGAATGGCAGCCTGATCCAAGACAGAACTAACGTCCTTCTTGTAAAGTGCAGGAGAGGATTTTCAATGCTTCTTCAAAGGCAGCTTGCCCGTTAAAGTTTTGTCACGACCACTATAATGTCTTTTTCAGCAAGTTTACCTCATGCTCTTCAATCTCCTTCCAAGGAGAAGCTCATACAAGATAAAGAAAGCAAGGCAGGGGGTCATCTTTTTCACATCGATGTTCTTGGCTTTTTTTTCTATGTTTTTCTGACTTGATTTTAATTTGAAAATACTAAGCTTTTTCAAAACGTAATTAAAACTATTAATCACTCTAAAATCTGTCAACATGAGGAGACACAGAGCCAGCAACGTGAAGCTTACATTCTCATTGCTGGCTGTGGTTATTGGTTAGCAGCTCTCCCAGTGAAAATTGTTTCTATCTCTTAAACTGAATGTTAAGCAGCACCCAGCTGGGATAAATCTTCTTAAGTCAGCGGGGCTATATAACAGTCAGGAGTCTTAGAATGGATGGATAAGGAGACCTGTGGTCCACTGGCCTTTGAGGCCATGGTACTATTCCAAAAGGGCAAGCAGGGTTGCCTGCACAATTAAGAACCACTAAAGCTCCTTGGCATGCTTGAATAAATTAATGAAAAAGTTGTTGCAACAACTTTAAAGTTACTTTTTAAGAATTAAAGAATATTAGCAATGCTGGTGAGCACAGTTTTGTTGTCAGGTCCTGTCAAACTGATGTAGCTTGATATAGTAAGCTTGCTGGCTGGAATTGATGTGGTTCAGTCTTTTTAAAGCATTTTGGTTTCTTAGGTGGGAGTAATTTGTTCTCATGACAGAGATACCTGGATTAAGTTATTTGGGCTGAAGTCAGATTTATCTTCCAGTGGCCTTTTCTGACTTTCCATCCTGCTGGCATCTTTATCTCTGTGGATGCAGATAGCCACAGACTGAAATCATCTCATCAGTGTATGCAAGTACCTGAAGGATATTAGAGTCAGGTGGTGCCCAGTGCCAAGACAAGAGGCAGTGGGCAAAACCTGGAACACAAGAGTGAACCCCAGAAAAGAATTCCAGGCTGTCTGGATGACAGTGCACTGGCACAGGCTGCCCAGGAGACTTTGGAGTCTCCTCCTTGGAGATCTTCCAAAGCTACGTGCACATGGGCTTGGGCATGCTGCTCTGGGTGTACGTGCTGGAGCAGAGTTCGGAGCAGGTGCACCCGGAGGGCCCTGCCAACCTCAGCTGTGCTGGGATCCTGTAGGATTTTACAAAGGTGGACATCACTGGAAAGTCCATGTGAGGCCCATAGTTACTGTTTGGATGTCAGATATCTGTTGACCTGTCATGGGTCATAAAACTTCAAGTAAATCAATTTATTTTTTTAAATTCTCTTTATCAACTTAATGCACAACATGCGATTTTCTTCCTTTTTTTTTTTTTTTTTTTCTTTCTTTCTTTTTTTTTTTTCCTTTATGTTAAGAGATACTGGGCTGCAAGGGATCCCAAAGTATTCTGCCTCTGAAGACTCAGATGGTTGCCAGTATCCTGTGTGCTCCCCAGGACAAGGGATAGATAGGCTCTTTGAGGACAGGACTGTGTTTAAGAGAGAAAGAAGATACAAGAGCCTCGTTGAGAGTACTTTCTGAAAAGAAAACAGTTAAAACATAGCAGAACTGAACACAATGCCAGGCTTCAGAGAAAAACTGTTTGCTGATCTAACAGAGAAAAGATGTGGTTCTGTACTTTGCCTGGGAAGCAGTTTATGGAACTTTGAAGTACCATTAAGAAATTCTTATATGTGCTTCTTGAGTTAGAAAATGTGTTGGATGCATATTATTAGATCAATTAATAAGTGTGCTTTATTTTCAATATCATTGTGTTTTGTTGCCAAGCCTGACAGACAAAACAGACACTCTATATTTGCTGGTCCCTTTTATTTTACTTGAAGAAAGTGGTTAGCACAGCTGAAACTTCGGTTTCTAATCCTAATTCTGCTTCTCTAAATGCTGTAAGAGCCTAACAGAAACATAAGCATACCCTAGCAGGCTTTCTTTAGACTCTCCTATTGCACAGTGCAGGATTGTGTAAATGGCATTCCAAATGGGAAGAAAAAATCTGTTCAGTGCGAATGGTGGTGAAACTCTAGAACAGATCATTTGGGGATCATGTGGAAACACAGTTGGATTAGGCAGTTTTTTTGTTAGGAGTGGTAGAAACAGTTTTCCCTGACTAGTGCAGGCAGGGGGCAATTTACAAGCTGTGTTTTTCTGTGATTCCAAGACATTAAACGTAACATAAAATCACCTTTGAACTTCCGAATGTTACCCAGATGACTATTTAAATGCTGCTTACACTTGTTAAAGTGTGGCTAGATCAACTAACATACTGTTATCTTAAAATATGTGGTGCTGTGTAGAGGCTTTGTCTATCACTTCATTCAGCGTCTGTTCTGCCTTCATCTAAGCATTTTAAAAGAAATCCATTTAATGCCTGGAAACTCAGGCTGGAGAAGTACTGGTGCCCTGCATGATGTCACGGGGTTTTAGCACAATGCTTTCTTTTTTTTTCTTACAGTCAGAGTGCAATTGCAGTGTAGATTTTTCTCTTGCATGTATTCTGGATTTATTCAGAACCTTCAGCGTGCATTTTTCTTAACTATCATTGCTCCTGAGCCATTTGAACAGAGCCTGAAAATTCTCGGAATCCTGTTCGATTCTGAAGATAGCAGATATTAT
Source organism: Lagopus muta (assembly GCF_023343835.1). NCBI lineage: Eukaryota > Metazoa > Chordata > Aves > Galliformes > Phasianidae > Lagopus > Lagopus muta. The sequence continues at coordinate 39,555,090 of NC_064433.1, forward strand.
TGGAAATTAAGACATAAATTTTAAGAATTGAGTTAAGTGATAATTATGCGTGGCCTTCTTCAAGACTAGTTTCATCACTATTGACAGATGAAAACAAATTTTGAACGCAGTAAAAACATTCCCTGGTCACTTACGGCATATATTAAGGTCTCTGTAATTGAAGGCCTGTTACAGAAGACGTAGCGCCAGGCCATGGGAGGCTGCAGCAGCTCTTCAGGGGCTCACAGTGTCCTAATGTGGTAACTGCTGGAATCACTGCACAGGTGTATTGTTTGAGGAAAGTTAGTCATCATGTGGGTTATCAAAGGCTACTGCTTTCAGGGGTCATAGAACTGTAGGATTGCTCAGGTTGGAAAAGACCTTCAAGGTCATAAAGACCAACCACAACATAACCATACTACCTGAACTCTAACAACCTATTGCTCAATCACGTCTCTGAGCACCACATACAAATGGTTTTTAAACACATTCAGGGATGGTGACTCAACCATCTTCCCTGGGGAGTCCAGTGCTTAACAACCCTTTCTGTAAAGAACTGTTTCCTGATATCCAGCCTAAACTTACCCTGGCACAACTTGAGGCCCTTTCCAATAATCATGACACCAGTGAGAAGAGACCAACCCCGCTCTTGCTATGAGCACCTTTCAGGTACTGGAAGACAGCAATAAGGTCTCCCCTCAGCCTCTTTCTCCTCAGACTAAACAGCCCCAGCTCCTTCAGTTGTTACTCATAGGGCATATTCTCCAAGTCCTTCACAAGCCTTGTTGCCATTCTTTGGACCTGCTCCAGCACCTCAATGTCCTTTCTGTACTGAGGTGCCCAAAACTGAACACACTACTCGAGGTGAGGCCTCAGCAATGCCAAGGGACAGGATGACTTCCCTAGTCCTGCTCACCACACCAATCCTGATACAAGCCAGGATGCATGGGCCTTCTTGGCCACCTGGGCACACTGCTGGCTCATATTCAGCCAACTATCCATCAGTACACCAAGGTCCCTTTCCATCAGGCAGCTTTCCAGTCACTCCCCGAGCCTGTAGGGTTGCCTGGGGTTGTTGTGACCAAAATGCAGCACCTGACACTTGGCCCTATTGAAACTGATGGTGGACAGGAAGAGTTATCAAAAAGAGGTAGATATTGGCCAAATCCAATTAAAAAAAAAAAAAAAAAGAAAAAAAAGAAAAAAAAAAAAAAGTTGCTGTGAAACAAACAGTTGCATTGTTACAGCCAACATGTAAATCCTGCTGTGGTGCTGGCAGAAGAACCCTGACGTTTTACTGCAGAAAGGGGCAGCAGGTGAGCTCTTCAAAGAGCCGGCAGCCAGTCTCCTTTATGTGTTAGACTAATTACTGTTTGCTCTTTTTATTTCTGTTTTACTCTTTCTGGGCTCCATTTGCTAAATGTTACTCACTTCTCAGCACTAGGAATGTAGTCTAAAGGAATGATTTTTGACCAGGAATTCAGTTTGCATGCTGTGTTGAAAGAAATGTCTGGTTAGCAACAGATTAGCATTTTACAGCCTTACTTGTTATGGCAAAATTCACTTGCAGCTCTTATCCTGCAGATTCATCCTATATCTTTCTGCAGTCTATTGGAATACTGCATTTTCAGTTCTAGAACTCTTTTTCAAATCAGTGCCCTTATTTTCAGGACTGTGTCCTGTTTTTATGCTGATGTTGCTTTCCTCCTAGAGCTCACTCAAAAAAATTGATGTGGTCGGACTTGGTGATCTTTAAGGTCTTTACCAACCTGAGCAATTCTGTGTTCTTCAGAGATATTCATCTCTTTGGGAATCACTAAATGAACAGAAATTTGCAGCAGCACAGTGCAGCTTTTCAAGGCCAGGCAGTTTATTTGCCATACAGAATGGGGTGCTCCAACACGCCCGTGTGTGACCAGCAGAGAAGCAGAAGAGCTGTGGCTGTGGCCATAGCGGGTGAGCTGCACACTGCTGCCTTCTGGGCCCATGGCAGCCTGTGTTCCTCCTTCCCTTTGCAGAGCTCTCGTCACACCATCTGAATGCCATGGGGTTGCTTTCAACCCTCAGCCTCACATTTTTCACAAGCAGTCATTATAAAGCACGGCAGTGTTGAACTTGTCATGCATCTTTCTGAGAGTCTGAGCTCTTCTACCCCTCACATTTTCACCATTCTTAAGTAGTTATGCGTGATAACCCAGATGTTGTGCTCTCATTCGTAGAATGATGGAATCACCAGGGCTGGAAAAGACCTCCAAGATCATCCAGTCCAGCCATCCATCTACCACCAATGTTTCTCCACTATACCACTTCCCTTACAGCAACATCTACATGTTTCTTAAACAGAATTGTTCTTATCATCCTACAGGGATTTGATATAAAAATCCATGGATGACCTGATTCCTACACGGCTATTATGGCAGTTATACAGAGTTTCTCTGTGTTACCTGAAGCAACTGACAGTCTTTTATTATCCATCAGTTCTTCTTTTATGGGGAGGGTTTTATGGTACAGCATGTTTGTCTTAGTTTCAGTGGAACAGAATAGTTTTCTTCAGAGAGTCTGGTATGATGCTGTGTTTTGGTTCTAGGAGAAAAACAATGTTGATAACATACTGATGTTTATAGCTGCTGCTAAGCAGTGTTGTGCAAAGCCAAGGCCATTTACACTGAGGGCCCTCGGGAGCTGGGGGGAAACAGAATTAGCACAGCTGGCTTAAACTGGCCAAAGGGATATTCCATACCATGTGACATTATGTGGAAGAAGTTTTGAAGGGGGTGGGAGTTCATCTGATTTTCTTCCACTGCTTGAGGGGTTAGCAGAGCATTGATTGGGGTGAGGTGAACATTTGCTTGTACATCACATGTTATATACATTCATTTTTTTATATATATAGAGAGAGGGAGAGTCATAAGTATTTTCCTTTCCTCTATCTTAGTAAATAGTTTTATTTCAACCCATGAGTTCTACTTTGTTTTTCTTAACCTGATGCTCTCCCCCATCCCACTGGGGAGGGGAGGAATGAGCAAATGAATGCTTGGTGCTCAGCCACCTGCCAGGTTAAACCACAACAGTCTTTTTTGTTTCTTTCTTGCTCTTCCACTTCTCCTTATCAATGGCATTGTAAACAAGTCACAGTAGGAGATTGCTATGTCCTGACATCCTAATTGGGCTGAGCTTAATAATTGCCATTCTTTGACAATAGGGACTAATCTGTGCATATGGATATATGAAAAATACATCATATATCCTACTTTAGAGAGGTCCTGTACTATATGGGAAGGAAAATGCTCTCTTTTAATTAGTTATGGGTTATTTTAGGCCATCTGTTTTTATCTTTTACGTTACAACAAGACATTATGTCAGTGAGCATCCCCATAGCATTTTTGAAAACTTGGCTGCATTTTTTTCTGTTGCTCTTCTTTTTGCGGTAGATAGATAGCAAAGCACAAAGGAGAGCATCGTTTTGGGTAACTTCAATTCTGTGTCTTCTTTGCTAATAGTAATTGTAGCATATGGTGCCTTGAGGACTGTGGCACGCTTGAATTTTCTTTGTAAAATTGCATTGAAAGTAAAACCAGAGTTTGTGCAGGTGACTTTTTTTTTTTTTTTTTAATTAGAAGAGATTTTTTTCTAAATGTCTGGCTGTTGAAGAGACCGTGACTCACACTCCTTTACAGAGGCTTTTAAGTCACTGATGTAGCCCATGGTAATGTCAAGTGTGTTCAGAATATCAGACAAATTTATAAGCTTTTATGACTGTTGGGGTCAGTTTCACTTGGATACAGATGTGTGCGTGCTTAACTGCTACTGCCAACGTGTGAATTAGAACATTTTGTGTCTTGAGCCGGTTCTTCATAAAAAAGGTACACGTGCATGCCAGTACAAAGTAGTGTAATAAGATATGTTCATAATGTCGAACTGTTTTACGTGAATGTATGTCTTGTTCCCTGAAGTCTTAGCTATAAAAATCAAAATGATTGATGCAAAGGAATTCAAATCACGATCAAGTTTAGTGGATTCTTAGTTAAGTCAGTTAAGGTGGAAATACTTCACTTTTTTTTACTGATTTAAATGATGAGCTTATTTATCTTTTTCAGTAAATTGGGTGATTCTAGAATAAAAAAAAGACTTCCTGAACTGAGTGTAAAGCTTTGATCTCTACTTCAAGAATCAACCCTGTCTCAGTTCTGCGAAAGTTGCCTGCTGTATTCTCCCAACTTCTTTTTTAGGTTTGTTGGCGGAGAACTGAATATCTGTTACAATGCTGTTGATCGCCACGTTGAGAATGGACGAGGAGACCACGCTGCCATTATTTATGACAGTCCTGTAACAAATACCAAAGAGAAAATAACTTATAAAGAACTCCTTGAACAGGTACGTTTGAGAATAACCTTGTTACTGGAAATAGGCTGGAAATATTGCACAGCAGGTGGATATTAGGGAGGTAAAAATGGTCTATCTTTCTAGTTTATTCCTTTTGTTGTGCTTGGTATTGATTTGTAAGCTTCACTGCTTGCATCAAATAATAGCGTATCTGAGAGGTTTTGATCTTCCTCTATTTTTTTTTTCCTGCAGTTAAATATTTTTTGTTCTGGTTGGTTACATTCTGAACTTTTCACTCTTGAATTTTTTTCTTTTTTCTTTTTTTTTTTTTTCTAATAGCCCTTATTTTCTGTGCATGAAAGAATTCAAAATATTTGTCAAGCTGCATGACAGTGAGTTGCTATGATGAACAAAAATGCCACTATGGCAGAGGCGAAGGTACATACCTTGATTATGGCTGTACATGATTGAGTGTAAAAACAAATCCAACGTTAGCAGGAAGCATCTCTAAGGAGAGCTGCATTGCATGCCTGCTTGAGGCTGCAGTGGGAGTGCTGGTGGCCCGTGCTGATTCTCTGTGTGGAAGGTCTGAGGGAGCCAACCCAGCTTACCTTTAGCTTACTCTGACCTAGAATAGTGGGATAACCATCTGATTCTATCCAGAAAAGTGTAATCAGACATATGTGCAGAATTTGAAATTCTGTAGCTTGTTCTCTTTAATTAAAAGGGAATGTTATCATGAAAGGCATGATTTAAGATTAATAACTTCTCTTGCAGCTTTCTGGTCCATTCTTGTGGAACTTAACTTGGTTCATCTGGTCATTGCTGGATACCAGAAAACAAACATACCCACAAAGATGTTGGCTGAAAACTGCAGACATATTTGCTTGTGTGTTTTGTGTCGTAGATTATGTAGAGATGAGGAGAGATTTTGAGAAGAGGCACATCAAACCACTGAGGGTGTAGCTTACCTTGTTTGGCTCACATCCCTCCATCATCACTTGTTGCTATGTTTTCAGTCTGCTCAGCACAAGCTAAACGTACTGTATGCTAGAGCTGAAATAGGCTTTCAGTGCTTTGCATGTTTCGTTACAGATCAGTCTAAGTGTAGACGATACATATGAACAGAGCAGTACCCTGGAAAGAAGCTTTATGCTTTCTGTCTTGAATCTTTCTCAATTTAAAATAGGCTGACAGTGTAAATCTGTGTGCAAACTGTAGACTGAAGTGTACCCATCCAATGAATGTTTAGTAGTCTTTATAGCCATTAAGCTGATATTTCAGTGAGAATATCTTATCAGATAGGCTGCCTGTTCAGAATGTCCATACAAGAGACATTTGAAGCAATGGAATTCTTTCTGGCTTTTGCTAAAAAAAGAGGAATTCATAGGTGGATTCACTAGAAGATATGCAGAGTAGCTGTGGGTCACAGGGTTGGAAGATGCAGAATTTTGTACCAAGTTGGACAGTGTGTCCAAGGATCAAATACATGGTAAGGATGGAAAAAGAAAATAAGTGCTTGGTTGGAGATAATGCAGCCTCTTAAGGAGGGTAGGATGGCTTGAGCTATGTGCTCAGGATGCCTGCTGTTCTCACATTATCATTTTTACTCATTGCACAACAGTTTAGATGTAAAAGCTACAATGATGTTGCAATTAAAATCAAGCATCACTAAATTATAAGTAACCGAGAGAAATTTTGGAAGCTTGTGGTTGTTTAGTGTCAGACCTGTGGAAAAGTTTGTGCTTTGTTTTTTGTTTGTTTTAAGGCAGAGCTGGAACATAGGAATTGTAGGGCAATTTCAGCAGTTCTTTGTTGGGAATGGCGAGATCTGTTGATACACTGTACTGCTACATGTGGAATGCCTTGGCACTGTCACAGTTTGTTAAAGTGAAATTTTATTTAGTGCATCCAATCATATTGTATTAATTATATGCTGTTACAGATGGAATGCTGCAAATGCAGAGAGTAGGACTTTGGAAAACTGGAGATGTGATGGTCTCTGAGAGTGTGCCAATTTGACTTATTTCCTGTACTGGTGCTTGTTAGAGGTCTTTACGTGAGGATTACAGCGTCGAACCACTGCAATGGTGCGATGAAAGTTTCAGCTTTGTATGTGCCTTGGGGTATTCTCAAATTCCAGTAGTGAGATGCCTGGAAAAGATAATGGAGACATGAATTCTTTTAGAAATGCTGCTGAATCACTGCAGTGTTAGTTACCCAGAAGAAATAGGGAGCAATGGATTCTGTTCATTTAAAAGTAAACTTTCTGATTGTGTTGGAAAATGCTACCATTTTCAGGTTAAGGCATAGATTGTTATGTGCTTGGAAACAAACCTTTCTGTTTACATGACTGAGGCCTCCCTTGCTGAAAAACATCTCAAGAATTTGAGTACCACATTTGCAGATGTTGACACATGACAGATATTTTACACAAAACAAGTATGATGTCTCTTTGTCATTCTTTTCAGTAACAATGCACAGTTAGCGTGCTGAATTTGGTTCTGTAATAAATAATTCCTGAGCATAGCAACCTGACAGGATTACTGAAAACCAACCCTCCTTTCCCCCCCAGGCTGAGTCCCTCTCAGCACTGAATGTTACAGAAACATGGATGAGAGAAGGGTTTCAGGGTTATTGACATTGGGTTAGGATGTAATTTATTCTGTAGGATGGATTTTTTTCTATAATTACCCACTCTAACAGCATCTCCTTCTGAGATGGCTGTATTAGCCATTTTCAGGTTGTAGCTGTGTCTGTCTTGCTTTGCATCTCCTCTATAAATGACTGAACTATCACCTAGATTGCTTTGCTTCCAGCAGTCTTTCTCATTCTCCACACTTTACTCCACGTTCTTTCTTTGCCTTCTCCCTGCAGAAGTGACCAATTCCTTTCATTTCAAGACATTCATTCTCAGAAGTACTTAAAAGAAGTACTTACCAGATCAAAACTGAATATAGAAAATCCTACTGAAACTGACAGTCTAATTTTTTATCCTGATTGTTAAAGCAAAATTATTTTGACAGTATTATGTATTAGTCTTTTTTTTTTTTTTTTTGTTTAATGCTGTTTTTCATTTTCTTACTCAAATTTCAAATGTCATTCTTCAGTGGATGTCCTGGGAAGACTTAACTGTGCTGTCACAGAGGTAGCTCTTCAGAAATACCAATATTAGTATTCTGTAAGGGATGAGACTAATCAGGCATTTAGGAAGAGTGGTGTCTTGGGTTTTTCACATTCCACACAAAAGGCTTCCAAATCATCTTCGAAGTCAGAAAAAGTAGCAGGAACTTGATCTCCCTTGACTTAAGATAGCTCTACAGGATCACGTCAACATCGATGATGCCTGCAGTAGTGTATAATTTGGTGCAGTACTGGCAGATGAATGTAGCAAAGCCATGTTGAATTGATTGCTGAGGCTCCTGACATTTCCTCTGTATGTGGTTTGCTGGCTTTAATTCGGAATAGGTTTAGTTTGAACCAAATGTCCCATGACTCACTTCAAAGCAGTCTGAATCTATCTGTTGCACAAATCTTTCCATCCTTGACTTGTAGATGCCTTTAGAAAGCTCTGTGCTTTCCTTTCATCTGTTTCACTGCTGCTTGATTACTCTCTCAGTCTGTGGATATTGGCCGACTAATGTGAGGGAACTCAGGTGCTGCAGGAGTTTTACAGAGCACTATGGTGTCCCTCAGTATTCCTTCTGAGGAAAATGTTGGTCTAGAACTCCCCTCTTGTGTAGAGTGGATGCTGTGGCGTTGCTTCTGAGCAAACACAAAATCCATGCTGAGTTGGTAAGTGTTACAGAATCTCCATCTCCTCCTCTTTCTCCTCCCTTCTAGGAGGCATGTGTCCCACAGCCAGTATCCCAAAACAGAAAGGAAAATGGACAATATCTATGCTTGTCCCAAAAGATATGCTTGTCCTTGAAAGATATCTCCCTGATATGAACATGGTGACATATGAGGAGAGGAAGGGTTGCTGTCTTTGGTTTAAAGGCATGCATATGTGACATAGCTCTTTTTACAGCAAAAGGTGCACTTTGGGATGTTTCAGAAGCTCTCAGTATTTGAAGAATCTTTTTATGTTTAGCCTATGATGAGGGACTGTACTCTGCTGAGACCCAGGCGTTGTTTAAACCAGTAAGGTTTGGAATTCCTCTTTTAACCATTTGGAGTGAAATTTTCAGTTTGGTAGAACTGCGTCCAGTTCTGGGCTCCCCAGTACAAAAAAGACAGGGATCTCTTGGAAAGAGTCCAGCGGAGGGCCACAAAGATGGTGAAGGGCCTGGAGCATCTCTCCTATGAGGAAAGGCTGAGTGAACTGGGTCTGTTCAGCCTTGAGAAAAGAAGACTGAGAGGGGACCTGATCCAGGTCTATAAATATCTAAGGTGTGGGGGGCAGAATGGCGAGGCCAGACTCTTCAGCAGTGTGTGGAGACAGGACAAGGGGAAACGGCCAGAAACTGCAGCACAGGAAGTTCTGCACAAATGTGCACAAGAACTTCTTTACAGTGAGGTGACGGAGCACTGGAACAGGCTGCCCAGGGAGGTGGTGGAGTCTCCTTCTCTGGAGATGTTCAAGACCTGCCTGGATGCCTACCTGTGCGACCTGCTGTAGGGAACCTGCTTTGGCAGGGGGGTTGGACTCGATGATCTCTGGAGGTCCCTTCCAACCCCTATGGTTCTGTGATTCTGTGATTAGTATCTTCTAAACAGAATTCTTGTGATGGGGACCAAAACTGCATTTTGAACCACTGGGGCCAGCCAGCTGGTTTGCTTCAGAATAGCAGTGTCTCAAAACCTGAACTGCTAATACAGATATTATTTGTTTGGTGGCTGGGTGTAAATAAAACATGCTCACTAGGGCTTGTGTTTGATGTAAGTGTAATTTAAGTCCAGATCTTCAAATCTGAGAGTCTGCTTCAGTCTCTTATTATATCACTTGTCAAAAGCAATTTTATTATTGAGGTGTCAAATATATTAAGGCAATGGAGCAATCTTAAACTTTGAAGCAAAGTAGAGAAACAGCATGCTGGTAGGGAAATAACAAGTGTAAAATCATGAGTGATGAAATATGCTTTCTTTATGTAAGCCATAAATGAGAACATTCTGTTACAAACTGAGAAGTTTCATGGCTTTTAACAGTTTTATGAAATGTTCATACTCCCACTTTTTTTCTGTTTTAGGATGATTGCTTGAATGTTTCAGGGTTTTCACATCAATCCTGAGGGCAATGTAAACATGTATTATGATGTTCCACAATCTTCCAAGAAGTTGCAGGTGGAGGCAGTGTTTTATGTGGGTTGCTCTGAAAGTAGTGCCTCATATTTTATTATTTTGGCCTGTGATGTCAGAGGTGGATGTTGTTGGTTTTGCAGTACGGGTTGAACCTTCCTGCTTTGTCTGGCTGTGTGCATGTCTAAGACTTCTTGATTTGTTTTAGTGTATTGACAGGTATTAATACGTCTAGAATTAAAGATATTTATTTTGATAATGAGCTGTATTTAACATGAGAGGGCTATTATGAATGAATTGCATACATTTATGTGTGTTTGCAACCTGGCGTTCTGATGACTTTACCTTACACACACATGCTGTCTTGTGGCTGAAAATAACAGCAGGGATTTATATGGTGCTTATAAAAAAAGGGGGGCTTCTGATGTGAGTATGCATACTTGGGTCTGTTTTCTTAAATCCTCAGGCAGAGGTGTAGAAATATGCAGAGTCTGATTGTAGCAGCAGACTCTGAGCAGTGTGTTTAATGTAAACACAGCTCAGATGCTTCTGGAGCTCTTGGATATACCAGTCTCAGGCCACAAAGATGTGCGATTCTACTGAACAGAGAAGCAATGAGGTAATGCTGTGCCCCTTTTCAATACATTCAATGTGACTCTAAAAAAAAACACTGAATGCTTACAAATCACTGAAAGTAAGAGTGATACTAATATTTAAAATGCTAAACTGCATTAAAGTAGCTCTTTAAATAGAGAAAATGCAAATTTGGAGAATAATATAAATGAAAGTAAAACGTTTTAAGGCAGATCTGCTCTCCTGAATTGTACATCCTTCAAAAAGAAAAACCTTCCTTCCTCTTTTATTTATACAAGATTGGCCTAGGCTGTTCCCATTGCTTATGTTATGTGCTGTGTCACTGAAAACATGTTTTTGCTTGAGATGCTTGGAAGTGGGTATTTTTCATTCTACAGGGCATATCCCCTTGCTGCTCTCAGGAGTCTGTGTTACCCTTCTTTTCTTCCCAGTCTGATAGTGCAGAATGGCAAGAGACTTCCACAAGGCTGAACTTTACTTAAAACCTTACCTGTGTGGTATAATGAATACAGAAAGAATAATGCATTATAGGTCAGGTGTGAGGTGTTCATATATGAGTAGATTCACACTGACAGTGAAACAAATTAGAATCTCATAATTTCTAATGTTTATTGTGGTATTTTGTAGTGAATGACAGCTTACTAAGGAAAAAACTACTATTACTATTGAGTGAGAGTTCCCCTATCAGACAGAGCAACTGCTTTTCTCTGAATTTAGACTTACATATGTATTCTGATACCCCAAGAACTTCCCACAGTTTCAGTTATCAGTCTTACTGCTGGTGTTAAACTATTGTAAACAAAACTCCTGTTCCTGTTACTTCTAGTTGGACTGAGGATTGCATTGTTCATCAACTTTCTGTGTCTTACTTGCTTGTCTCCTTTATGTGCTGAGTCTGTTGATTGTAGGAAAAGCTTTTAATATTGTGAATGTTTTGTCAGTACAGGTGTCCAAGTTAGCTGATGTCATGGTCAGACATGGTGTGAAGAAAGGAGACCGAGTGGTCATCTACATGCCTATGATTCCACAGACAGTGTGCTGCATGCTGGCATGTGCAAGAATAGGAGCCATCCATAGCCTGATTTTTGGTGGATTTGCATCAAAAGAGCTCTCTGTTCGCATTGATCATGCAAAGGTAATACATACTTGGAACAACAAATGCCACTGCATTAGTTATTCTTGTAAACCAATGTCAAAAACTCTTTTATTTTTTCCAGAAAGGGAAATCATTTTGTGTGACACAACAGCTTCAATTTGTCTACAGTACCTAACATTGAAATGTGAACACAGTACTGCTTTTGTGCGGTGATATTTTTATTACAGCAGACATTGAAGTACAGTTTTTGATTTCTTACAGAAATCATGACCGTTTAACATACTGTTCTCTGCTTAGAAAATAGCAGTCCATCAGTCTCTGCAAAACATCACCTTAAATTTGGCTTCTTACCCAGCATTTTCCTCAAGTGTGAAAATCAACATCACACCAACCCTCAGTAACTTCATTGGTTTACTTCATGTTTGTACATGTTAAGTAGTAATTTTTTCAGCTATATGTCTACTTCATCTGGTTTGTACAAGAATTAAGACAGCCAGTGAGCTAATTGTCATAAGTGGCTCTGTAGAGAACACAGAGGCAAATGCTTCAAAGGCTTCCAAGTTAGGTACAGGTTAAGCATGTTTCTGAAGCATTATGTAAGTCTTTTGAAGTGTAAATACAAATAATAATTTAATAACCTGCTTAGTAGTTTTTATTGGCATATTAGTAGCTTGTGTATGCATGAGTTTCATGCCAACTAACAATGTTTGTATCAGAAATTTCTGTTCTTGTTTTCTACCACTGAACAAGACAAAACCTTTTGTCATCTATACTGGGGTCACTTGGATCACCCAGCCCCTCTGCAGCAGCCATTGTCTCTGATTCCTATTGGCTAGAGTTAGAAGCTGAATGCATTCTGCAGGGTGAAGTCTGTAGGATTTGTGTAACTTGTATGCAGATTTTTGTGCACAGAAGCGCTCCTCAGATCCCCAAGGTTCAAATTTTATGAATGTCTGTAAAACAAAAACAGTGCTTTGAATGCATCTCCCTTCTCCCCTCCCCTCCTCCCCTATTTGTGTTTTAACAAAACAAGTTAATAACAAGAAATAACTGAAGTACTTTGTTGGAATTGTGAAAAACAGCTGGAAGGAAAGTAGTGACAGCTCAGATTTTCTTTCTTCCCACTCCCTGACTTCTTCAACAAGCTCTGAAATTAATCTTAACACAAAAGTTTTTGATTAGGGAAAAACAATGTAGAAGAAAAAGCTTTAAAAATTGAAGTTGTTACAGTGTGAATCATTTAGCATGTTTACTTTTAGACTGCTTTACAAGCACTGCTTACATTATTTACTCAAGGTCATTTAGCAAATCTGTTTAATGGTTAGCTATAGAATCACTACCTGCAGGCCCTGGAATAAATCTTAATTTGTGTTATGGTGCTTTTTTTTTTTTTTTTTTCTCTTTAAAAAACAGATCTAAATAGTTTGGATTATTTTTGATCCATATGATGTATAATGAAAGTGTAAGTAAAGGGAACAGGCACACGCCTGTTCCTATTTAGGCTTCCCCAGTTTTGCAACACTCCTGAGATTATCTCAAAAGTACAAATCTTAGTGGCTGTAATAGGTAGTGTTCTTGTGAACTCAGAAGTTAATTTAAGCATTCTCAGCCTTCCCCAGCCTTTCTATTATTCTGTTTTCTGTGAACTGGGTGCTGCAATACAGGACCTAATTTTGATAACATTAACTTGAAAGGAGGACTTGGAATAGAAAGTTGGCTGCAAGGGGCATTTTTGGAAGCAAGGGCAGGCTTCAAGTTTTATTGGAAGAACTAAATAACAGACACTTGTTAGTACAATACATTTACCAGCTTGCCTTAATTTATCCTGAATTTTAAGTAGGTTTGGGAATGCAGCAAAGTTCTGCAGCCGATAATTTCTGCTCTTCTCAGGTAGTGGCAGTGTTACAGATACTCTGTGGTGAATTGTGATGAAGTGATATGGAGCGTGAGAAGAGGCATTTCTTGTTATCTTGCCTTTCATCTGAATTTGAGAGTGTACATTTTGCAGTATCAAGATAATAGGTACTTTTTCAGAACATTAACTATGTTTTGAGAAATCAACATGACATGTTGAAGGGCTTTATCTTAGTAAACTAGGAAAGCTGAGAAGAATGCTTTAAGAATACTACACTTCTCTGCCTGTTTAATAAGGTAGCTGCTATGCATTCAACAACTAAATTTTTTATAGTAGTTCTGGAGGGCTTTTTAGATTTTAAGTACAAGTCCTCCAAAATAAATATGTGTAATGGAGTTCTGCAGATAAAGCTCTTGAGGCTTAAGCAGTGTTATGATTTGCAAGTGAGCAACAGTTCTTGAAAATGAAAAATGTGAGAGATACTTAGGTTATTCAGAATTATCTGTTGTTTTCCACTGAGGTCAGAAATACTGTATTTCTCACTTACAGTTAACATACGTAGGGATATTAATAAGACATCCTTGTAAAAATGAGTAAATATTTTGTAGTAGCTTATTCTGAATAAGATACAGTTCCTGCACACAGATATGGCTACGCATGGTTGCCTCTATGTCTTGTCATAATATGATGGATACAGTACAGTCAGGTGATCAGAAGCAGACAGAGAAGGGCAGATCTGCCTGACTTAACCTGGCCGCTTCCTATAACAAGATGACCTGCTTAGTCATCTTGGATGAGGGAAAGGCTGTGGATGTTGTTTACCTTGATTTTAGGAAGGCATTTTACCCTGTTTCTTACAATATTCTTCCTGGAGAAACTGACTGCTGGTGGCTTCAGTAGCTGTACAAAGAACTGGTTGGATGGCTGGGCTTAAAGTCACAGTGAATGGAGTTCTATCCAGCTGGAAGCCAGGTCCTGTGCCATTTCTCAAGATTCAGTATTTTAAGATATTAATCAATGTGGATGAGGGAACTGAGGACACCCTTACTAAATCTACAGATAATATGAAGTTAAGTGGGACTGTTGGTCTGCATGAGAGTGTAAAGACTTTGGAGAGAGATCTGGATAGGTTGGATCTCCCTTTGGAAAGGGATCTAGATATTCTGTATGGATGATCTGAGTCCAGTCACACGACATTCAGCCAGGCTAAATGCTGGGTCCTAAACTTGGGTCATAACAACCCCATGCTGCAGTATAGGCTTAGAGTAGAGTGACTGGAGAGTAGTGCAGCAGAAAATCACCTGGGGGGTGTTGGTCAACGGCAGTGTACCCAGATGGTTAAGAAGGCCAATGGCATCCTGGCTCACAACAGAAATAGTATGACTGGCAGGACTGGGGTAGTGCACTGTGTTGTGAGACAACACCTTGAATACTGAATTCAGGTTTGGGCCCTTTGCTACAAGAAGGATGTTGCTTGTTGTGCAGAGATTAACACAGCTGGTGAAAGGAGTGAGTGAGTGAACTGAGGCTATTTAATCAGGAAAAGGCTAATGAGAGACCCCACTGCTGACTGTAGCTGCCTGAAAGGAGGTCGCAGCAAGGTGGGTGGGTGACAGTCTTGTTTCCTTGGGTGACAAGTGATAGGATGTGAGGCAGTGGCTTGAAGTTGCTAAAGGGAAGTTTTAAACTGAATATTAAAAAGAATTTCTTCATTGAAAGGCTGGTAAGCATGGGAGCAGGCTGGCTGGGGAAGTGGTAGAGCCTCCATCCCTGGAAATACTCAGGAGCGATGTGTTAGTGCTTAGGGTCATGGCTTAATGATGAGATTTCGTAGGTCAGGTTGATGGTTGGACTGGATGATCTTGAAGGTCTTTTTCAGCATAGACAGCTCTTTGATTAGACAGCAAGCTCAGCTGCTATTATGTAAGATACATAATTGGCTCATAATGTTTGCAGTTCTATCTTGCGTTGTCTTGTATGGGAACTACTGAGTCATGGCCTGAACCTCTGATTGATCACCTAAGGCGAGCCATGAGTCAGCCAGAGGAGCACAGGTAAAGGCAGTTCACCTGTGCTGCCGAAAGACCTATTTAAGAGCTGGCTACCAGTGGGGAAGGATCTCATCTGGAGATCCCTCCTTCTGGTGTTTTGTGGTGAGCCCAGCATAAGGGTAAGCCTTCCATTTATTCTCTTTTGTTATCATAATCTACTTCACCTAACTCTCTTGTTTATTTTGTGATTGTAACTTCTTAATATCCATTGATTATACAGGTCTTGAAGCACTTTTTATTTTTATGTGCTTAGAAGTACACTGTAAGTTAGAAGTATCTTGTTTGTATGTTTGTTTTTATTTTATTAACTACTAATACATTACAATTCAGGTCCCTGTGTAGAGCAGTGTCCAGTGTCTGAGAGAAATAAATGTGCATGACCATATGATATGGGTTGTGTAGATACAGATCAGCAGGTGCAGAGTGTGTATAATGGTTGCATGAGCACTGAATTTCTCTAAAATGTGTGTCACTTTTTTAAGGAGAAAGAAGGTGCAACAAAAGCATAGAAAGTTTGAGTTTATAGTAAGATGTGTGTGTCTATGGAGAGAAGAGGAAAGAGCTTTGTGTGTTGGACAGCTGAGTGCTTGAGTGCTGGCTCTCTTTGTAAGCCTCTTTATGACAGTACTAACATTTTGTGCCCAAAGCTTGTTTGTTTTCAGCTTAGGCTTTTTACAGTGACCAATAAAAAGTTGACCCAATAAAAAGCATTCATTGTTTCTTCTAAACCTTGCCTTGTACCTACTAGAGTCAGTAGAGGGAACCTCTATGGGAGAGCAATATTGCTTGTCTGATACTATTGGTACTATTGGGCCTTGCTTTATCTCATTTCGACTTCCTTTTTTTTCTCCAGTTCACTATCTCTGGCATTCTTTCTCCACCAAACTTTCTTGTTTTTCCTTCACAGTAGTTTTATTTCTATTTAATCTATCATGCAGGACTATGTAGAGCCATGGAACAGGTGGGAAATGAATGTATAAAAACAATATAGGAGCAGATGTGCAGAGGAGATACTATCAGTAGGCAGAGAGGTAAAACTTTAGACCAATAATTTTGAAAAATAACCAGCCTTTGATTTGCACACAGTGATCTGTGGTGCTTTCAAGCAGTAACCCTCATGTGAGAAAAACATCACCTTAGAAAACTTAGTATTGGAAGTCTAAAAGAACTTGCTGCAGGTGATGTAGTTGATGAGCAAAGGGGACGCTATTTATAAATGACTGTAAACCTGGCATTTACTAAAGTCTTTCATTGTAACAATTGAATAGAACTGTGCGAATAAATTTTATTAATTACAGTCTAGATTCAGAGTAGCTTCTAGTTGAAATTGCAGTTTAACCGCATTGTATTAAATCTTCTTCAATCAAAATCACCACATTCCAAAAGGGAAAGGATGACAAATACTGAAATGTTAAAGTTCATCTGAAATCTTTAGAGTACCAGCTAATTAGAAAACTTCCTTGAATGGCAGATTTGAACAGGAAACATTTTATTACTGCACAATCAAACAATTTAATCTGTACTTTCCATGCAAAGCTTAATGCAGCCTTAACTGTGGCATTGTGGTTTGTGCCTACCTAATGAGATTTATGCTAATACATGCAATTAGTAGGGTAGCTGGATCAAACCGCACAAGATGCACAAGATAAATACGCTTCTAAAACTGGGAAAGTAAAGAGGTTGAAGTCTTGCACTTCTATGATTAAAATGTCTTCTAATACGTAGTACCAGAGAAACTACCTTTTATTTCATGAATACAAGAAGGAGAAGTGCTGATCTTGGGATTTAAGTCAAAATAGTTTGTATGCAGTGAGTTGAGGTTTTTTGACTTAGGAAATCTTACGTAATACCTAAGATTGGCTTAATGAAAAAAATGTATCTTCCAAATCCACATTTTGAAATAGAAGTTTGTCTAAAAATAACACCCAGAACAACAGAAATCTGTTCTTCAGTGGATTTGCAACCTGGGTCCAGAAACCATTACTTGAAAGACTCTAGTTTAAATTTCCTCATGTGTCTTAGGACTTTAGTTTATTCTCTTCTGGTATTTGTAGCTTCATTTCTTCTTTACCTTTCTTTTTCTCCATTTTTTTCCTCCGTTATTTATTTAGCTGCAGGCTGAAAAAGAACCAGCAAAGATCTGTAGCTAATTGGCTCCAGGTATATATGTAATTAGAAAACAGACTAATCAGGATGGATGACTTGACACTATGCTTTTCCTTTAGTGGAGGGCTGCATGAAGTTGAGGCTTTCTCTCTGTTCAGTTATTTTTGTGCAACTTGCAAGAACTTAATACGATTGATTTATTTATTAAATTTGGTTGAAAATGGTGAAGAATGTCACAGTTACTAACATGCTGTGGAAACAAATAATTATAGTAGAGGCATGGACTGCAAGATCACAAATGCTTTGTTCTTTAGAAAATGGATCCAACCCCCTGGTACTAAATATGTAAAGATTGATTTCATGCAAAGCATGTTATTAGATTGCATTTATGTTATAAAAATATATCGCAAATATCTATATGAACAATTTAACTTGTTTATTTTAGCCCAGACTTATCGTAACAGCAAGTTTTGGAGTAGAACCAAAAAGGAAAGTGGAATACATATCACTATTAGAAGGAGCACTGGCAATGGTACAGAACAAACCTGAGAAAGTTCTCATTTACAGGCGACCGAACTTGGTGAGTGTACTGTTGTAGTGCCTTAACGTTAGCTTTCAGATACGTATATAGTTGTGGAAATGTTAAGTCATGGCTTGAAGCAGTGATTGAGCACCTGGTGGGAAGGCAGGGCCAACCCAGGGGATATTAGGTGCATACAGTGCACCTCAGTGATGAGAAGAGGTGGAGCCGACAACCACCCCTTCCCAGACCTCATGTAAGGATTGGCAGTGGAGGCAAGGGTATTTCTCTGAAGATTCCTGCATACCTCAGGCCTTCTGAAGCTAAGTAGCTTCTTTCCTTTATTTCTTTACCTGCTGCTGTTTTGTTGAGTGAATCCTCACTTGCTGCACCTGGAATCTTGCTACTCTGCTATTGTTGTTGCTCTTTCCATTGATTGCAGTAGTCCATGTGCCTTTTTTCTTCTATAGTTAATATTTTTAATGCATGTGTTGTAGTTTGCCTTAGTATTTAATGGAGAAACTTTAAATGTATAACATTTAAGTGGAAAACAGAACTGATGCTACTGTACAGAAAATTGAATAATACACGTTTTTGACCCACTCACGTTTTATTCTGTTTGGATACTTCTCTGTTTTCCTATGTTTAGGGGCATGTTCCTCTAACCCCAGGTCGTGATCTTGATTGGGAAGAAGAGCTTGCAAAAGCACAGTGTTACAAGTGTGTCTCTGTTCCTTCAGACCATCCTCTTTATATTCTGTATACATCTGGAACAACAGGCTTACCCAAGGTAAAGGACTATCTGTAGACTAAGTGTTTGTGACCAATCTATTTGCAGTTCCACTTGAGAAAATATGTAGTTGAAAAGGTTGAAAATATCAACCACAGCACAGTGCTGAAAATGATGAGCATTGTTAGAAATGCTTTAATCTCATTATTCATATTTCTCTACTTCAAAGTCAGTGTCTAGGAGTAAATAATGTTTATTTAAATAGTATTAATATAAAAATAAACTATTTAATTCAAAGCGCTTGTACAATATAAACCTTTGAAAGTAGCAGAATAACTTCTATTCATGATTATTTTCTGTATTTTTAACTGAGATATGTGTAGAGTAAGCATTTAATGGCAAGATTAGTTGATATCTCTTCCATGATAACATTTATTGCTGAATAGCTTTGCTTATTCATTACTTACATATTAGCTAGTCTTCCCATAGATAAGATGTAATGGATGACATTACAGATTAAGTGGAATTAGGCATCTTCTAAAGGCTTGTGTTTCTGAACAGTTCTGAGGATATAATTCCCATGAAAATGAAGGTTTAGATTGGGAAGGGCATTATTTGAAAATCTTTGCTTTCAAGTGTCAATTAGTCTTAATGATTTATTTTTAAAAGCAAACTCTGCATATTTATTGGGTTCTTACAATTCTTTTTGAAGCATAGAAAATGATCTGAATATAGTTGACCAGCGGTGATTTAACTGTCACAAATTCAGAGGCACTATCACATGTCCATAGATATGATTTCGTTCTAACAATCACACAAGTAAAATTATTCAGTTATGGTACCCTCCTAACAAAACTTTTGTTAATCTCAGAGCGAAGACTAAGTTAGAAACTGAAACTAACAAAGGAAACCTGCTTTCTGAAATTCACATTAGTTAATCGTTACCTGCGATAGGTATTGGAATTTGACAACTTCAGGTCTGTTCAAAATTTAACTGAAGACAGCCATGCTAATGCATTCTTTAAATGATCTTAAATATTCAAATTATTTTCATTTAGGGTGTTATCAGACCAACAGGTGGCTATGCTGTCATGCTGAACTGGACAATGTCAGCTATATATGGACTCAAACCTGGTGAGGTAATTCTGTTTAAATTCCATCTAAATATTTTGAAACTTGTCATAAAAACAACCGTTTTCTTATGTTTTTATTTCATTTTAGGTGTGGTGGGCAGCTTCTGATTTAGGCTGGGTAGTTGGTCATTCTTACATTTGCTACGGGCCTCTTCTTCATGGGAATCCTACAGTTTTGTATGAGGTAAGTGTGTACTGTCAACTTGGACTTTTCTACAACGAGTGCAGTGTGGAATTAGGAAATTTTGTTTTTCTCTCAAATTTCCATTTTCAGCTTATGTCAAAATTAAGGTATTTTAACATAGTACGTTAGGCGTAGCCTCTTCTATTACTGGCTTACTGTACGAATGCAGTTTGTGAGCCACTTCTAATAGCTTTGCAAGAAGCTTAGGTGGCATGTAGAGGAGTAATCTTATCCTTGATTGCTGCAGTGGGAAGTGAAAACTGAGTACTACAGATTCCAGCTTATTGGATTTGCATCAAGGCAGAAGATGGTTCCTGAACTGGAGATAGAGCAAGGAGTCTGCATTCCCTGCTGTGAATAAGCACTTTCTGGACCTGGTTGTCACCACTGTCACTTCTTGGCTGGATAAGGAACTGGCTGGAGGGTCGGGCCCAGAGAATGGTAGTGAATGGAGTTAAATCTAGCTGGCAACCTGTCACGAGTTGTGTTCCCCAGGGTTTGGTGCTGGGGCCTGTCCTCTTCAATATCTTTACTGGTGACCTGGATGAAGGCATTCAGTGCACCCTCAGTAACTTTGCAGATGACACCGAGTTGGTTGGAAATGTTGATCTGCCTGGGGGTAGCAAGGCCCTACAGAGGGATCTGGACAGGCTGGAAAGCTGGGCTGAAGCCAGTGGGATAAGGTTCAACAAGGCCAAATGCCGGGTCCTGCACTTTGGCCACAACAACCCCAGGCAATGCCAGAGGCTTGGGGCAGAGTGGCAGGAAGGCTGGTGTAAAGGAAATGGACCTGGGGATATTGATTGATGCTCGACTGAACATGAGCCAGCAGTGTGCCTGGGTGGCCAAGAAGGCCAATGACATCCTGGCTTGCATCAGAAATAGTGTTGCCAGCAGGAACAGGAAAGTGATTGACCCCTGTACTCAGCTCTGGTACTGTGTCCAGTTTTGGGCCCCTCACTGCAAGAAAGACACTGAGGCCCTGGAGTGGGTTCAAAGAAGGGCAACAAAGCTGGTGAGGGGTCTGGAGTACAGGCTTTATGAGGAGCAGCTGAAGGAGCTGGGATTGTTCAGCCTGGAGAAGAGGAGGCTCAGGGGAGACCTTACTGCTCTCTATAATTACCTGAAGGGAGGTTGTAGTGAGCGGAGGGTCGGCCTCTTCTCTTGTGTAACTGGTGATGGGACTAGAGGGAATGGCCTCAAAGTGTGCCAGGGGAGATTCAGGCTGGACGTTAGGAAATGCTACTTTTCTGAAAGAGTGGTCAGGCACTGGAATGGGCTACTCAGGCAGATAGTAGATTCACTGACCCTGGAGGTGTTCAAGGAATGTTTGCACGTTGTGTTGAGGGACATGGTTTAGTGAGAGCTATTGGCGATAGGTGGATGGTTGGACTGGATGATCTTGTAGGTCTTTTCCAACCTTGGTGTTTCTGTGATTCTGTTAGAGTGGGGAATAGTGCCTCCATGCCTCTGTAAAAGTATACTGCAGGAACATTCTGCTGTCCATTGGGAACGTGTTGCTGAAAGCACAATGATTAGTGGTACAAAAGAGAGCAGAATCACAGAATCACAAGGTTGGAAAGGACCTATAGGATCATCTAGTCCAACCATCTTCCCATTACCCTTGCTACCACAAGCCACTAAACCATGTCTCGTAGCTCCTCATCCAGACATAAGATCAACAGGAATGTAATCATGAATTGAAGTAATAGAATGCATACAGAGACTTGCTTTCACATGGTCATCAGGGTCATTAGCTGAAGATTTCTTTCTCAGGAGCTGAGGTCCTCCCCAAAAAATGCTTTCTATGAAGCTGAATGTCTGATGCAACCCTAGTGAGGCTGTGTTGTCTCTTTCTGAGAAGTTACAATTTCTATGTTATCTTTTTCTTCCTTGTGAGTCAACCTCAGTCAAATATGAAAGGTGGAAGTAAGGGGGAATGATAAGTTTTGACTGCGTCACTGCTGGATGCCCCATGCATGACAAAGTGAGTACAGGAATGGGCATATATTTACTGCAGAAGTATTTCAGTCTGAACAAAGATCTCAGTGATGTCCTCAAAGGTTGTTTAGGTAACAAGTGATACCCTAAATTCGGAAGGTGTTGGGAACATTTTTACAGTGTTTCTTCCACATAGCCCGGTGTCATTCAAATGGCTAGAAGTAGATTGCAGTTCTGCTATGCATTCAGTAAAGTCGTAGTTAAATTAGATGTGTTGGATTGTTGTCAGGGTTTATTTTCTGGGTTGGAGTGCAAGGGTATGCAGTGTCTTTCCTGATACTCGTTGGCACTGAGAACATCAGGAATGATTATATCCTTTCTCAGCAAGAAGGCAGTGGCATGTACTTTAGCTTTGTGACTGGAATTGTTACAGACGGGGGACATGCAAACTTCCTGGCATTACCTATTGGTCATGTGAACTGACATGCTACTGCCATATGCAATAAACAGAGGGAAGAGTCAGCGTGATACTTCCTGGAAGATCTTTCAGCCGAAGGAGTGAAGATCTGTGGGATAATTTTCCATTAGAATGTTTAGAACTGCATTTTGTCCAGTGAACAAGGCTAAATCTAGTCTAAAATAAACCTCAAATAACATCTAATGGAAGTTGTAAAGAGTATTGGCATTAAGTAGTATGATCTACTGATCTAGTTTAACTCACCTTACTGCTTGCTGTGTGAACAGTCTGTGGCACCATATGCACTCACGTTGTTCATGTTATTTCACATAATGGTAAATTTATTTTTACAAGTGCATGCTGTAGGAAGAAGACTGGTAATCTCTCACAGAACAGTAAACTGCTTAGCTATCAATTCTGATGATTTACTCTCCCATTTAGCATTTCTGTAATGGGAAAATGTGACAAACGAAATACAATGTTTAGAATACAAGTACATTTTAAGATCTTAAAAATGGAATTTGATTTTGTCTTTGTGGTTTTAGGGATTTCTTCTCTTCATTGAAAGCCTGTAGGTAATGTGCTAAGCTGTTCTCTGAAAAAAAATTTTTGTCAGAATGTTTTTCTTCCATATCATGTTCTGAGCTGTAAGGTTGTGAGTAACTTTTGTTTTTTAGCTTCTAGGTGTTGAATTGATTTTTTTCAACAGTCTCATAGGGAAGTAGGCTTGCAAAACAAGTATTTCTTCTAAACTTTAAGTTTCTTTCCCTAAACAACTGAGACATATAAAAACTCACATACTTTAATATTCTCAGCCAATGATGTAGTGACTGGAGGAAACTTTAAAAAAAAATAAATAAATCATTCTTAATTTCTAGCTCAATTTGCCTTGTGGATAGAAGTTTACTGACTTTCTTACTTTGTCAGCTTTCCGCATGAAAGTTCGAAGCCAATGCATTACTGAAATACGATGCATTGAGTATCTATATTGCAGCAGTGGCAATAAAAATGAGACATTTGAGTATAACATATGCCTAGATCTTTCTGGAAGAGTCTTCAATATGTTGCCCTTGAGTTTACAAATTGGGTCACGTTGGAACTTCTGAGAGCTTTTTAGTCACTGACAGATGTCAGCTTGCTGAGTGAAGGAGTTACTTTTGGCATGTTTTGCGTGATAAATATGTGTAGTGGGGCACAGGTTAGGGTGGAAGAACACTTGGAAGTAAGGATTTTTCTAGGGCACTGTGAATTAAAAGTAATTAGTTTTGTCCTTTGTTTTTTAAAAAGAGGATTTTGTTTGTTTCAAAGCTGTGGTGCAAAGTTCTAAGTAAAGGAAGAGAGGAAGATTTGGGAGATACGTTTAAGTAAGAGAATATCATAAACTCATGTTCTAGACTCTTGTAGACAGGATTCCTTAGTAACTAAATATGCTTTTTTGTGGGAAAAAGAATAGAGTAAGTTTTCCATAATTCATATGTTTGTATCTATACATATGTCCAGAAGTAACTGTGTACTTGTGTACATAAGCAAACTTGGAAGTAACTCCAGATGCAGAGATGGTTTAATGATGTTTAGCAATACATACATACATACTATACAGCTGTTCCATCCCTTTTGCTCATCCCTGATGTGACACTTGTCGTTCTGTTTGTTACTGCTTATGTGAAGAAAAAATTACAGCATCGTTATGGATAAAAAGAATTTTTTCCTGTGTAGAAGACAATCTGGAGCCTCCTTTGACTAGTATGGGTTGGCAGAAAGATCACTATAGCAAGGGAAGTCAGTTTTGGCTCTGAAAAAGTAACTAGAGTTGAAGCTTTACATACAGACCTATTCAGTATACAGTTTTCAGTTGTGTTTTTCTGAAGTGGAGACGTGAGGAAGAACAATCTGTATTGTGCACAGAAGTCCCACAAGATTTCTTTTGTCCCTCTGCTGCATGGTGGGTAATTCTTTTACGTCCATACACTATATACCATCCCTGTAAAATCTTCAAAGTTCAGTATCCTTAAGCAGAAAGCTGTTACTTATTTTGACCTTGTCTCATTTTCTGGAAATGAAGGTTTTAAAGGATGTGTACATTACTGGAGGCTATATTTAAGTACTGAAAGGCCATCCCTCAGTCTTGAATCTACTTTCCCAGCAACTTAAATGATTTGTGTAGGTGATCAGGGTTAATGTTACGTTCAAAATTAATGAAGCAGAAATATAATCTAGACAAATGCTACCTATTTTGTACTTAACTTTCAGCTGATAATGTTTCTTGTCATGGGAAGAATAGATCAGTGTATGAGGTTGAATTTCAGGTATATAGTCTCTACACAAGTTAGAAATCTTTCTTTTCTCTATCCAGAAGGGTGGACGTTCTGGGCAAAGTAAGGATGTAGACATGCAAACAACTTGTGGGAAATGCTAGCAGCTCTGGTACTAGAATTCATTATTGCTCTCAGTAAGAAAAAAACATGGTATTGATTAAAATACCTCATATTGAAGCTAAGAGGATAAATGATCTCATGTCCCTTTAGATGATTGAATGGTGGAGCACTGTAGAGTAAACAATTCTCATCATTACTGCTGCTGTCAAACAAAAATGTGCTTATATGGGAATGTGCATGTTCACTCTGAGATAAAGATAAGGCCGTTCTGGTGGCCAGTGCCAAGTGGGAGCTGCCTGCAAACAAGCTCCTATGTAAGAAGTAGCTCACCAAGGTTATCCTGCGGCCAAGGGGTGTATGAAGCACAATACAACCTTGAGGGATGAGTTTTATGTGCAGCACAGTAGAGGCCTGCACATACTCAGGTCAGCTCTTATGTAGATCACTAACTTTATGATATGCAATAGTATTTCAGTTAGGATTGCTTCTAGTTTCGCAGTATGTGAAATAGTAAACAGTTTACTGTTTTGACTAAAGGCTTTGTGGACCAATTTCTTACTTGTAAACTCTGTAGAGTGAATACTTATTTCTGTGTGTATGAGTGTGAGAAATGCCAGCATACACTTCTAGGAGCTAGTCTTTCTAGTGTCAGCGTGTGTCATGCAATTGCATTCTCATACGCACGTGTGTTCATAAATATACCTATATCGCTACTAGTCTCTTATTTTCCCCATTATGTATGCATTGCTTACATTTCTACGTATATTTAATCAACTACAATTTTCAGGTATGTTCACCTGTTCCATCTGCTACTCAAGATGATTTTTAATCGTATTTGTTTTTATTTTTGGAAACTTAGTTTATGACTTCTTTTAAGCTCCTTGGCTTTTTAATAACGAAATTTTTGTGGCATATTTTGAGTGAACACGTAAACATGTGTTTGTACCTCATCTCCATCTGCATTTCATTTCCAGATGCTCAGTTGTTATAAGATATAATTTTGGGATCTTCAGGATTTCCACAAATACTTAACAGAGAATTCCATTTAAAAATGGCTTTCATTAGATAAACACGAAGAAAATAAAGAAATAAATGATTTTTCTTTTCACATTTTATTCTCTTACAAGAATTTCATTTTCTAGTTGGAAAACAAACTTGTTTCCAACAGAACTGATACAATTTTAAGGCTCGGAACCACTGTGATTGGCTTTTCTGACACTGAATAACAAGAAGCAAAAACTTTGGCTAGTAGCACAAATGCACACTTATAGAATTAAATATTGTATTAGCTTGAATATTAAATTATTATACTCTAATTAATGTTTAAGCACCTAATGCATGTTAATTAAATTCTTTATTCTGAAGGGATTAACTCATCACTGATGCTCTTGTTAAGAAGAGGAATGTGATGTGGATAAAATGTCATTTGCCCAGGGATAAGGGAAGGACTTAAATAGTTTTACAACATCTGTTCTTGACCACTGATAGGGTGGTCTATGTGAAATGTTTTGCATGCATTGCTGGAAGAGAATAATAGCAACAAAGAGGTTTCCATTCTAGAAGATATGGAGTAATGCAATAAGAAATTAAGAGGAGAGTTAGGTCGTTTTTCAGTTGTCTCTTTTACATGATGATCTTACAAGTGGAGGTTTACGACTGTGTGAATGTATGGGGATCATACATTATTAAAATTACACCTGAATTTGAAGTGTGTTCATTTTTGAATACAAAAAGGGTAGAAATCGTATTCTTTTAACAATAAATACTAAAGAAAAAGCAGAGTTAGTATCCAGTTGACCTACACATCTCAGTTAGTAGTCTGTTTTTGGTTAGATCATTATGAAACAGTAATAGGACATTTGGAATTTTTATTTCTCTAAGATACCACCGATTAAGCTTTCAGACAAACATTATGAACACAGTGGCTTCTTTTTGAGGATTGAAAATAGATAGGAATAAAAAAAAATAATTGCAATCCATAGTGGGAAAAATTATATTTATGGAAAGGGACACCATAAAATTTTTCTTCTGTTTAGAAGACTGCCTTAATGGTGTGTATTTATAAATGGTTGTGAAAGTTTGTCCTGGCCTAATGGTAGCTTGTGGGCTAGGGAGTATCAGGAATGTTCTTCAGATAAGGAGAAAAAAGGCCTGAGCGCGTTTGCCCAAGGACAACCACTGTTGAATATAGACCAGACTGACTTCTTAAAGTGATTTGTTTATTTTTAAATTACATAGTAGGAGACAACTTGTTATTTTAATGATTGCTATGGTAACTACATGCTTTCAATTTTTACTTGTCATAAAACCATTGTCAGGAATGTGAGAACAGTAATGAATTCCTTTGAATACAGCAAGTACTTTTTTTTAATCTGTCCTGGATTGTTTTTCTTTAAGGCATGACAAGCTTTAGGTATAACGAAGCTCCTTGAAGCCTCCCAGCCCACTCTGGGTTGCTTGTGAGCATTGTATCCCAAGCTGTAAGCAACTTTTCCCTTTTCCCAGAGTGTATCCGTAGACTTGGAATTAAGATGAGAGAGAGGATGTTGACCATACCTGTCATGGAGCTCTGAAATCAAGTAAGAACTTGATTTCAGTGGTCTAGGACAGAGGGACCTATAGTCCCACACAGAGCAAAAGCGGGATGAATGTTGCTGTGCCTGGGGAACCTCTTCCTCAGAGCTCTTATGGGGCTTCTTCTGGTCACTGTGTTGTAACAAATCTACGGCCTACACAGCAGCAGCAACGGAGGAGCCCAGGATTACACTTACTGTCATCTAGCATGTTTCTTAGCTGTGTTGGGGCATTTCCAGCCATTACCATCAGCTTACAAAGCTCTGTATCTGGAGTTCTGCTGCTTCTGTCATCTCTCTATCAACATCCGTATTGATTATAATTGTGGAATGAATTCAGTAGGATGTATCAGATCCTTACTGGGGGTTTGGTAACAGGGCCAGTAGCAGCAGGAGAAATTCCTCAGAATGTTTCCTTTTGAATCCTGACATGTCTGGTATCAACGGGTTTTAGTGGCAATGAGTTCCATGTATAATATTCACTGCACTGAGAGAATTTTCTCCTCATAAGTTGGAATTTATCTTTGAGTAGCCCCTTATTGTTAGCAGTATGGCAGAAAGGGGATTGCTGAGCTGTTATTGATGTGGAGTTGGGTACTTTATTATAACTCTCAAGTGTCTTTTTTTCCTCAAGTAATCCATCCCAATGGCTGCTGACTTTCTCCACAGGAAAATTTTTTATCCCCTTGATCATTTTTGCTGCCTGTGAATCTTCGTTCATAATCGCACATTATCCATCAACACATTCTTCCTGAGGATGACTGCTCAGTTGGTAGACGTTTGATAAATTACATGCTCAAACTAGGTACTTCCAGAAAGAAAGACATTCCTATCTGTCTATCTTTCTCAGAGTCTCTTGGTAGGTTATTAAAAGAAAGTCTTTTCTATGTGAATCCTCTTAGGTAAAAGAAGTGCCTGTTGCACTTCTGAAATCAGGTGAGGCAGATCACTCTCATTCTGACAGCCTTATTCTTCATTACTGTCATCTTGGTTCCTGTCACCTAGCTTCTATTGACAGCAATTTTTAAAATAAATTTTCATCTGCAGTATTGATACAAATACTGAACAGTTTGTCTTGAAATGATGCCAGCAAATCTGATGGAAGCATCTCATTTGCTAACACTCTTCAATTGACTCAGCAATATGTCACTATATTCTGAGTTCAATTACCCTCTGCTTTATTTTTTTATAATGCTTACTTTGTAAAAAGTCAAAATTATATGTGGTAATAAGCCTCTTGTGGCATCTTGCAGTGCTCACAATTTTTGTATGATAAATGAGAACTCTCTTTGGCAATTTTATTTGTAGGTTTTTGTGCTCTGAAATTAATTTGCAGTCTCAGATTTGTTTTGCCTATGTCAATTTTTGTTTATGCATTTGCTAAACTGTTACCAGCTGCCAAGGCACTGGAGAGCTTTTTCTGCAGAATCAGTAAGAAAATTCATAGCCAGGCCAGATTTTTTTTTATTTTTTATTTTTCCCCTAAATGATCGTTTTGTTTCCTTATTGGTAATTATGTCTTACTGGCTATCAGGGGAATTTCCTATTCCTTTCCTTATGAGGCTCTTGTTTTATTTGTGGAGAATTGCACTTCTCTAAAGCTCAAGTCAAGATCTGGAACAGGTAGAACTTGCTGGAGGTGCAAGGTCTGGGCCTGAGCCCCACTGCAGCAAGGCTCAAGTGGGGATCAGGGGAGAGGGCATGAGCATAAACTGCTCGCAGCTTTGCTGTCATCCCAGTGCTCAAGGTCAGGCCATAGCGTGCCTGACCTTAAGCACCTGCAGCCAAACTCATAGGAGGCAGTTGGGCTCTTGAGGCCAGAAACTGAGCTCTTAGTAGCTCTGGAAGTTTACACTTGCTTAAAAATTACAGACTATGTCATTATTGGCAGAACAATCAATCTCATGTCGCCCAGCAGTTAGTCTTTGTATTTTTTTTTGTCTGAGTTAATTACAAATGTTACTACTTCATTTGCATAATTAGTTAATGAGATGTGTATGGACATTTGGAACATAGCAGTCTAAGACTAGTTGTGTTAGTGACGTGGGTTGAACTTCTAAGCAGATAATAGACCTGCAGATCTGCAACCAAGTGTTATATGGAGAAGACATGAACTTGAATAAAGGGGTTCCTCAACAAATGTTGATGAATATTTGAATGAATATGTGAAAGCTGCACTGAAGATGTGTGGAAAGAGAAGGCTTAAGGACAAAAAAAAATCTTATGATATATTTTTCTTTGGGAACTGTTACATGAAAGGAAAAAAGGACTTTTCAGCAAGATAATTGCATTCTTTTGCATGCCATTTTTGGAAGCTCAAACAGGCTGTTAGAAAAACAGAGATTTTGTCATTGATGATTCCCTGGGTGTGTTTTGTTTATTCTCTGTTTGCTTCTCATCATCTCTTCTACTCTTTAGAAGAAGGCTCAGTTTTATCTTCTGATTTTTCTCGCTTTTTTCCTCATATAAACATCCTCTGCTTCCTCAGCAGCACTCTCATAGTGGTAGTTCACTGTAGGGCAGCAAAGCCAGTGGGATACAGCCAGCCTCAGTCACCCTGAAGCCTTGAAATCTGGCAGCACCCTTGCAGCACTCTTGCAGCTTCTCACCCATGCCATGGAAGAGTTTGCAATGGGGAGAGAATTTGGGAGCATGGAAAGGACAAATTCCCAACAGGCTGCATCATAGCAGGGGTTGGCTTTCATTGATGGGATGGGCAACAAACTTGATTTGTGTGCCCTTCTGTAAAAGGATTTACTGTGTTACTAGTGCCTTCTTACTGGAGTAAAGGTAGCGGATTTAGCAAATTCTTCAAGGTATGCACGTGTCTGTGTTCTTTCCGTACCTTCACAAATTGAGGTATTTATTAGAGTTTTGAGTGTTACTTTTTTCACTAGACCTATCAATCTCTCGTATAGTGTTTGTCTTCTTGCAAATCTGCTGTTATAAATGAAAAAGTATATCTAATTTCTTGAAAGCTGGTGGCACATGTCAAGACTGTACTGCCTGTGGCTGGCTAAGAATACAAAATTGTGCCTGTAATGAAATACATGAATGTGAATGACACTTGTTAAGGACGCACTCCAAGTTTGCATTTACACAAGTAGTGTGGAGGTATAAATTTATTTTATGACGGGTGAACTGCAGTGAAGTTGGTGATTTTTTCAGTGGTGAAGCCTTCTTTATAATGATGGCTATTTGCATAAAACAATGATGAAACTGGGTTTTGCAATATGAAGAGCATGTCTCTCCTATATTGTTTGTATGCTTTATATTTGGAACACCATAGAAAACTACTTGTATTATTTTTTGTTATTTACCAGTGGACAATTTGTCACTTCCAATTACTTCTGTTTACAATTTTCCTGACTATGCCCTGTAGCTAAAACCAGTGTTTAGTTTTCCAAACCCTAACTCACTCCCCCAAAATACATACCATAGTCTGATATCAGACTAATGCAGTAAAAGGTATTTGGTTTCTGTCTGGTCTTCGTTTGCAGCAGCAGCACAAAGATACCCAGAAGCCAGTTGTAAGCAGCTGAATGGGGATTTCTCCAGAAATAAGAGAGAATTTCTAGGTAACAAGTTGGTGTTATGACAGGTAGTTCTGTGCATGGGGGATATAGCTGAAATGCCACTGCATCCAGAGACTCGTTCTTCAGTGAGACTCAGTGTTTTAACAGCCTGTCTCACAATAAGGATAGATGTAGAGATGACTCCCTCTGACGCCAGTGTAACAACAGCTATTTGGGCTGTCTTTTCATTTGCTTGTCAGTTTGTCCTGTTTTTCTCAGTAGCAGCTGGTGTATCCTGTACTCATTCAAGAGATTGTGCCCAAAGCTTATGAAATTTATTTTTTCAAGTTAATGCACATACAGTATTGTTATTTTTAACAAATTCTGCTTTAAAGTCTTATTTGAAATTAGTTCTGTTGCTGTGCTACCACTACTGTTACATGTGCAAGCCTTGAACTGTCAAGGAATTATGTATTTTTATCCTGTGACATTTTAAATTATTCTCTCCATAGGGAAAGCCTGTGGGAACACCAGATGCTGGTGCCTATTTCCGCGTGCTAGCAGAGCATGAAGTAGCTGCCTTCTTTACTTCACCAACTGCAATTAGAGCAATCCGTCAGCAGGACCCTGAGGCAGCCCTGGGAAAGCAGTACTCTCTAAAAAGGTGAACTAAGGATACAGTGGAAGCAGTTTCTTACAGAAACATACTGGATAAACTAAGAATAGCAATGTTTGGGGCTTTATCCGCCTCTGTATAGCAGAATTGCAATGTGGTCTTGACAAATCAGGTGTACGTATTTGGTTGTGAATTTCTGTTGATTGTTTGGAGGAGAGATGAGCTATTAAAAGTATGACTTTAATTACCATTAAAAAGATGACTCTAAGATTAAGAATTCTTAGTGAATTAAGGTTGCTTACTGAGTTTTACTCCACTGTTCTTATACCCTGCAATACAGTCTTGGATTACATGAATGATCCTGTACCATTTTCCCATATGATCTCCCACTTCACTGAGTGCACAGGATCTTCAGTGTTCATTTAATCAGAAGCTAGTCAATATCTTATCTTTCCATTATTTAATTTCTGATTACAGTTATGTACTGCTATTTCATACTGTCTTTTGAAGTGTTTATCGCTGTGCTACCTCTATGCTTCAAAACTGTGAGTGAGTTCATCCTTATAAATCCCTTGTGAGATGAGAGAGTGGTATTAGCTGTGTTTTGCAGATGGGGAAGCTGAAGCACAGGGAGATTAAGGTCAAAGTCTTCTATTAATTTTGAATACTCAATCTAAGCCACTAAAGTACTGCTGTTGGAGAGGTTTTAGCATTTTATGATTAAAATACATTATTAACGTTATGCAGTTAAAATGCTTCGCATGTTGACTTGCGTGTTGACTTGTGTACCTGTGATTGTTCAGTAATTCTACAAATGAGGCTAAGTATCATACAGCAAACGTTAAGAATGTGTGGTTTTGGATGACATCTGATCTTGGAGTTGAATCATTTACTCATCATCAGATCAAGGCCATGTGAAACGCTAGGCAGTATTCAGTCAGGGGAGCACCTTCTATCACAGTTGTCCGAAGAGTAAAGGAAGAAGAGAAGCTGCATAGCTTAATTGTACCTTCACTTTCTTAATTATTCTGAAAAGTTTTATGTATCAGTAAGCTGGATTTATTCCTGAGGTATTCATTACAAGTTTTCTTCCATCTCTTTTAAGTGCTATCATCAATTGTTTCCCTTCCATGAAATGAGGAACAAAGCTTTTGAGACCCTAAAGCCCTATTCTTCTTTGATGTTTCATAGTAAGAAGGTGGCTCACATGCTAGAAAATTTAATTGCCATTCCTCAGCACTTCCTTAGGTGGTGACTAAAATGAGCCAGTCCGTATAATTAGAGTAATAATCGAGTAGAAAATCTGCTATGCTACTGCTGTGTAAGTTGCTGAATTTTCTTGCCAAAGAATTCAAGGCAAATAAGAGTCCCCTTGCTGATATCAGCTGTCCCAGATGTTAAAAAGGTATTTTTGTCATTCCTGTTCAGTGCTTAGTTGATGAGCTTCTCCATTTGAGTACAGTTTGATTCTGCTCATAATTAATTCAGCTTTGGGCCATATCATTCCCTGTTACATCATTTCTCCTCTAGAGCAGCATTTAGAATGTAGTATTCTCTTGAATTGTCTTAAGTCAGTTAGATATAAAGTCCAAGCTCCTTTTCACCTACGGGTAAAAAGTCAGCATCAATGACAGTTCTCTGACTACTAGCATGGTGCTGTAAGGTTGACAGTCTTCAGCATGCCTCTCTTTCAGTGTTAGGCAAGAATTATCTTACCGTAAAGTCTAGTTGTGACTCTTAACTACTTGACTATGTGTGAAAACTGCAGTTCTTCAGAAATAGGGTCCAATAAAGGACTACAATCTCCTTTCTTGGATGGACTTTTCCATTGAAGGTCAAGAGGATTTCCTTTCAGTTTGAAATCTGTCTTATGTTTACTTCATACACATCTACTTCGTATGCTATGAAACTTCATTATCCATATTACTTTGTATAAAGATGTAAAGTGGAATGCCTTTCTGCCGTCTGGGATAAAATATCCCTACTTATTCTAGAAACTCAGTATCATATGGCCAGAAATGTATTCTTGAAAGAGGGTTCCATCATGGTGCATTTGGTTCCTGAGAACTTGTACTAAAATACACTGTGGGTGAAGGTGTTTTTGTTTTAAAATCCTATTTAAAAAGAACTTCCTGATAAGATATGGAGGAGGTAGGCAATGCCAGCTTCCAGTACACAAAGGAGTACTTGATTTACAGGAGTAAATAGAATGATAACCAGAGTTCTGTTCTTATGAACTGACATAAAGGATATAAATCCCTGTTAAAAACTGATACTGTTTGCATCACTTACAACTAAATTATGTTGTATGTTCCAAAGCTTATAGCGTGCTTTATTCAAATTCCATATTGGCTTTTGGAATCTTAAATTAATATTTCCCTTAGAGACAAAACATCACTTATGTCTTAAACATGGGTTATGTTAAACAGCAGAAGAGATTTTTGATTTGCCGGACTGTGAGATAAAAGCCCTATTCAACCACTTATCTCTGTGGTGTCTTTAAAGACCAGGTTTTTGATAACACACAGAGCTGCTAAGCAGTCCATCTGATTGTACTGCTGCCTGTTGTGTTTGAAAATCAACCCAAATTCTATGACCAGCAAGTACCTGCGTGTGTTCTGGTTGGCTTTTGGAGTCAGTTAACATCTTCATGAGGTAACTCTGTAGCGTTGAACTATTTGGAATCACAATCCATCTTTCAATTGACTTGATTTCTATGATTTGGTTAGGTCTTATTTCCAAATGATTAACAACTGACAGCTATACATGAAATTGGGTAACAGTTCAGCAGATTAAAATATGAGCAGTAGTAATTTGTAGCTCCTGTTCCATAGCCTACTTGGTGTTCTTTGCTTTAGATTAATTGTGAGCGTTCTGTCATTTTATTATATTAAGAGATTCTGGAGACTGAAGCATTTTTGTTTGATACCAGATATTAATGTGATTGTTTAAAGAAGAAACACAAGACTGGCTACATAAAATCCATTCAGAAATAGCAAATCTGAAGTTAATTAGTAACTGCTAGTTTCTCTCTCAAAACACAGGAACAAGGGGATGGGAAATTAAATTAGCAAATTCAGAGCTGTTAGAAATTCTTTCTCACAAAATTCATGACTTGCACATGCTGCTGGAGATGTGATTAAAGCTCAGAATCTAGGACAATTGGAGTACGTTACTGAGTGCTGTTTTCTACCACCTACTTTGTGCTACTGTCGATCATGTATGGCTATTTCTCATGAAGTCTTTAGCAGGGTTCTTAAAAAGCTTTTGTGGAGCTCCCTTTCACCTGTACTTGGAAAAGGAGCTGAGCTGCTTTTGTATTCTGTGTCTCTGACTCGGCCACCCAAGTATCAAGTAATTGAATCCTCCTGAACAGGGTAAAATATCGTTGGGGAGGGGAATGGGCAAGGATATCAGTGGAGAAAAATGAGGTGAATAAAATATATGTGTGTGTCACATGTTTAAGTATCTACAGACTCCAGAGGCTTTAAGAATTAGTCAGAATTTTTTATTTCCAGATTCTGTTTAGAACTGTAAATTAACCTTCCTCACATTTTTTTTATTTTTTTTTTTATTTTTTAGTAAGGACAAGTATATTTAATGTGATGCAAGTTTATTTAATGTGATGCAGGGTTTTGCTTTGCCAGGAAAAACTGGCATATGCATTCCAGACTTAAAAGCACTTCTACAATCTTTTAATCCAGAAGAGTTTAGCATGAGTTCACTCATGTGAACGCTCCTGCTTTGGGATAGTGGTTTTGATATGTGGTTTTTTTGTGCTTGGAGTGACACCAAAATGTGCATGCTGTTTTGAATTACTTAGATTGTGACAGGACCACTAATGCTCATCTGTCCCCTGCATGAGGTAGCACTTCATATCCACTCCACTGGACTAATTGGGCCTAAAATCTTGATTTTTCTGAGTGACAACGTAGGACATACTTACTTAATGGAGAGGTTTTAAGATCTTTCTACTCCATTAACTGCATTGCAGTGGTAGATGATTGCAATAATAGGTGCATTGACATGCTTTGAAGTTTTAAGTGGATTGTTAAAAAATTGTTCACAGTGGGACATTTTATAACCATTGCCCTCTCTCTTGTTATACTGTTTGAAAGGAGAAAATAATTCTACGATTCTTTAAGTCCATAGCTCTTATGCTTTGTTAGGCTTATAGCACTTTGCTCTTGTATTCTCTTTGATGGGTTTGTATGGTAAGTTGTCCAAATGCTAGTCCCAGTTCTTCCCACAACATGGGATTGCTCTAGAGCCTGTGGAAACAGGCCTGATTATTAAAGCTAGGGATTCAAAAGGAGGAGTTCTGGTTCTGGCTTAAGGTGTAACATGCTGTCTTAAGTTTTTAGACAAATCCTTGAGTGCTTGGCCTATTGCTAGCTCTGTTTTTAAAGAAAGGGCATTTAATAGAGTTTTTAGAAGCTTATGAAGTTAATACATTCATAAGTTAAATTTCTACATCTGAGCTGAAATTCTGTGTTTAGTAGGCCTACTTACAGAATATTCAATACCATGTAAATTGAGCAATGCTTAGGAGAAGTGTCCTGCATGACACTTGACTTAGGAGAAGTGACTGCATGAAACACGAGTCTCAAAAAGCTTTTCAGAAGGTATCTGTGGGTTTTATTTATTCAGTATTTTGTTCTTCGCTATCATAAATTTTTAACTGTTTCAGCTCAACAGCTATTAACTGTAATTATCGGCAGTAGCTTGTGCTTTCAAAGAAAATACATTCAGGATTCTAATTGGGTACACACTCATTAAATCATCACCTTCTAATATGGGAGATGTGCTCAGAAAGCAGTTTGCCAAAATGATGCAGATTTACAAGTACAGAAAACACTACGCTTCCTTGATGTGAAAGCTGCTTGCTTACACATTTGCTTTGAGGTTTTATCTGTTTTTTGTCTTTATATTGCTTGATGTTCCATAGTAACTTCCAGTCTTGGTGCATTTAATAAAAAGATTTGAAAGACTGTGCCTTTCAGCAGGAATTTTGACTAGCACAGTGTCAGACTTCCATGAAATCAGTTTAAGGACTTCTACTTTCTCTATGTGTGAGTGTCCTCCAGTTCACCTACACAGTACAATCGGACATCAAGGAAAAGACCACTCCCCTACTGTGATCAGACATCCATATTCTTAGACATGGTCTATATACACATCAGTCCTAGCAGTGGACATATGCTTAGTCATGTAAAACTGTAGTACTAACACCTCCAATTTGCTTGAAAAAGAACTTGCTTTCTGCCCTGTCCTGTATGAGGATATGACAAAGAGACAAACTCCTTCTCAGGTGTTAGCTATTCAGTCTTGACACAGCAGCAGGGGTTTGACTTCCAAGCTTGACAGCAAGTTAAAAGCTTGCTGTTAACCCACCTGCTTACTCTGTACCTTTTCCAAAAATGATCTTCAGCTTTGAGAGTGCTGAATTCTTATTTCTAGCTACACCTTTAGCACTGTATGCAGTTCAGAATACTGCAATATAATGATGTAAAACTATTAGTGCCCAGAGGAGGGCTGCAAAGGTGAAGAAAGGTGTGGAGGATAAGCTGTGTGAGGAGCAGCTGGGGTCCCTTGGTTGGTTCAGTCCAGAGCTGAGGGGAGGCCTGATGGTGCTCCAGCTCCTTGCAGGGAGTGGAGGGGCAGCGCTGAGCTCTGCTCTGTGGCCCAAATATGCTGGAGTTCAAGCAGCTTTCGGACAATTCTCTCAAACGTAGGGTTTGATTTTGGGTGGTCCTAATAGGAGTCAAAAGTTGTACTTGGTGATCCTTGCAGGTCCCTTCCAGCTCGGGCTGTGCGATGATTCTGTAAATCTGTCACATTATAGTCATGATGACTCTTTGTTATATGAAGGAAGTTTGCTGCTCTGAGACCAGGTATCCCTGCCTTCTTTTTCCAAGGAGCGTGAGAGCAAGATAATAAATCATTCTTTACTTTTGTAACTTTTTATAAGACGACAATCTTTGGCCAGTGTTGTGAGTATCCGCAAGTTTAAATGCAAGTTAACATGGTTTTAAGTTGCTTATTACAAAATCAGAAATGCAAAAAATCTTCCACAAAAGGAATAAAGTTGCTGTGCCAATCTTGTAAAGGTCAAAACGTGCAGTTTGCAGTGATGTACTGTAATGTCCTGATTCTATGTAGTAATAGTCATATTTAAGAAAGCTACAGTTGACAGAGGACCTTATCATACTAAACAAAGCGTGAAATCAATTTGTAGGGCTTAATGAAGGACAGCAGTGTGGCAAAATTTGATAAAAGATGATGATTAAGACTGGGAGGGGGGGGGGCTATTGCCCAGGTATGTAGCACTGCCTGATTTAGTGGTGTGCAAATGCTCTGCACCTGTCTTGATTTCCAGGTGTTGCATTTATTTTCTGCCAGAGTTGCATCAGAGCATCCAGCCAAATAGGCTGAATTCCAATACCGTTGTTCTGAGATCATCGTTGTCTTGTAGGATTACATGATTTATTTTTTTATCTATATGTAAGTAATCTCTGTCTGTATAGGAAAAGGTATTTAATTGCTGTTTTTTCTCTACCAAACTCATTTCTGAAGGCATATAAGAAGATAACTCACAAAACATTAAGATCTATTTAAATGGAACATTGTTAAGAACTTAAAGCTAAGAGTTATGCTACAGGTATTTTGTATTACTTCTGCTTATTTCTTCACTAATTTCTGATATCTCTTTTTTTGTATTTTGTGTTTTTTGTTTTGCTGATGGATATCTACCTAGATTTGTGTATAAATTATTTAAATATTCCTTGCTTCCATTTACTGTTGGCTGTCACTAACCTACCAAGATCTCTGAATTTTGAAAATAAAGCTTCTTTCACATGATATGTCAGATTGCATAAATTAGTATTGCAGGATTTCATTTGTTACTCAGTGCGATTGAGTACATCCATCATTTCATCATACGAAGAGTAAGAGACTTCCCTCCCTTTTTTTCTTTATCAGAGACACAGACAACAAATGTTTACTGAATTAATTGAATTAATTTTTGTGTTACTTTCCTGTCCAGATCAAGATGCATTTTTTTTAATATATATATATATATATATTTACTATTATTTAAAGGTTCAGGATGCTGTTTGTAGCTGGTGAACACTGTGATGTGGGCACACTGGAATGGTCAAAAAAAGTCTTCAAGGTACCTGTCTTGGACCACTGGTGGCAAACTGGTGAGTATTTTAAACTACAGTTAGTAAAATATAGTGATGAGATATTTTCCAACCTTGTTCTTGAGTCTGCAGGTAGATCAGCTATGTGTTTCCATTTATAGGGTCGGGACTAACTCTGAATACAAACAAAAAAATCGGATTAGTTCAACATCAAAATGTGGAAATGTGGGTTTTTTTTGTTTTTTTTGTTTTTTTTTTAATTGAAATATGATTTCAGACTTTTTAACAACTGTAGAAGAACAAAGGTATCTGGATCCTGTGGGTTGTTTTTTTTTTTTTTTAGTTATTGTTTCAGTGTTTTTCCAGGTGTAATTTTATGTTAGCATGTGTGATTAATTTATAATAGAAGAACTTGTATTTGGAGAAGCTTTCAGGTTTAAGTTCTTTTTTTATTTGCACATCTTGTGTAATTAAAACCAAATGAATGGAGTACTAGGATGTTGGCTGGTCAGGACAGGGGAGGTGGAGGTGCTGCACTGTACTTAAGGGAAGGATTAGACAGCCTTGTAGTTAGGGGTGTCATGGTAGAGAGCCACTTGGTGAGGATTAAGGGTATGAATAGCAACGCAAATGTTGCTGAGGGTGTCTACTATCACTTATCCAGAACAGTGACACAGATGAGCAATAAGGCAGTAGGCAGTAAGGAGAGATTTCTGGATTGGTTGCTCTTGTGCTTATGGGAGATTTCAACTCCTCAGTCATAAACTGGGAAGAGCGTACTTACACAAGTAAGGCTGGAAATTCCCAAAGTGTGTTGAAGATAAATTTGTCACATGTATTTGGTGATCTAAATAGGAAAGGAGCCCTACTGGATCTGTTGTTTGAGAATAGGGAAGATCTTGTGGTAGAGGTGATAGTTGGTGGCCATCTTGCCTACAGTGGTCATGAAATAGTTGAGTTCTGTACTTCTGGTGTAATGAGGAAGAAGGTCAGCAGAGTTGCCTACTTGGAGTTCAAGAGTGCAGACTCGAGGCTTTTCAGGCAGCTAGCTAGCAGTGTCCACTGGGAATCTGATCCAGATGGTTTAGAGGTACAAGAGAGCTGATTGTTCCTCAAGAGTCACCTTTTAGAAGCTTAGCAGCATGCAGTCCCCCTGTGCTGCAAGCTGAGCCAAAGACAAGCGTGTCTGAAGAGGGAACTTCTGGAACTAGGACGGAAAGAGAAAATACATTGTATCTAGAAACAAAGTCAGGCTTTACAAGGAGGCTGATGACAGGTATTCAAATCTCAGAAGTAAGCATTTTCTGAAATGTTTCTAAAAGATAAAAAAAAAAAAAAAGCACAGAAATAAAAATCTTAGTTATTTGTAGCAGGTAGAGGTCAAGACAATTAACTGTATTTTATGTAGAGATAGTAAGTTTTTAAAAACACTTTTTAATAGCAATATTTATTTTACAGTAAAAATATTAAATTTTACGAATTACTTTTTATTTTGATTAAATTGGACCTGGGGGTACTGCTGCTGTTTTGTTACACCCAAGCTGAAAGCCACTGACCTATTTATATATGTGAAAATTCTTTTGACCTTTAACAATCCAGCAAATCCTTACATATTCCCAGATTTGATGTTTTTTTTTTTGAATCTGTTTTCTTTTAAAGCAGGAGCATCATAGAACTGTGAGGAAATTTTGACATCTTATTGAATGCCATAGTCTTGTTTTTGCAATTTTGTGTTAGTCATTGACTCAACTGAGGCTAGAGCAGAAGATGGTGAAGAGGAACTGAATTGCTAGTGTTTCTTGTTAGATGGAGTAATTTCTTCCTTATGACTGAAAAAAGTAGGAAAGAAATCAGCTTTGCAGAACTGAGAAGTGACTGAATCTCTATATGGAGACAGAAATCAGTGACCAGAAATACAAGTTTGAAATGCTATTATAAAAAAGAGAAAAGGGAATGTAAAATGTTTACTTGTTTCATCTTAATGATGTTTCTTCAAAGCCATTGGCTTGTTTACTGTGCACTGAGTTAGAATTAGATGAGTATGGACAGAAGAATGAATGTGGTTTTCTTTGATTTTTGCCTCGGGAATATATATGGAGTACATGAAATTATTGTGAATTCAAACAGTGCGTTGAAAGGGAAAAAGGCTTTAATTAGGGGACTTCAAGTGGTTAGATCCGTAAAACCTAACTGATAACATCTTTGATTTGTGTCAATATGCCTTCATCAATAACTTTTTTTTTTAATTCGAATTTCTGTGTTGCAACTGTAGTGAGGACGTCATAAAAGATGTGAAAGGTATGTCACAGGATCTGCAAGTGGCAGGTGAGGTTTGAGGAAGTAAGGACTGCTAAACACTGGGTCTTTGGAGACATGGCAATGGATGGGAAAAACAGTACTTTCAGATCCTGTACTCATCTATACATAAGGAGAGAAAAATCTTGTTTTGGATTTACACAGGTGTGTTTTGCTTATTTATATAAAATGACACAGCATTTAAGTAGCCGTTTTCATCTTCAAAGTAATTGTGCAAATGCAAGCACACTAATTCTTTCAACACACTGGAGAAGTAAAATTATTCCTATCTGACAGACATTAAATTGAGAGAGACAAGTGTCTTGCGCTAAGCTAGTCAGGAAGCCACTGCAAATTCAGTGTTAGAAAACAATTTTTCCTGCTCAGAAATAAGTTCACCTGCCATAATGACCTGTTTTGTGATATTTTGAATATTAGTGAAGGGAAACAGACCATTTCAGACCTCATTGTAAGTTTCTTTGTGGACTGATGTTTTAACGAAATGATGCAGTTGCTGTGTTTCAGTATTCCAGCTAAATACATCACCAGGAACTTTGCCAAATTGAATTGAAGTAACCTAAATAATGTAGCGTAGGTAGTTCCCACTGTCATATTCTTTGGA
Organism: Lagopus muta; assembly: GCF_023343835.1. Lineage (NCBI taxonomy): Eukaryota > Metazoa > Chordata > Aves > Galliformes > Phasianidae > Lagopus > Lagopus muta. Next base: position 39,596,438 of record NC_064433.1, read on the forward strand.
GAGTTCTAAATACACAGTGAAAGGCGAATTTAAGTTACCTTCTTTTTGGATCTATCTTTGAATTTGAGAAGAAAAAAACAGTGAGAGAGTGAAGAGCTGTGGAAGCACAGACTCTGAAAACTTCTGTTAAACTTCCCTAGCTGCTTTCATGGTAGTTATTCAGTATTTGTAGTAGAAATAAATAAGATAAGTCTTCCACATCATCTTTGAGATTTTCAGATGTTAGCAATCTAGATTTTCATTACTTCATAATAAATACAGGATGCGAAGAGGCTTTCTTCCTATTGATTTTTAGACAAAAATGTTTTGATGCTCTGAGGACGTATGGGAAAACTCAGTTGAAAGACAACCAAACCTAAAAATTCAGGTATAAAATCTGAAGCGTGTAAAATCCCGCTCAAGAGACTTGTTTCACTTTTTTTGTTGTTGTTGTTGTTGTATACTTCTTATATAATGGGGATCTAAGTTAGTGAGCACACAAGTGTAGAAGGTTCAGGTTGGATATTTCATTTTAGGATGCAGTTACCTTAACTGTCCTGACCATAAACTCACTAACAGGCAGAAATATGAGAAGATTATTTCGGAGAAATAAACTGCTTTATCCAACAGGGAATGGGTGTCTACAGTGGGGGGTTATGACAGAAATCACTTAATGCTTGCTGCGTTATGTGTGCTGAAGTTAGTGTGTGTATGCTGTAATGAGATTTTGGGTACTCTGTCAGGAATTCCTGAAATTCTGTAGCATGCTTAATTTCCTCTATCACTTCTGCCGGCCTGGATGTGGATCTGGACGTCCTGATGTAGAGGCTGGTGACCCTGCCTACTGCAGGGGGGTTGAAACTAGATGATCTTTGAGGTCCTTTTCAACCCAGGCCATTATAATACTGATCTTGTTTCTTCTGTGTGTATTCTCTCTAAAGCATGCAACTGCCCTGTTGGTATTATTTTTTTTAATAGATGTTATTATGTAATTTCATAGGCGTAGTAGTTCCACTGGTATTTTGTTAGGACTATACAAACAAAACAATTACACCATTGTCCTCAGTATAAAAAATATGAATCATCGTTAACTATTCTCACTGCAGTATATTTTGATGAATTATTTCCTACCACAGTCATTTAAGGAGAAGAGTTTATTAACATCCCCAGGCAGCATGTTCTGGTCCCCTGTCTTCAGTTTCCATTGCGTTGTCTTGGCAACACCGTGCAAAATCTTACTGTGAGTTTCCAGAAAGGTGGGTTTTGCAGCTGAGTTCTGTAAGGTAATCTCTAGGTTTTCACTACAGAACTGCTCTTCAGCTCCATAACCTTGTCTATAAAGACTTTGTTTCCCCACATTTGACAGTTGGATTCCACGTTTTGTTTTTCAGTCATCTGTTTTGCATGAATCTCAACTGTACAGATTTCCTTTCTAGTCCATTGAGTTCCTTAACATGATGAGATTTTTTTAGAGCAAAAGGTAAATTAAAGAGTTGCTGTTTTCTTTATAGCAAGAGTCAATTCTTAGATTATTTTTTTTAATAGCCAGAGATGCAATTGTGGAGTTATGAAGCCAAAGCAGAACACAAATGGAAGAGGTGGCATTCAGAGTTCAGGCTGTTGTTTTAAGGTATCGGTACCTCATTGCAGATGCAGTTTTTGCTTTTTAGAGATGTTTGTAGCTTGTAGACTGGGAACGTATTTTTCTTTTGACGGAAACTGGTATTCTACAGAGCAGTTGTTTAAAAGTGGAATTTACCGTGCAGAAGGCTATTCATCCCTGAGCTGCAGAGGCCTTAAGAGTATCATGTTCTGGATGACTGGGCTTGTAACAGGTGTTCACGTAGTGAAAAAGAAGAAATGCGGCTGTTCTTAACATCTCTGTATAGAGGTTTGTATTGTGTCATTAAGAATACTTGTTCTATTGTAATTTAATGCAATTTCAGGAAGTGATATGGGTTTAAGTTGGGATTTATTTTCTAATGAGCCAGGTAATTTGGTATATATTGTTTTGGAGAAGCCAACTTGTGAAAAGCACTTGGTGCCTCTTTTTCTCAGTATTTTAGTAATATTACCACTCAAACGTGGAGGGGAGAGAGGAAGCAACTGCTCTCCATCAAAGAACATAGGAGACCAGAATCCACACGTGCATCCCAGGCTGCAAAACGGTACTGGTTCAGTGAAGGGAAGAAGTGTTGTGGCTTGGATTTAAAACGGGGGGGGGGGGGGGGGGGGAACCAAACCAAAACACTTTTATTTTATTTATGAAACTGATTGCAGGTTGGGTGTGGTTAGCTAGTAAGCAGATGATCACAGATCTGTAAGGGTTAGAAGGGGACCTCTAGAGATCTTTTGCATCTAACCTCCCAGTAAAGCAGGCTCTGTACAGCAGGCTGCACAGGTCAGCGTACAGGCGGGTTTTGAATATTTCCAGAGAAGGAGAATCCACAACCCGCCTGGGCAGCCTGTTCCAGTGCTCTGTCACCCTTACTCTGAAGAAGTTCCTTCATGTATTGGTGCAGAACTTCTTATGTTCAAGTTTATGGCTGTTTCCTCTTGTCCCATCCCCACAGACTGTTGAAAAGAGATTGGCCATGTCCCTTTGACTCCCACACTTGAGATATTTATAAACAGTAGTAAGATCTCCTATGAGTCATCTTTATTGAAGGCAGAACAGACCCAGTTTGCTCAACCTTTCCTCATAGTGGAGATGCTTCAGGCCCTTTATCATCTTTGAGACCCTCTGCTGGACTCTATCCAGAAGATTCCTGTCTTTTTTTTGTTCTGAGGAGTCCAAGAACTATGCACAGTACTCAAAGTGAGGCCTGACCAGGGTAGAGTATCACCTCCCTTGACCTGCTGGCCACGTTCCTTTTAATGCACCCCAGGATCCCGTGGGCCTTCTTGGCCACTAGGGCACACTCCTGGCTCATTGCCAGTTTGTCATCCACCAGGACCACCCAGGTCCTTCTCCACAGAGCTCCTCTCCAGCAGGTCATGTCCCAGCCTGTACTGACACTCATGGTTACTCCTTCCCAGATGCAAGACTCTACACTTGCTTTTGTTAAACCTCATCTGGTTTCTTGCTGCCCAGCTCTCCAGTCTGTCCAGGTCTTACTAAATGGCAAGCGCAGCCTTCTGGTGTGTCAGCCATTCCTCCCAGCTTCGTATCATTGGCGTACTTGCTGAGGGTGAACATTATGGCACTATCCCTTCATCAAAGTTATTGATGAAGATACTGAACAAGACCGGACCCAGCACCAACCCCTGTTGAACACCGGTAGGCATAGGTCTCCAACCAAACTCTGCACTGCCAAGCACTACCATATCAGTCAGTTCTCAACCCACCCCACCATCCACTCATCTATCCCACACTTTCTCAGTTTCATTGTCAGGATGTTGTGGGAGATGGTATCAGAAGCCTTGCTGAAGCCAAGGTAGATGACATCCTCTGCTCTCTCCTCCCATCTTGGTGATGCCATCAAGAAGGCTACCAGGTTGATTGTGATTTTCCCTTGGTGAATCCATGCTGACTATTGCTGATGACCTTTTTCTCTTCCAATTGCTTGGAGATGGCATCTAGAGCAAGCTGTTCATTCCGGTGACAGAGGTGAGACTGACTGGCTTGTAGTTTCCAGGTATAGTTTCCTGGATTGTATCCTTCTATTAGAAAAACACAAGCATGCACCTTTGTGGTTTCTTTTTTTTTAAATTGCTTGGAAGCCTCTCTCCTCCTCCTGGCTGTTCTCTTCCCACTGGTCAGCACCTCTTCTGAGTTGACAGAAATTCTGTATCAAATGTGTTGTCTGATACACAATCTCATCTTTATGTCTTATGCACACTGACACTTTCTAATTTAAAATAACTAGAAACTATATATTAAGCTTTGCTGTTCCATTTTACGCCAGTTTCTCAGTGTTTATTAATCTTAATCACTTCAAATTGCCTTTCCACGTGCAGTCAGCGGGCATGCATTAATATGAATGAAACATATGTGTTCTTCTCCTTTCTAAAATTTATTTATATGGTTGAAATGATTGCAAATAGAAGAACTGTAAGGCAGTCTTTAAGTTACAGAGCTCATCCATGAACAATGTTTAGCGTGCACTGGATGGATGAAGAAGTGGGGACACCCTTAGAAGATATGTTAAGTGAGAGTAGTGCAGTCTCAAATGCCTGAAAGCGACCAGCTGTGACAGCATCTCCAGTTTATATGTGAGTGAAGATGTTACAGGTTGCTGATTGTTCTTGTTGCATGGCAACTGCTTTTTTTTTTTGCTGCTCAGGGAATAAAGCCCTCATTAGTGTACAGTAGATGACTTTTTTTTTTCTGATGATTTGAGAACAGGAATGGTAGAAGTAAGCTGCATGAATCCTGTGCATTTTGTGAGATCTAAGGCTGTCTAGTGAAGGCAGGGAGAGGAGTTTCTTAAATGTTAAACCCTGATATTAAAAAAAAAATAGCTTTGAATTTCACAGTGGTGATTTTATCTGACTTCTCCATCTTGGTAGTATTACTATGCATACAATATATTAAGATTTCCCAAAATGATCAAACAGGAAACGGTTAGCACTGAGATGTGTAATTACTTTTTATAATCTCCATGTATCTCTTAGTATTTCATCATGTTATCAGTTACAATTTTGCATTAGGAAGAAAATAAAAATCTGAAATTCATTTTTAATCTGAAAGTATATTATATTTCATTACATTTCCTGACATTTTTAGATATGCTGTCTGACATCTTCAAAACAAGACCAAAAACCCTGTCATTTTGCTATTGGCAAATTATAAAATGTGCATTACAAATTACTGTTTGGAGGCAAGGGAGCCTGATGTTTTTACAGAATGAATGCATAAATATCTGGTGCTTTGTAACTATCCTGCCAGTTCTAGATAACTAAAGTTATTTCTTCCTTTGGAAGACTTTAATAATTTTCATCATCTACCAAGCTTTAAGTAAGCTAATTAGTAAATATAGCTAACCGTTCCAGACACTTTAGATGTGCTTTGATATCTTTAGGGGACTTTTATATATATACAATACCTCACACATCACAGTTCATAAATGTGTTCTATATTTGGATTGGCAAAAAAAAAAAAAAAAAAAAGAATTGGGCAAGGAAACCTTGAGGGAGTTTTACTGTTTTGGAGGTTTGATTTTGTATTTAAATGAATGGATTGGATGTGACAATGGAATTGCCATACAAGAAATATTTGGCCTTCACAAGTGTAATATGTATTCATGGTAATAGATGCATTATGCCCACAAGTGCTTTGAAGCATTTAGAAAATACTGGAAAATTTGCTTGTTTTTCATCTGACTTGAAATTCTAAAAATAAGCCTTAAAACTCGGGCACTTCAGGCAATTCAGAAGAAAATTATAAACAAAATGGAGGTTTTTTTGAGAAACAGGCTTCAGATTTTCAAAAAGCTTTAGTTTTCTTCTGCTTCTGTACATTTGCAAGAAATGGGAGAAGTATTCTCCTTCTGGCTCACTGCACATAGCTACTGTTGTACAGGTGTTATGGTGCTTCCACAGTTAATACTAATGTGATAATTCCCAGATTGTGGAAACAATCTTGAAGCTGTCATTCTCAGCACTGTATATGTGCATATGTAATATGGGAATGCCTCCTTGTTCATTAAAAAAAAATATTTTATTTAAAGCAACATGGAATATAATACTGTATTGACTTACAAAGGTTGGGAATTGCCTCCCAGCTGAGGTGGGAGGCATTCGTCAGCACAGCTGGAGGTTGCAATCGGATATGAAGTGAAACCAAGGAGATAACTACCTACATGAACTTTGGGAAAGCTAATTGTTGCGAAAGCTCTGCTCCAGAGAAATGGCTCACTTAGTGAAAGCACTTAAATGCGTACCTGTGTTGCATTTGACATTTAAAATGTAAAGTAATATCCTAAGCTACAGATTAGACTAAACGTAGGACTGTGGGGGAGGTGGTAGTTATTTGGTAGTTATGATCCTGTTATGAATCATATGAATATGCTAGAAGACATAGCTTGGCTCTGTGTAGCTGTGTGTGTGGTATAATGAATGGTAACTGCAAAGTGCAAAGAAAAGCTTATCTCTGGCAATGTTTGCATCCCTTCTTTTAGACCACACCTAGCATACATGTGGCTGCACAGAGAGCAGTGTCACATAGAAGCTATCCTAACCATTAGGTCATCCAGTTCCATATAAAAGCAGTTTGTGCTGGAAAAAGGAAAGGTGGAATGTATAGACATGACAACAATAGAAGAATGATAACGAGACTATTTTTCAGTGATCTGCACTGATGTGAATTTGAATCAGTTCACGTCAACTCTGCAATTGATTGCCCAGTTGTGCACTTAAGTTGCAAAGTCAGCCTTCTTCATGTGTTGGATAATTAAAACAAATATGAATATGGCTGTTACATTGTGTATTCTCTCTTTTGTGTTTGCTGCCTTTCAGGGAGTAATCTCTTTTTCTATAGTGCCTGTCAAGTATGGCTGTGCTGTTGATTAAGCATCCTTGATGTTATTGTACAATAAGGAATAAAAAGAATAAAGAAAACTTCATATGGAAGTGAATAATGAACAGCAAATTGCCATAACCAGAAAAAAATGCAAGTTTTTGTGCTAGGCACTGGTTTTACTGTGAAAATTTGTGCTGGACTGTCTCTTTAATTAACAGATCTTCTAGTTTTCTTTAGTTGCCCTTCTAGAAATGGGTTAATTTCCTATTTGTGTCTTTTTTCCATGAAACTTTCTGGTATTTTATACATGATAGTTTGAGTAGAGAAAGTAAAAATTAAGCAAAGTTTTTAGGGTTCTACATACAAATCAACACAGTGGATTAACACAACTTGGATTTAATTTTACTTCTACGAGATAAACAACACTGTTGGTTTTCCACAGGGGTTACTGTTAACTTATGGAAGTGTTACCCTCTGTTTTGTAGAGTAATAGTGGTATAATCAAACATGTTTTACAACCATTCCACCACAAGGTAAGAAATTGTCCATTCTGATCAACGAAATGAATGTAATCTAAATGGCCAGCAACGTGATGGGAAGATCGTGCTTTCAGTATGGCTGTGTCTCTGAAGTTAGAGCAAAAAAGTCTTAGCTGGATTTTCCTTTCCAGGTGCTTTACTGCCTATGTACTTCACCTCAGCTTTGCTCATTCTAGTAAGACATTGGAAAAACTCCTTATGGAAAAGGATAATTATACAGGTCTTTACTTTACATATAACTTAACTTGTGTACCACACCTAAAATACAATATTTCCTGTGCATTTTGATTTAAGATAGACCCCTACTACTCACCATATTTTGACATTCTGTGTGTAGTTGATATATATTGCGATGATTCTATATGCATTTAATTCACAAGGAATAAGTTAAGAGTACAGTCAGATGGAGGAGAAATAAATTCTAATTTCTATCACAGTTTAGGAGTTTATCTGCTGCATCCATCATACTCCTCAAAATACAGTTGAAATTAAATGCAAAATGATGCACAACTGAGTTTTGAAGCTTCAGTAGCAGACAGCAAAGCCTTTCACAGTTCAAGATGACAGATCGCTGTCTTTAGTCTAACCTTGTTGTGCATGAGGTGTGAACTGAAGTTAAGTTCATGCTGTATTTCTGACTCTTGGTAAAACTGAATCAGGGTATCCTTACAGTTTACAGTTCTCCAGATTCTTCAGTTATTGTTCTTCTCCTGTGACTTTTCTCATTTCTGTTATAATTTGCTACAGTACCCAGCTAAATACGTTGGGAAAGATTAGGATTTCTATAAATAAATACAAATTTTGTCTTTAAATTCTATTTCATTTAATGGCAGTGTAACACAAAATGAGAGAGTAGGTAAAAGGAATCCAGAATTTCATTATAAAATTATCAGAAATCTGAAAAAGTAGTTTACACTAGTTTTTACTATTAGAAGGTGGTTAAAATGATTGCATATCAATGTGCATGGACAATATGGATGCATCTGTTCTGTGTACTTCTTTGTCAGTCTTACAGCTGACAGCCCAGCATCACATCACGCTTGGCTGGGATCTTTCAGCCTGTGAACATCTTTTTTTTTTTTTTTTTTTTTTTTTAATTGTTCTGGGATAAGAGTAACCTGGTGTCATCTTCTTTTAATGCTGATGACTAATTAGGATTAGATTATTTGTAGTTAAATGCCCCCAAACCTGTTTTACTTGGTACGTATGTACATGAATGCTTCATCATATCTCAAGCATTGACCTGAAGCTCTGCAGGGAATGTATCTCTTCTAGAGAAAAAAATGAAAAAAACTTCTTGGCAGTTGATGTCTTTGAGTCCCTTCAGCAGGGACTCAGCTGTACAAAGAGTATCTGAAATTCATTTCAAAGAGCAATAAGCATAAGATTGAAGTGGTGTTTGGGCTACAAGTCCTGCAGCATGGCTATCTAGAATCTGTTATGACTTAACCATGCTTGATTACAAGTTGTGAGTGAAGCCACTTACTGCTAATGAGTTGCAGACGTGGAAATTTGCTTAGATTTTACTAATGAAGAATCACCTGAGATGCTGATATTTTTGCAGAATCGGATGCTTAAGGATGAAGAACCTGGATATTTGATGATCTGCCCCTTGAGTCATGTTCCTCTCCAGTACATATTTTTATGACACATTAGGTTTGTTTTTATTATACGGAAACAGTATGGTGTGCTGTGAGGTAGATTTTAAGTGCTAGCATCTGTCTGGTAAAAATGACAAATTTGCCAGAAGAATGGCTGAAATGGCTGAAAACAGCACTGCTGCAGTAAGAATTTAGTTCATTATACGTATTGTGTTTGTTCATGTGTTGATGTATGGCAGTTGCTCCCCTTTCTTTTGTCTCCTGCTCTATAAGAGCTCCTCACCTCTTCTGCATGCTTCATCGTCTCTCTCTTGCAGCCTAACAAACCAAACCAGGTAGCCTTACGTTAGTCACTTAGTGTCGCCCAAACTCAAATGTCAGAATGCAGTGTATTTTCCCTAAGTTCATCCTCCAGAGAATAAAATCTTTCAGCAGTATGACAATATATTGTGTTTGGGAACGTGAGACACAGTTTAGGAGTTGTAATGTATCAACACCGTAAGATGTACAGGACATTTTTTACCTTGAAAGTTGTGAGTTATTTTTAAATACTGTTTTGTTTGAACTTGAATGTGCACTGCAAATGAGTAAGACAACTTTGGGCACAGAACTTAATAGCTGTACCTCTGCATCACTTGGCAGAGCTTGGCTTCTTCAAAGCAGGCATGGGGAAGATGGAACCATTATTATGAAAGAAGTCAGGTGTATCCATACAAACTTCCCTTAGTACTTGTAAGGACTCTTTGTTTTTGCATCTGCAGCACTTTGTTTAATGTAAGATTAGCTGTCAGAGACACAAATGCAACAGAAATGCCTGTATAAAACTCCATTAGCTGTCCAATATAACTCAGTAATACTGAGATCTCTTTAGGTCTTTTATGTACGTGTGGAGTGGGATAAAATGAAGAGTCACATCTTCGAAATTTAAGAGTGAATTTCTTTAGATCAGCCCCTATGCTGAAAACAAAAACGTAATGAGGAACTTGGGACACTTTAACAGCTATGATTTTAAGACCATCTCTCAGTGATTCTGTCTTTCGAATTTCAGTGAAGTGCTTTTCATTATTCTCAGAGGTAGATACATTTCCTCCATTATAATTCAAAGCAGATGTTGAATGTAGTTACACGCTAGTTGTGAAACGTTTCTCTTCTAAATAGCTGTTTCATTGTCACATTATAAGGTGTTACGCAAAAAGGAAATTGGTTTTATGGTCCAGTCCTCCTCAAAAGCCTTCTCCAGCCAGAGGATTGCTGACTTACTTGCATGGGGAGTGGAAGATTTGCTCTTTAAATGTGTGTTGAAAAGACAGATTGGAAGACAGATCAGCTGTTCTATTTGTAACACTGGAAATATGCAATTCTCTAAAGATTTTGGCACTAGAAATCTGTCAAGACACTGCACATTACTTTCAGAGAATCTGCAAGTATAAACAAGTGATGGGTATCTGTCTATTTTGAAGCCTGGTTTAAGAGGTGGGTAGAATGTAATGCTCATTTGACAAGTGTTATCCTTTTTCAGCCTCCTGCTGAATTTTACTTTCTGATCTATGTTTTGTAACTTGTGAGTTGACCCAAATTTAATTTAAACCAAAGACTTTTAAGCAGCATTGTTTATTGGAAATATTTATAAAAAAAAATAAGCACCCAGTACTTGTATTATACGTATCTGATAAGGAAGATTCCTCATCAGTAGTTATTTTTCTGTTTTCTTTTGAACAACATTGATTTTTTTTCAGCAGGGCTATCAATTCAGTTCCACTTTGAAGTCAGGCTGTTTTTTCCTTGATGAAAAACACTCTCCTGGAAAGCAGTTGCTGTTTTCTGATGGGTTTGGGAAATTGATATTTCAATCCAGCGTCCTGTTTGAAAGATACACTTTGATTTCCCAAGAAATGTACAGCACAGAGATCCATGCTATGCTTTTTTGACAGTATTCCTTGGTGCTTCTACTTTGTAAGGGAATGTTTAGCATTCAGAAACTGTGAGCCTAACACAAAGAGTGGATACTTCTGGGTTGTCTTTTCTTAATTAGTGTCTGGCCTAAACACCAACAAACCATTTTTTTTTTCTTGTGTATAGAAATACTTAATTCAGGCGTGGGAATTGAATGCACAGCAGAGAGATTAGAGCACTGGTAAATATGAAAATGATGTATTTCCACTGGTAATTGAGAAGACAATAGAAGACGTAGCAGCAATTATAAAGACCTATTGAGAAAGTTTTAGAACTTGTGATTCTTGTTTAGAATAAATGGACTTACGTGCAGTTCTATTCACTGTTTTCCAAAAAAGCAGAAGTGCAGACAGTGTACTATGACAATGATTTCCATTTAGTTCACATAGCTTTCATTAGCAGTGTACTAGAGAGCCAAGCAAATCTAAACTGATTTTCAGAAGTTTCACAGATTCTCCCTTTCTCCCCAGGGTTCTCTGATTGAGAGCTCTGCAGTTTGAAATGTTTGTCAATTCCTGAGCTGTGTTAAATCTTACTGGTTCACAGGGGTACGCTGATCCTTCTCAGCAGTGAATCTAATTATTGTGCTTTGGTTATAGAATGTCTTTCTCACCTACTCTGTTACAGTATGGTTTTTAGTTCCTGGCATACAGTATATAAAGAACGACACTTAGGAGTCTTCCTTTCCTTCTAATGCTGTCAAAAAATAAACTGGCCCCTCTACTTCATTTTCCAGTTCACTGTACACTGAGGAATATATTCTTCTTTCTTATTTCAGGAAGAGAGGAAAGAAGTTGAGGTCAACAGCTTACCCAGTACTGAGCAGAAAATAGAGCTCTGAAACAGCTGAATAAATTGTGGGTTTCTCTTCAGCATGATCATTGACTGGCTACTTTAGATCTTGCTGATGTGTCACCTCTGTAATTGCAGCTTTTTGGAAGGAAAAAAACAGGATCAGTGCTTGTGCGGGAAACGCGCATTTTGTGAAAAAATAGACCAATAGAAATGTGAAACAACCAAGTCGACTTTTTAGCCTACCTGTGTTGGCATTGAGGGTTGTTCCACAGTTGAATTTAGGCCCTAGGTTCACTATGTGACTTTAATGCTACCTATGTGATTTTCAGCTACCTACTGACAACTAACTTAAAATTACAGAAACACATGGCAGTTTTGTTCTTGTTCTTATAGGAATTGAATGGTCATTAAAGAACTTCTGAAATGGCTGAGGAATACTGTGGGAGCTGAGAAAATCCACAGCAAAAACAACTGTAGTGACCTCTAATGCAAGAGAACTGAGAATATCTTTGGCCGTGTGATCAGAGATAAATACAGAGGTCAATACAAACCCGCTTAGTTGTGCTGAAGCTTGAGCTTGATGTGGGTTATGAATTCCAGGTCAAGTGACCTGAGAGTTGCAACATCTCCAGAATTATAATGGTACATTTTTATAGTGCTGGTACCATGCTGTGTTGCTGGTAATATTTACAGCCACTTAGACACTTTTATTACCAGCTCAGAGTTGCAGAAACATTTAAAAGAAATTTCTCTATATTTTTTTCTTACAGAGAAGAGAAGGATAACAGCTGGTCTTTCTTTACACCTAAACTCTACTGTATGACTTAATTGTTCTTTATTCCTCTTTCTTTAATAACTCTTGTAGTATAACTGCATCATGTGAAATTGAGCTTTCTTAAGAGGAAAAAAAAAAAAAAAAGGTAAGTGAGAAGGGAGGGCTTTGTAGCTGCCTAACAGTGAGGATAATTAGGAAGGTGTAGGCATACCAGGGGATATTCATGCTGTGTGAGGAAGGTATTTTGTGTCATCTCTGCAGCAGGAACTGCAGACCTACTTGCCTTTTGTGGGCTCCTTGCAGGGAGCAAAGGTATGTAGTGCAAATGCTTAATTCATTTGTCTGCAGTTATGGGGATATCTTTCTAAGGTTCAAAATCTGGGAGAAATTTGTCTTCTGGCAAAAAGAAAACCACCCAGAAACACAAAACCTCTAATAGTGCTGCAGATAGTAAAACTTTCATGTTTTTAGGTGCAGGAGTAGAAGACAGCTGGACTATGATCACAAAGTCTTGCAGCAGTTTGATTCCTCTTCCTTAGAGTATTCCTTTCAGTATGCCTTTGTTTTGGCAGCATGTGAAATTTATGTCTGACTTCTGTACCTTTTTTTTTTTTTTTTTTTTTTTTTTGAACCTTTTCATTATTTGAAGTAGTTCTCATCAAGAAATTCTAACGGTAGTTTCAGGAGGTAGGTATAAGGGAGGTATTTCTGACTTACCTGAATTATTTACTTTTCTGTGAGGGGCCACCTTTTCTGTGATCATCTTAACCAATACTGTTTTGGAGATTCTGCATAACCTTCCAGACCTGAGAATTGATAGAATTTTTCAATTCCACAATAGAACAACCAATACTTTGATATTGCCCTACAGTGATAAGATAATCAACCAAGAATTGGTTCTTGTTGTTTCTTGAATACAACACTGATTAGTGAAATAGCCACTGAAATGCATCTATCACACACAGTGTTTATCATGGCTTTGCTGTAGGCAGTTTCCTACTGATGTGGTGTAAACATAGCAGAATAAGCCACAGGTGTAATGCAAACATAAAGATGTTAATTCTGAATTTTCTACTGTGTAATGCAAAAACTTCCCATGTGAAGAATGCAAATTTCTGTGATGAATTTATATTTGCTATATAACACATACAAATATTCTGAACTCTCTCATTGCTTGTCTGGCATTTAATTATTATTATTTTTTAATTGTTATATGCTGAACTTAAAAAATTTAGAAGCAATAGTTACTAAATAATAGTAAGAGAAATTTTGCCTAACATACTTATTTTCTTTTAACAGAATCTGGTTCTCCAATAACTGCTTCTTGTGTTGGTTTGGGGAACTCTACAACGCCTCCACCCGGACAGGCAGGAAAACCAGTGCCAGGATACAATGGTAAGGTTGCTAGAAAACCATATTGCTTATGTGCAATTTAAGTGCACTTCAGTTTTTAGACCTCGTAGGGAAAGCATTTTGCTAACAGGTTTTCCTCTCTTGTAACAAGAAGCTCTGTTTTTTTTTTGTCTTGTGAAATGTGACTGTACGTAACAAATTCAGAGTAATTATCAAAATTGTTGATCAGCTACTTGTACTATTATTATGCAAAAGGGATAGCATGCATTTCTAAACTGGATGTAACAAAGATACGTAAAGAATACTGTGCTTTAAGGCTTTGTCTACAATTGCACTAATTAAATGAGAAGCAGCAGTAAAATGTATTGGCATGTTGGGAAGAAGAATGTTAGTAATAACCATCAGCAGAAGAGGAAATAAGTAGACAAATAATTGCTTTAACTTGCACTTTGAGTGTTCTCTCACATCTATATTATCTATTTTCAGAGCCTAAATAGTTTTGTTTTGGGAGATGTACATCAAATAATCACGTCTCGGAGACTCACTTATTATTATTTTCTTTTGATGCCACTATTTCATATGAGGAGTATCCTGAAGTGCATAAAGAGAATTCTTAGTGTAACATCAATGCCTTCCACTGATATGTCACTAGTGAACTAACAAGCAGCTTGTAAAATTTTCTGTTGGAAAAATGAATTTTCCTATTAACCTGTTTAATTCCTTTTTTTTTCTTCTTTTTAAATCAAAGCCAGTATGCTGCCTGTATGTGCAGATGTGAACTCATTTTTGAGAGGTGCTCAACGCAGTATCTTCTAGTAGTTGTGCAGCGTATTTATTTCCAGCTGGGAGAAATTGCAGGCTATGAACAAACATTAAAAGCAAGAGCATTGTCGGGAAGCTATTTGTATGTAGAGAATGTGGTTACAGGATTAAGAATGCAAAAATACTTTCATACCTGGGAATTCTGATGTTAACACAAATTTCAAGAGTTCTTTGAAGTCCAAAAAGTAATTAAATTTTTTAAAGATCAAATTATCTTCCAGAAAGATTCTCACATCCTTGGGCAGAAAAATCCTTGCTCTTTTTGATTCTAATAGATACAGATTGGAATGAACATTTAAGAAAATAACCACTTTCAGCAGATCTATGTTTTGGCATTTACAGCATGAAGACAAACTATAGGTTAAAAACAGCATTAAAACAAAGCCATAAATTTAGGGAAGAGTGAAAGAATGTAATTGCATTACACACGCTAGAAAAAATATTGTGCCAAACAAATCTGTGAGGAGCAAGAACATAAAAATGATTTGTGTATTTTTGAAACGTGGCATCAAATGTAAATAAGTAATTCCTTTGCACAGAACAGAGGAAATACCTTAAAACATGCAATAAAAAGGAACAAAAAAAAAAAATCAAGTGAATACTGAAATTCATTGAAGTTTTAGGATAGAACTGTACCATTTTCAGTCTTTGGTTTGAAGCCAGTAATGCTCAGTAATGCAGCCATTCATGAAATAGTGAATCTTGGAATTACTGTGCACTGACTGCTGTCACCCAGGTCTGCTCTGAGGTTATTTTGGCTGTTGTTACTGTATCAATGAGAAGGGTTCTCTGTGCCATGTAGAAGATTTCGTATTCTTGGAATGTATGCGTAATTTGTAGTGATTTTTGGATGTTAATAGCATTTTATTTATGCTATGACGTATGCAGAAAGCTACAAATCTACCTCTTTTCTTTCGAAATACAGCCAAAATCTTTCAAAGCAGCATTTATAATTTCAAAGTGTAATGGTGCAAATGCATTTAAATGCGAATGGAGATACCATAATAATTTCTAGCACTTTTGCTTTAAATCTGACATTGAGTTGTACTTACTCTTTGGTCTACTTCTACCTTTTTCAGATAATTTCATAGCACTGTTCACAAACTGAAGCAAGTCTCACATTGTGAAGCATTAAGTCTGTTATTCAGTTATTCAGTAATAAAGTAGTAAACAGTGTAGCATCCACTTTCCCCAGATTTTAGTACATTGAAATGCATTTTACCAAGAAGGGGAATAAATACCGGAATTCCTACCCTCATAAAATAAACTCTTTACATCTTACTTTGATATAATAAAAATAGGAAAATAAGCTGATGGGGAGCACTGAAAGATACAGGGTGTGTATCACTCTATTCTGAGTCTAAATTCTCAAAATGTAACATTTCCATGTTCTCGTGGCGTCTAAAAAGATGTAAGAAAGAAAAAAAATGTTTAAAGATTGGAAGTGGATTTTATTTACAACAGTCTGCTGTTTTTCATTGGAGTGTTTTTTATATTTCCATTCATGCTTTTGATCTCCTACCCCTGTTTCTCCTTCCAGCTCACTGAGCTGAAGAACTGACTGACTTGCCTGTCTACTGAGCCCTTGTTTTCAAAGGGCTCTTCAATTACTTAAAAAACACCATCCTCTGAAGGAGTGGCTTCAGACAGATACAGAGCAATTACAGATGTTTGGCTTTCTATGGACAGACAGATAACGATATGATATAACTCATAAAACTCTTAGCAAGGTTTTACTCAGAAGTCTGTCATCCTCTCTTCCTCGTTTGCTCTTTAACTTCTTAGTACAGAATGTAAGATTATTTGTATTAATTTAATTCCAGCTGAACGTAGCTTTATTTGCTTGGGCAGGCTTCAAAAAGCATTTTTTAAATCCATGTCAGCCCAATCTGTCAAAAACATTCCTCTCTGTTTTTCCATAGTTTAGTCATTTTGCTTTAATTCCACTCATCTAGGCCAAGTTAATACTCTAGTTAAGCAATACCATAGCCGATCTACCGTTCCTTCCTTATGCCTGTGCCTTCAGATAGAATGGGTGGTTATGATGGATTTTCCCAGATGACTGCACTGAGGAGGCTATTTCAGGTGTTTTTCCCCAGAAAACTACATCCTCCATACCAAGATATGATCTGAAGGTGATGGGTCAGTGTCATCCAGGAAAGTCTTCTGTTCCAAGGTCTGGATTTTCTGGTGTTCTCTAGTGTTACCCTGCTGTGTGGCTTTGGATTATTCCCAAGTTATTTTATTTCTTTGTGCTAGGCTGGAGTAACCCTTGTTGGTGGGGAGCATCTTTCAGAGCCTCCTGAGAGCCTCTGAAAAGCAGGCACATTTATTTATTGCTAATAACATTTCTTGCATTTGCTAGATGAACCCCCAGTAATCTTAGTTATTTCTTACTTGTCTTATCTGAACCCTTTTTGCTCATATTTTTCATGCATCTGAAGGATACTTCATTATATGCAAGCTTGGATTTTTCAGTATGAAGGCTCCTTTTACTTTCAGTTCTGTATTTCTCCCTTTTTGACTTTGTTCTCTGTCTACTCCCAGAACACAAGTATTGTTTAAAGCTTCTTGTACTTAAGGCTGAATGTTAATAATGTTATGAGGTCATCCAGTATAGTACTCCCAAATTACTTAATACCTTTCGTTGCTTGGTGTATTATTGTTCTCAAGTGTGACATAAGTTGATATTCATAATGAAAAACTCTTTCCTCCACCTAACTTAACAGGAGTTGTCTTTCCATATTACTGTTTTACAGTGATGATTCTGGATGAAAATAAGGATCCAGTGAAGGCGAAGACTTTAGGAAATATTGTGGTAAAGTAAGCAAAGTATCTTACAGTTAAGAGGATGAGGTGAGGTGGTTGTCTTTTGACCAAAATTCATATATTCAACAATAACTGATGTTTTAAGAATTGAAAATAGGTCAGTCTCTAATGTTAATTGCAAACTGCTGGAATGTTTAGTGTTAATTAATCTTGAAAAACTACGGATGAAATTATGTAGGTGAATGAGAGTGCTTTCTGGGGTTTTGTTTTTCTTAAATTACAGCAAAGTTATCCATTTTCTTAATTGCCAGACTGCTGGCACAGGATTAAGCATTGTTGTGGTGAGCACAGTATTAAATTAATTATTCCCTATGCTTCTTCATCTTTCAGTTTAGGGAAATAATAGAGCAGTTGAGATTCACGTGCTTTGGTGTACCGGTGTGATACTACCTGCCCTTTCACTGCCTCTTAATCCCCAGTGATGTGTGTTCTTAAAGAGAGAAGACGTTTCCTGATCTTTGTAAAAAGAGCAAGATGTCTCTGAGAGTACTTTGCATGGAACAGGCAGTTCTGCTGTGGCAGCATTTGGACAGAATACATATAGGGAAAGATTCCAGCAAAAAACAAGGAGGAGAAAAAAAAATTAACCCCCCCCCAAAAAAAAAAAACAAAACAGCCAACAAATCTTTAGATACATCAGCTAGTCATTTTTTTTTTTTCAATGCAATTTACCAGAATCTTGTCAGATGAGTTGCATAAGATTTTTTTGAAGCACAACTTTTGTAGGACGTTTTCTTAGATATGGGAGCCTCTGTTTAATAATGCTGTGAACATCAGTTACATTTTGCTTATTTTCTGCAGTCTCCCTGTTTCCAGAACCTTTCCATACATCTTTAAGACTCAAAAGGTTATTGCTTTCCGTAGCATGTGCCAGCTGTGTATTCTAGATGTTTCACTTGTGTTTAAGCAAATGGGGTTTTCCTCAAGTAGATAGCTGCAGTGTGATTAACATGTTAGCTCTGGCCTTCTCTGTTTTCACTCACAGAAAATATTTAGGTTCTGAAAATACGTAACTGCCGGCAAATACAACTTCCAGTAGAAATACATTAATCAGCTTCTGTTCTGGTAAAATTAAGGGGAGTGGTGGTGACTCACATTCTTCATACTTGCTTAGATGAATGGAAGGAAGTAAAAAGATAAGCATTAAATCTCAGGGAACTGAAGGTTTTCAGAAACCAAAAACAGCGAGACAGGTGTACCGATTCTGATGAGTGGTTAAGGAGAGAACTTCAGTGAGGGTTGAGGCAATAGGCAGGTGATCTGGAGATGAGATGCACGTATACTGCAAGCACTGGAGCATGCTGTAGAAGCACAGCACTGAATATACAGGCTTTTTCGCTGCATGGTGCTTGCTTGGGAGTCTGAGTTTCTAAACTGAAGAGTTTGCTCGGACGTATTGCTGTCTAATGTAACTAGACTTGGGTGGAGACTGAGGTATAGTGTCACAGGAGGTTGTTGTACTGCATGACACAGATGTCATGCTTTTTCAGGTGGAATTTCAGGTGAATTCAGGAAATCAGGTGATTTTCAGGTGGAAGTCTATGCCCTGTCTAACTTTGAGCACTTTAGGCCTAGCCACCAGGACTCACAGACGTATGTTGAAGTGCACTTTCCTGAATCAGCAGACTTAGATTTAGACATCATTTTTCTGTGACACCCATAAGATTGTGCATTCATTCCACTGTGGAGTATGAATAATTTAAATTGCTCAAGCCTTTAATAAACTGTGCTTTGCAGTGTCACTAAAGTAGGTCAGAGTGAAAGGCTATCTTCTGAAGCTCTTGTCTCTTTAGTGCCTTACTATTGCCGTCATAAAACTTAGGTTTTGTAATCATTGGATGCAGAAGGATATTTTAAAAGAAAGACATGTCACAAGCATTTAACTAGGATGGAATAAATAAACTTCCAGATGTGCTTAAGTTTCTCTGCTGACACAGAGCTTAGCTACCTAAAGCTAAGTGAAATGAATTCCATCCTTAGCAGCTCTCTGCTAAACAAGCTGAATTACATCTGCAAACAGGTAGATACCATTTCTGAGTTGTAACTTGGTATTTACATGCCTGTCAGAAGGGGATATTGCCACATGAGGAGATCCTGTTGGGGCTATTGCCAAACTCTTGAAGACGAGATTTATCTTCCCTGACACTGCCCCATATTTAAACTTTTTTTCTTAAGGGATTAAAAATATGTTTATGATTGATTTTTTTTTTATTTTATTTTTTTATTTTATTTTGTCTTTCTTGGCGTGGTTTTTGCTGCAGCCACACAAATCAATAGGGTAGTAGTGAGGAAATTTTTCTTCCTTCTTTTTTTTTTTTGTTTTGTTGTTTTGCTTTTGTTATACAATGTATTATTTAAGGTAGGTACAGGGTAGCTATTATATATCCTTATTTGTTGTAATAGCCATTCTGAAATAAGAGGAAGAGTAAGGGAGAAATTACACTATTTAAAAAAAAAAAGATATGAAAACAGTTTTAGTAGGTTAATTGTCATCCTTCTTTCTGTTCCAGTGTTTTTTCTGACACTTTTTCAAGATAGTAGGACCTCCTAAAATTCATTCTTCAACTTAACTGTTAAAAAAAAAAAATAAATAAACAAAAACAAGGCAATGTGCTGAGAAGCTCTAGGAGACCGATTCTGGATGTTTTATCACTTGCAACATTTGAACCTCCAGTCTGTTAACAGAAGTTGGCTTTAGAGTATTATGGTATGCAGCATGTTAATATTTTGTTCCAGGTTTCATTCTAATAAGTGACAATTTCCTCCAGTGTTTAATCATAAGAATCTGTGGTTGTTAGGTTAATCACAACACATTTTCTATCTTCTGCTGCATCTAGCTGAATTATTGTTTAGCATTAAAAACTTTTTTTTTCTTTTTTCTTTTTTTTTTTTTTATATTAGGGTTAATTTTCATAAAGCCCTCCTGCAAAAGAAGCCTTTCTGCATTTCTTCAGCAGACCAATATTCACACTTAGAACAGTGGGGATGATCCTTGTTTCTAGAAGGTTTTGCTTCTCACCTCAGGGTCCTCCCCATGTGTCCTGAAGACAGTTGGGGAGTCAGGCTAGTTTTGGCTATTCCTCTGTCACATACTCAGCAGCAAAATACAGTTCACTGCTTTAGAAAGAAACAGGCTTGTACAAGTGTTTGCTTTATCTACAGCATACATGAGCTGAGAAAATATTCTTCAGTATTTCTTGGAGAAGAGTATGATCACACAGTGCCTACAGCACAAGCTGTGCAAAAGTGGTATGATGCAGATCTTGGTTATTTTTAGCCCAGTGTAACTGCTGGTAAGGACCGTTGGGGGCTGCCTGAAGCCTGCAGTGCTTGTAAGTATAGTATTTAAAATGTCTGTTCTTGCAGTGAAGTCTTAAAAATATATCCTGCAAGAGTCAAATAGTTTAGAAAGATCATTCTTATTACTCTGTCTCCCTGCTCCAGGTATATTACCTTCTTTACTCATACTTACCTCATATAATCATCATCTGTGTGCCCTTTGGAGAGATTTTTTACTGACAAGAATGTGCATAGAAGCTAATTTACCTGGACAGTGCAATAACATTTTGACTTCACAGTTCTTCCAGGATAACGTAATCAAATGCAGTATCATAAAATTTATGATGAAAGGAGAAGAGAAAATGAAGACAACTGCAGCTTATGAAGATGGTTTTGTATAAAGTGATTTTAAATGTACATTTTGAGCTAGAATCTCTGAACATGAAGGGTAGTTAACTTAGAACTTATTCTGAAGTGAAAATGATAGCAACGGTTCTGTATCCTTTATTAAGACCAGTCTGATTTAGTGGCCCAGTGCTGCTTGTGTTGTTTGGACCTGCCTATACTTAATACACGCCTGAAAAAATGTGTTTGTGTATGTTCATACGTGCAATTATGATAAGCAGTGAGAATTTTCCATGTTGTCTGTGTTTGTAAGGAATGTTAGCATGAAGAAATGCCATTCAAATTCTAGTGCCTTGGGAAGCTCTTTTACATTATGAGGATCATAAACTCATTATGTTTATTTAATGAGACAGTTGTCAGCATTGTCTCATTAGCTAACATTATGTTCATCCACAACTGGAAGAGCCATTTGCCATAAAATGATTCTATCCTGAATGTAATGTCTATTAGCAAATTTTCCTCTAGATCCTTTCAGGAGTGCCTGTACATCTTACGCTTCCTCTAGTGTTTGTGTAGTTAGTTTTGTGCCACTACAACAGAGTTTTTTGCAGTACATATTTTAAAAAGCAGCTTCACCATTCTTCACAGAAACAGATAAGAATTTCTGTTCCGTATTCACACAGATGAGAGACACTGTGCTTGCATTGTGCAGTAATTCTGAAGTGATTTTTCAAGAATTTAGGATTGGTGGAGAAAGAGAAAAGACAACGATAATGTTCTGTCAGAGGTTGCACTGATTCTAGTGATGATCCACCCCACTATATACAATCACACAAAAGCTGTAGGAGGGTAAAACATTGACAAGGTTTTGTAAAGGATAGGTAAATGTACAGCTTTGTATAATTTTAGATTTTGTGTTGGCTGGATAGAAATAAGGCAAATACCATAAAGATTTTATTCTGTAATGAAAAGATGTTCAGAAGTAGGCAACCCATTCACAGTTTCACAGTTTGTGGCACTGTGTTCAAGCTTTATACAGTGTTTGCAGAGCAAACAGTTAGATGTTCAGTAAAAAGCTTACTCATTTAATACTTCTCATAATGCATTTTAAAAAAATCAATATGGCTGTGGAAGTGTGTTACAGCAACAAGCAGCCTGAAGCCAGGAATGCAGTCATTAAGATACACAATAGAAATGTGTTAACCAAAAGAGTTTAAAGGAAAGGATAGAGAAAGGAAGAACATGTAATCTTTCACAGGACACTGGGTCTCAGTACACTAAGAAGAATAAAAATTAAAGAAAATGAAGAAGAACCTTTTAATGCTTGATGGGGAACAGCTCAGTGTTCTAGCATGGGATAAGCCCATGGAAAAGGCTACACATCTTGCTTGTGCTGTGCCCCACTCCAAGAAGACAAGGAGGACAGGAAGCAATGGCAGTGTTTTTAGATAGTGAAATTCCATCCTAAATGAAGAGAGAGAGAGAGAGAGAGAGAGAGAGAGAGAGAGAGAGAGAAGACGTTAGCTGAGAGAACAGATACTTTTATCATTAAATTTGATCTAATGATAAAAAATGATGCTCATTATTCTGAAGTTTCTTTATATGGATGTAGTAATCCTCCAAATTGAAATATTTTAACAGACTGAGGAACATTTATCTTCCTCATAAATGACTGTGCTGGAGTGTCTGAAGATTATTAAGCAGTACCTCCGCAATACCCCCATTGGTTATCATTTTGTTTTGTTTTATTGATATACTCTACTATTTTGGAAATAGTTTTCCTATTGATTTTTTCATATAAGATACTTAATTATTACTTAAAGTAGCAGAAAATTAAAGACAGTGTGGAAGAGAGTGTATTCCAGACCTGTTGTGTGGCTGCCCTCAAGGAAGGCTGCTGCAGAGAGAGAAGTGTTTCTTGTAAAAAAAGTGTAAAGAAAGAGCGTCATCCTACAAAGACCCCTTCAGTACATTTTTGTAACTAACAGCCATACACCTAAGAATGGTTTGCTATATTTTAAAATGAAGGACTGTACTCTAGAAAGCAAAAACTTTCTAATTAGGTGCTTGTGTTAGAGTGGATTTATCTCTGGATACGGAAGTCTTTGAAGGAAGGTAGGTGGTAGTGGACAAAGCAGGCATTGTGATCCTTTGTTATTCAGGGGCTAATGTGACATTAGTAAAATAACGCATTATTTTGCAGTCCTGGTTCTGATGTCTGTATTGTAAAAGACGGCTGAGAAACTGGGTTTTAGAAAAGATGTGAATGAGACTGGTGGAGAGCTTGGCTGAAAGAAATTTGCAGTTTAACTTATGGAGCTTACTTGAATATAATTTATCCAAGATCTCTCTTCCAGCTCACCACATGTTTTTTTTCTCAGCTTTGTCTTTTCCTTTTACACTTTCAATGTGGGAACATTTCTCCAAAATTGAGTTGAATACCTGTGGGCAACATTCAAACTTTTTTTTAACTCTTTCCAGGCACTTCAATAATTTTTGTAATGTTCTTCCTTTTGCTCACTAACTTGTAGGGTTTTTTTCGTCCTAAATCCACACTGAAACCAACTACTATCTCTGACTCTTTTCAGCTAAGGGAGTATTTTATGCAGACTGGTAAATAAATGTTCAGGATCCTCTTTTCTTTTACCCCTTCTCCACCTGTGTTCCAGTATTGTTGCTCCTTGTATCTGAAAAAGCTTCAAGATTGGAGAGGGTTTTCAAACACAGAATCAAGGATTTTTTTGAAAGAGTAACGTTTACACACAGCATTACATAAATGCTGAGTAATAATATAGCTGCCAGTCAAGATGACTTAGCTCCATTCACAGGCTGAATTCTTGTGACAATGGCATACAGTTGCTTTGACTGGCTGTAATGAACAGCCTGTATCTGCCATTGTCTACCATAAAATAAAGGGATGTATTTTTTCCAAAAACTTCCAGCAAGGTAGTGTCTTTAATAGTTTTGACTTCCATTTGTACTTTTCAGAATCTGTTTTTTTTTTTTCTCTTTAAAGGAACTTTTGAGTGCTGTCAGTAATTTTTTTTTCTTTTCCCACCAACAAAAAGTCTTGCAATGTTTAGTCAAGTGGCATCCTGAAATGATGGGACACACACAGCCAGTTGTTTCTGGGCTAAGTTAGAGGTGGGTTCTTCTGTGCAAGGTCAGCCAATGTTGTATGAAAAGCAAATGAGCTGTGAAGCAATGCTTAAAAAGCATGCAAGCTCGTGTTATGGGCCCATTGCTGAGGAATTATTTTGCCTGAAAGATGGACACATACAAGATGGCATTTGGGTTTTGCATAGGAGATGGAATGCAGTCTGAACTACAAATAGTGTTTTATAAAAAGCAATGAAGGAGCATTTTCGGATTTTGTGTTTTGTGCTGTATTTTGTACTGTAAAGATACCCGTGGTAGTCTGTATTTTACTTTCCCTGCTTCTCAGCAATATGCACTCTGGATGCACTATTCATTGCAGTTTTACTTAATACAAACCAACCAAGCAGTGGTGATGGGAGCAGGGATTCTATTTTTGGTGGTATATTTCCACTTCTTGGTTTGGATTTCAGAATGGTTGTAATTATGGAAAACAAAATGTTTTTTTCTCATTTCACCATTAAAATTGTTTCTTCTGTTGAATGAATACCAACTGAAAACCACAGAGTAGAGCTGTGGAGAAATTAAGGATTTTGTCAACATGAATTATCATTTCTCTCTTATCAGAGGGCTGTTTCAGACTTAAATAAATTGAAAGTTCAAAATTTGCAATGACTGAAGCTTCTAAGAATTGCTATGATATCAACAACCAGGCAACAACTGTTGTAATTATCATTCTCTAATGGATGTTTTGGAATGTGAACAAGAGATTTTTTATTTTAAACTCAACAAACATCACTTTTCTATTTATTTATTTATTTATTTATTTATTTATTTATTTATTTATTTATTTATTTGAGGCACATACTCTGTCATGTTTATGTATTGCAAGGATGCTTAAGGTAGGCTAGTGTGTTTCTACTAGATGGGCAGAAGCCAACCTGCCCTCCTGAAACCATGGTGCCTAACTGGGAAGTATCTGGCTTGTTTAGCCTTGCCTTAACTGTACTGTTAGGGAATGTGACTTAAAATAGCCAGAATTCTCAGAGATAATAGTAGTACTTACAGTAGTATATTCTATTATGTTACTTAAATTGAATTAAACATAAGATTCCTGTGATTGTAAAAGTCATGAATTTGAATCATTGTTATGTGATGTGGCTTTTTCAGTGTAGTCTATATTATTTGTGTCTTTCTTAGGTAGGAATATGTAAAACTTACAAAAAATATTTTTACAGTTGTAATGTTAGAATTGCATCTAACTGAGCTGGAAGCACCTGTTCTGTAACCTGAACATCACAGAAGGCTTGTCAGGGTATCAGTATTTCTGCTGTACTGAGGAGTGCTTCACTGCTGGAGAATGTTGCCTTTTGGGGTCATAGAGGCACTATCAGAGTGAAAAATAAAATATTTCTGGATAAAGATTTGCTTGTTAGGAATGCAGGCATATGCATTTTCTAGAAGGCATTTAGAATTTTACCTGTATAAATAGTTTGCTGGCATGATCATGCTAATGCTAGGGTTAAGCTTTATAAAATTTGTGAATGTTGTATGTCTGAATAGGAATCTATTAGGATTAAACACAGTTTACTTGAACTGCCAATAAAAGCTTTAAAGGAAAAAAATGACCACTCCTTCATTTTCTGAGACTTCTGTATCTTCTCCATCTGGCAGACAGCAATGTGAAATGTTCTGTCTTTTGTCATGCCCCTACCCTTGACTGAAGAGTGGATATATAGTATGTATTGAAAGTTTAGCTAATAAATCATTCCAGAATTTTTGAATTTCACTACTTCTATATATATATTTTATATATATTTATGTACCTATTTATACAGAAAATAAAACTTAAAATATCCAGTCATTTTAGAATGCTTTAAAATGGATTTTTTTTTAACAATATACTTCAAAGAACTCCTCAAATAACTCCAATGAGATAATGCACGGCTAAAAGAAGGGAAATATTTTGTTTCAGATTATTGTGGTCAAAGTTGAATTATATCTTTTTACAGAAACTGAAGATGTATATACCTGATAATTTGCATGACTATACATGGGTTTGTATGCTTTAGAGAGAGAAATACCTATAATGAAGTTGTCTGAATCATAGCATCTATGCCCACGTTTCTGACAGATACTTAATTTGTTGAAATGTTGAAAGCTGAATGCTGGTAGCATTTATAATATAGTATATAGTGTTTGCTAGACCAAGCATCATTTTGCTTATGCAATCTATAAGTTTTGACTTAGATACAGTTTAGTGTTATGCTATTTATATGTTAAGACTTTTTTTAATAATATGTTGATCTTATTCCTTCTCAGGGATTGTTTATCTGACTGTAAACGGAGAGCAGAAGCTGTACTTTTTGAATGTTCTAACTATTTTACCCAATCTTTTCAATTTAAGGTTACCTTTGCCTCCTGGAGCATTCTCAGGACTTTGGGAAAATCAGGAAGCATTCCACAAGTTATATTTCCAGAAATTTCCAGTAAGAATTACAAAATGAGTTATATAAACTTTTAGTAATCTTGCAGCACTGAATGACGTGAAGTCTAAATTGGATAATGTAAAAAAATATATATATATTATGTCTTATATTAATGGGAGATCTTTGATATGCTTCTTACAGTATTGAGAACATTTCATGGTAAACATTTCTTCATAGTTCTTCAGCTTCTGGGGATACTGAATTTTTTCAGATCTGAAACAAAAGTAGTAAACATCAAGTTTCCAAACCTAAAAGTTGCTTTATGTCATTTGGTCTAAGAACACTGCCACATTTGCAGCCTTAGTCTAGAATAGCTTCAGATATTCTTCTACTCTTGATATGCAGCCGTTCTAATTTAATGTCAGTCCAGAATATGCACTTGTCTGCAATGCATTTAAATACATAGGAGGCTCCTCACTGAATACCTCCACATCAGATGAAATATCTAAGGACTTGCCTCCTTTCCACATAGAAATTGATCAACTCGTACAGATAGGCTGTCCAGAATGGAGTTCATTTGGTTTCAATAAAAGTAAATGAGACCCAAGCAGACACATTGTACTGGCATGTTGATGGTGTGTAGATGAATACAGCAAACAGGAGTATCTTTAGGGTCAGTTTGACAACTGTCGTTATGTTGTAACAATTCCAGTTTTCCTGTGTAGATTCAGGCAATATTCTTTCCTGGGCTGTCAGGGATTAAAGCAGGCCAAGTGAAAAAAGTTCAGGTTTATGTATTCCATCTTCTGTCTTAATAAAGGCTGCAAAAACCTGGAAAGAGAGCTGCAAGGCATATGATGACATA
This sequence comes from Lagopus muta, assembly GCF_023343835.1. Lineage (NCBI taxonomy): Eukaryota > Metazoa > Chordata > Aves > Galliformes > Phasianidae > Lagopus > Lagopus muta. Next base: position 39,623,561 of record NC_064433.1, read on the forward strand.
AGAATGGTGAAAAATAACATAGAATTAAATCTTTCAGACATCAACAACTTCATTTGACACAATCAGTTTTGTTTGTTGGTTTCATGGGAAATAGATGGATCTTCCTACTAGCATTTTCTGAGGTTTTGTTTTTTTGTGTTTTTTTTTTTTTTTTTTATTGTGTTGTGTTTAGGGATATTATGATACTATGGATGCAGGCTATATGGATGAAGATGGCTATTTATATGTTCTGTCTCGAGCTGATGATGTGATCAATGTTGCAGGACACAGAATTTCAGCAGGTGCAATTGAAGAGGTGAGCACTTCCTGGAAGTAATATAGAAGAGTGAAAGATGCATAAAGTAAGCCAAATTTATGGAGACAGAAAATCTCAGAAATTTTTCTTTCTGCTTTGCTCAATTGCATTTGCATTAATACTTTTAGTAAAAACATTAATTCACAGTTCACTCAGCCTTTCCTCATAGGGGAGATGCTAATTGCTTCAGATCTTTCCTATTAAGGGTCTTTCCAGAACAATATAAAGCATTTAACACCATAGGCTTGATATAATAGGCATGATTTGACGTATGAAGGTAGAGTTAAGGGGCAGTATGGTAGAACAGAAAGTATTCTGTCTAAAGACATATGCTCTAATGACATAATGCTCTAATGACGTGTTTTCTTGGGAACACTTTATATGCTCTAATGACATAATGCTCTAATGATGTGTTTTCTTGGGAACACTTTATGCTAATGTAGGCTCAGCATGTCAATTCCTTGCATTAGCTGCTGCAGTCACTTTAGGATTAGAAACATTTACTCCTCAAATAAACTTTTCAGTTGTGGTTTTGTTTGTTTGTTTTTTAAAATGTTTGGTGTTGTCTTGAATTCTTTTAACATAGACTAACGTTGGCTGTTTTTTCTTCATTTGAAGAATTTGAAGAAATCCTTCTCTGTTCGAGAGCTTTTTTTGTATCAGTCTTACCGTATGAGAAGTACTAAATGAAGAATGGAAATTTCTGTTAAATCCCACTGATAAATTAAAAATCATTAATGTAGTTGCTGTGCAACTCATAAGGTTGCAAATATCACAGTTCATATTTCTGTCTGAATTTCAAGTCTCTTTTCACTTCCTTCTTCACAAGTGCTGACTGCTAGTTCCAAATGATACCAGTTTTTTTTTTATTCAGGGGGACTAGGAAAAGATGTGTAAGATATGTACAAGGAAAAATCCTTTTATAAACCTCTGAATTTAACTGTTAACTGAACTTCAAACTAGTTTGTTGTGCATTTGTTTTTTGTTTTGCTTTGTGATATTGGTTTTAGCAATACATTAATCATTACATTGTTATGTTTTGATGACTGCAGTGGTTTGGGTTTTTTTTAAGACTAGATAACTTGAAGTATAGATATAGCAGAACTCTGACTGCATGGAATAGAACAAATTCTGATAAAAGCAGGCAGTCCTTCAAAGGATCAGTCAGCCAGAGTTGAACCAGCTGCAGTACTGATACAGGACTGTGAAGACACGAAGATGGCTTTCAGTCTGCTTAAACTTATTTCCCTTTGAAGTGAGCTTTTTGTGTTGCTGTGCAACAATGGGGAATCTCATCCCTATCCATTACTGCTCTGTTGCTCAAGGGTATTGTTTCCTAGCTTCAGGCCAGATCTGAAGCTGTACAAGGAACCGAATTATCTTCTCATCAGTGTCATCTTTGTATCTGTCTGAAACTGGTCCCCAGGTAAGCATTGCTGTTTTTACCCTGTTAGTTAGAGCTTTCCCCTGAAGCGGTGCTTCATCACTACAGAATTCCAGATGCTTTTCTTTTCGTCTTTTGAACAAAGGTAAAAAATAGCATTGTTAATACATTCACAACAAATTGCTAGTTAATTGGAAAAGCGTTAACAAGAACACAGCTTTTCAGTAGGATCAGTTAAAACAGAATTGGAGGTTTAATGAACAGTCATCTAATTAAGTGTCAGTTACCTTGTTGAGCAAGTGTATTATCTGTGTTTACATTGTGGCTGCATTACAAGCTTAATGAGTATATTCTTAGTGCTTTGGCTAAGAATTTCAACTTCACTATGTGTCAAACAGTTAGTTTCTTATCTCTGTTAGTATCAGTGGAGCTCCATCTTTACTGAGGTAAGGTAACTCTACTGTTAAACCTTGCCAGTCACTGAATGTTAGCCAGTATGGTAAGCTTAGCTTGTGTTGATCTGTCCATCTCTTTTGCCTGTGTATCTGTGATTCCAAGTTTGGCTTGACTCTCTTGACTCTTTTTAACCCAAATTAAGTCTTGTCTGTCCAATGCAACAGATGTGAAGTTGCCCTTTCTGACAGTGGGATTTCTGACTGCTGCTGCATTAGAAGTCCCTTGCACCCAGTGATCGTATTCCAAAAAATGCCCTTTCATTTTATCTTACTTGCCACCTAAAAATTGTTTACTGGTGCCGATTTTGTTCTCCGTTCATCTTTTCAGCCTATCTTAAGAAACTGATAATTTTTAAGTTAGTATTTACAATTCCAGTCATACAAAATTACCTGTCCCAGTTGCAATGGCATATTGATGAGATTTTTGGATAGACCAGTGAAGGAAATTAATATAGATCTTACCAGTCTACTTTCCTACAATTCACTGAAAAGTAGATGAAAAGTAGTTTCATCTTTTTCTTTCTTTCTTAGTTCTGTGGCTGTCAGGTTGCTACTGGCAGGGTAAAGAAGGCAGAGTAGAAAAAGAATGGGTATTTAAAGCACAAAATTGAATGCTTCATGGATTAGAGGTGGCCCAGGCTAATAGGTTTATATCATGCAGTGAAATATCACTGGGATCTGGAGTTGCATGAAGAAGCTAGGTGCTTTGGAAGAGGATTTTCGGTTACTGGTGTCTTAAGTCCAGCTTAGCCCCTGACTTAGTGACACATATCTCAGTATTCATTGAGACAACTTGGTGATTTTCTTTCAGGAAGTAAGAATCTCAGCTGGCTGACTGAAAACAAAAGAGCAGCTCTGAATCTTTTTTCTGAAAATAGTTCAAGATAGTGCTGCTGCTGCCCATTGCTTGTCTAACTGCATGTGTGTGTGGTAGAAAAGAGGAGGTTGTGGTTTAATTCCTTTTTTTGTCTATGAGGGTTGAGACCTCATGTTTCCAAGCTGGTCACCTGAGAACTAAGTTATCAGCAAGCTGACTTGGGCTTGTATTTGGCTTTAGTTGAAATTGTCTCATGAAGCAAAGAACTGAAAAGATATAAGGCATCAGCGAAGATGAGCTAAAAGTGAATATGAGTCCATAGCCTTGTAATAGGAGAGTTCCTGAGGTTTTAGTCCTTAACTCCACAGTATTCATGATGTTAGACTAATATTTTTTTCCAGGAAAACGCACACTAACAAAAACCTGGATGTGATAATCTCGCTTTTCTAAAACTATAAGGATACACCTTTGCTTTGTTCAAGCCTAGATTATTTCATGATTCTATGATTCTGCATTTGTGTCTTATGCTGCCAATATTTTTTGTTTCTTAAATGTATTTGAAAAAGACACATCAGCACCTATGAAAGTATTCACACATGCATTTTCAACGTGTGTAATTAGAGTCCTGAAGTGCACTGACTAAATAATTGCCAATGCCAATTTAATCAGTAAGTCTATTTTTGTGTCCCTCCTTATGGAATTTCATAACTGAAATGTTGAAATTATTATTAATCTAGTTTAGTTTTGTTTTCTGTCCCTCAGTGTGTTCTCCGCCATCCTGCTGTAGCAGACTGTGCTGTTGTAGGCCAGGAGGATGCTTTAAAAGGGCACGTTCCCTTTGCGCTGTGTGTGCTGAGAGACGGTGAGAAATTATTTCTACTGGTGTTACTAAAACCTGCAAGAGTCCTAGAATTATTAAAGGACACGAACTTCTTCACTAGATGTAAAGGCAGAAGAGAAGAAGATTTTGGAAGATATTGTTGAGCAAGTTCGAAGTAACATTGGTCCTGTGGCAGCTTTCCAGAAGGGGGTGTTTGTGAAACAGCTACCAAAAACACGTTCTGGCAAGATACCACGTTCAGCTCTTTCTGCACTGGTCAGTGGAAAGCAATATAAGGTAAGTGGGGGCTGTATGCCTGAGTGAATTAGGCACATGTACACATCTAAAGACACATCATCATGGTTTTAATTCTCTAGACCATACTAGAGCCGGTCCATGACTTCAGATACTATATTGTATTCTACTCTGTTTTACTTACAAGATTTTCATGTTTCAGAGCTTTCCAGATAATTTTCCCTTTACTGTTTTTGAATATTAGATTTAGAAGATTCTGAAATTCAGAAATAAAATTGATTCACTGTTGAAGGACATCAATCTATCATTAAATGCTTTTGCATGTTCTTCCTTTCCAGATAACGCCAACCATTGAAGATGCTAGTGTGTTTAAAGACATAGAAGAAGTGCTGAAGAAAAAGTAAATGGAATAATGGGCCAGTGAAAGCGTCTGTTACTGAAACATGCAAAGACTTTGTATTAGGAAATACATATTCTAAAAACGAATAATGATAATGATTGGGATTACTTTTTTTTTTTTTTTTTTAACTTTTCTACTATACTGTGTTCTTCTACCATATTGTCACAGCCAGTGAAGAATACTGAAGTCTCTGTGTGTTGTCATTGAAGGCAATATAAGATTGCTAAGAATTTTAAATAGAATTCATACATCTCTCTAGCCTTCAAGGGAGTCACTGTATTACTGTGATAGAATTGTGGAATCACAGAAAAGCTCGGGTTGAAAGGGACTTCAAAAGACCATCACATCTAGCCTTTCATAGGAAAAAAGGGTACCTAGAAGAGATAATCTAGCACCCTGCTGAATTGCATCGTGACAGCCTCCAGTGATGTGGATTCTGCACTGTCCGTTATTGCATAATGGTACCAGTAACTTGAGTTTGACTAAAACATCTTGCAGGTGAGATTCAAACTGAAGACAGCACAAAGTAGGAATCCTAATGTGAAAGTCATTGCAGGCATAACTTGTCTTCACTTAAAAATTATAAGCCTTATGCCTTTTAAATTTTTATGAGCTTTAATTTTTTTTAAATTACTTTTCTGGTTTCCACTGATTTTTTTTTTTTTCCCTAAGACTTTCTGTTATAAATTAGATTCTTCTACATGCTTTGTTCAGTAACTTTTTGAAGTGTCTTTTGTTTTGTTTTGTAGAATAATAGATTATTTCTGACTTTCAAGCCTGTTAAATCTTGATTTATCCATGGTAGTGTTGAATGGAAAACATGTACTTCAAATAAATGCAGGCATTTATGCTTTGGATTTTTTTTTTATAATTTTGTTTGGTGGCTTTTATTGCTGCTTAGGGGAAGGACAACCAGGACATGTTTTCAGGCACAATTGGATGTATATATAGCTAAGAAATTTAGCAAATACAGGTACTAGGCAGCCCTTTTGTTATGATGTAGCTTGTTTCAAAATGCATTCAGCATACTCAGCACACCAGGATATGGAAGATACATGCTCTAAATGCATTACTTCTCAATCTGCAGTTTTTAACTCAACAAGAAATGTAAAAATCCTTCTAAAAATGTATTAAATGCATTTAAAAACAAATGAAAAGTATAAAATTAGGAAAGTTATTCAGCATTGCTTTTCAGAGGACTAAACAGTAAGCAGTTGCCAAATTCAGAAGCTGTGAGCATATTTTAATACCTCTTTTTTCTGGAAATCATTCAAGATCAAGACTGAGAAGGAGAGAGGCAGAGGGGTCAGGTGCACTCACTACTGCCCTGCTTATGCAGAGGTTTCCAGAAATACCAAATGATTTCTTTGTCAGCATTTAGAAAACCTAGATATAGAGCAGAAGCAATGCATTATGGAAAAACATTGCTTTTGTTTCCCAGAGGAGCCTTTTTTTCTGAGCAACTGTGATTGCAGAATGTTTTGCTTACAGGTTTGGGCTTGTGCCTAGCTGGGGAAAAGGAAAGGGGTGGGTATTCCTCTATGTGGGTCTGTTCCTGCCCAGCAACAGGGTTGTACAATCAAGGAAGAGCAATTGCATTTAACAAGTGATAGGAGATTACTGTTTCTTCTTAATTTTGTTTTTATAAAAAAGAAATGCTTTGGTAGATCTGAATGGCCAGGGATTGGTGCAATCTTTATTCGTTAGTTGTGGTTTGGAGCCGTGTAGATGACATTTAGCATAGCCATAACTCCTAACTGTTGGGAGTAAGCCTTGGCTCACACAGGGGAGACAGGAGTGTACCAGGAGTTTTTATATGCTAGCCTTAGATCACAACTGGACTTCATAATAGTAATTTTTGTTTGTTTGGTTGTTTTTTTTTTGTGTGTTTTTAAATATTCTGGTCTGGTTTTTTTTCCTCACTGTGGATGTAAGTTGGGGTTACATCTAGGGCAGTATGCCTAGAGCTTCAGTTACAAGAACTTGCTTATTCTCTTCCCTAACGTATCCCATTTTCCTCTGTGCCCCCACCCTGAATTGGTGTGCGGGTTTTCACAGCGTAGGCTGGAAAAGAAATACTGGAAAATTGGAACTGGGCTTTAAATAGCGAATTGTATTCAGCTGATACTACAACCACTTCCAATGGTTTCTGCATTGCTTTACTTTGTGACATTTGGACCAAAGTAGCTCGAAGGAGGGCTGATGGAGAAAAGAAAGGGACATCAGCAACATTGTTTAAGTCCAGGGAACTGTATGTAGAGGAGCTGTGTCCCTGTACAGCTGTGTTCTATCCAAAGCCATCCTATCAGCCACATCATTAAGTTCCGTGCGCCCTCTCGTGGCAGATTATGACCAGTAAATTTACTATAACTCATACCTGTTGGTTGCAAAGCGTGCTTAGGCTTTGTTAGCTACGAGAGGTATGTGGCATCCGAACTATTTTAATGCGACTATGTACCAAGCTTAATAGACTTATAAACACAAATAGCACTGAATTCTTTTTTATTGACATTGGGGGAGAAAAATCTTTCACCATCTGATTGACTGAAGTTTGCCAAATGAAAATAGACAAAACAAATGTTTATGTACGTGCAAACATTGCAGATCAAACTGCAAAAAGAAATAACTAAAAGACAGGTCTTGAGCTAAGATCAAGCAGCAGAAAAATAGCAAATAGGTAAATGACTATTAAGTAGGTCTTACTTTGAAACTTCCCATTTAAACAAAGAATAAACAACAATAACACCACCAAATAAAGCCACAGCAGGTAATAGTTGCTCTTCTAAACTTTTATACACTATATATTAATCACTCTGTCTTTCAGTTATTTCCTCTGATAAAACAGACTTCTGTGAAGTCTCAGCAAGGCCATCTTGGCTAAAAGCGTAGCGTTAGACAGCAGCCTGTCTAATGCCCTGTTGTGATGAAGAAATTGTGGGGTTTAGCTTCTCTTTCATTTTCTTCATGGAATATGTTTGGAAACTTGAGAATCTCATTCTATACAGTCACTAGATTTAATTTTCCAATGCTGGCTGGTGTCTGAAGATCCTGGAACGAAAAGGTGGCTCTTGGTAAAGCAAGATTCTTCTTGGTCCGCAGGTAACATAGAAGAAAGTTTTTGGTTTTCATATAAATCGTGTTTATTAAATTGCTTTTTTTTTTTCTTTTTTCTTTTTTTTTTTTTTTTTCTGTAAACAGTTCTTCTGGGTTTATGTGTGTGTCTTTAGGAGTTGAGCCATCGTGGTGCTTCTCTATAAGTATCTGACATTTCCATTTTGTGTTTAGAGGCCCATTTTGGCTCCAGTTCCAGGTTATGTCGTACTATTATACATCATCAGAGGCAGGTGTTCAGCTTTAAATATTGACAGATTTTTTCAGTAGGAACATGTTGAAGCTTCTAACTCTGCTAAACATATCTGTTTGACTTTTACAATCCAAAAACTGTAAAAATGGTGGAATGGAAAGATACAAACAGTATTATTGACACTGTATTTTCAAATGTTTGCACTGAGACCCCATGTACCATAGATTTTATTTTTAAAAAATCATATTTATAACCATTTACATAAGACTTACACATTTTAAAAGAAATACATACACAGTAAATACGTAATGTCTAGTATTTTACAGTAAAACAGATGGAACAATGTAAAAATGAGTGGCTTCATTTGATAAAAGCTTTGGATGTGTACTACTGCCAAATTTCTGATGACAGAAATGCTGAGAGGAAAGGGGGAGGTTGTTCTGCTATTCTCTTAGTTTTTTGTTTGTTTGCTTGTTTTTAAGTAATTTAGATTTTTCATTATTAGCATTCTTGTTTTAAATTAACCAAAATGTGAAAAGAACGTCAGATCTGTGAAACTTCGTGTTCTCTTCCCTATTACCCTGTTCTTGCAGAGAGTTTTAATGTTCTTTTTTCCTAAGTAGTGGTAGTGCACTTCAGGTAAAGTAGAAGAAAGAGATGACATCTAAAGGAAAAAATAAACAAATATTAATTAGTGAGGTTCTGTCATGGTGATTTGGTTTAGGACACAGTGATGCTAGGTAAGCTGTTGCACATTTTACTGAAACTTCTGAGGGAAACATGTATTCTTTAATTTCAGATCTATAGCATAAATCTATTAATTAAGCATTTTAATCTTTTAATAGTACACACTTGATCAAAACAAACTCCTGTGCATGTTCAGTTCACTTCATAGCTGTTTTTGTTGTTGTTTTGTTTTGTTTTAATGTTTTGTTTAGTGTTGGTGGTTGGGGTTTCCTGCTTCTGTAGGCCTTTGGGTGTTTGGCCCAAAGCTGAACATAGCCACTTAAGCATGCAGATTTCTCTTTATAGAATCATTAAGGTTGAAAGTGACTTCTCAAGGATTTAAACCACGTCTCTTTTTTATGTACTCCATGCTTCTCCTTGCTCACTGCAACTTGACAGCATTTACCTTTTTGACCCTCATGATTTCTTTGCTGTGGACCAGCTATTTCTGGATTATCATTCACATCTTTTTTGGAACTCTTCTTTTCCATCTGTCTTTAGAAATCCTCTTTGGAATCCTTCACTGATGAAGTACATAGTCGATTTTACAAATCCCCTGACATTTGATCAGAATAAATGTGGAACTGTGGTATGCTCTTTGCACCAGCCTGTGGCAGTGAAACTGTCCTGATTGAGCCTTTGGTTTTGGTGGTGACGAGTAGTTTATAAGGCAGAAGTGCAGGGAAAGCTGCACAAGGTGACTGCCGAATCCACTGCTCGCAGACCTGGTTTCCAGGTGCTTTGCTGGTTAACAGCCATGGCAGCAGGAGCTGCACCATCCCGTATGCACTGTTGAACTTTGTGCAAGATGAAATGGCTTGGCACCTGTAGTCCTAAATGTACTTAAATTCGTGATCTTAAGAGTGTACTCAAACTGGGCTTTGAGTACTTCAGGTATGTAGAATATGTTAACTGCTGTTCTGAAAATCTCAGTTCATGTTTTATGGCAACTCATCATGGTGGTTGCAACAAATGTTTAAAAAATACCTGAAGTACAATTTGAAGGCACGATGATTTAACCCATTGTGAAGAGACACTGGATGATTGTATCTGCTTGGGATTGTTGGCATAAACTGTTTTGAAATCCGAGGCTTTGACATGTTCTGTGGGTAGCAGAATGCAAGAATTCTGCAGTCTGCTGTCAGAACATCTCATTTGTCATGTGCAACCTATTCACAGCTCTCTGTTCAGGCTGCTTTTAATATGCATAGAGCTCTTTACTATTTTAATAATACACTTGTATTGCTATTGTGCAACTGCTTGTGCAGGTACCCAATTCCTCTGCTGCCTACTTAGAAACAGTCCCATGTGCAAATAGTTCAGTCATTGTAGTAACATGGTTACTGATATATTTTAGGCAAGGTATTGCAAGCCTGGGTCTCAGTCTGACTTGGATCTGAAAAATTTCAAGAATATTATAATGAAGCATTTTTGTATGAGCATCCATCAGTTCTTTCTGTGAAGAAGCTGTAACTCAGGAAACGTGATGCCAGAACCCTGAAAATTCTTCTGCAATCTTTCAATCACTTTCAAACAAACTCAGTCTGTTTGTTGAAACCTAAGTTTTCATGCCTGGTATAATAATGAAGGAAATCTTTCTCCTGCAACATTTTTATAAAATTAACTGAAATCCAGAATAAATTTTACTTGGTACTGAATGCTGGTGGCAGTTTAGAATTGCACCGATGAACGATGCGTAGCCTGAGTTCTAGCTTATACCATCTTGTTGCTTCTCTAAAAGCACTCTGCAGTAAGTGAAAAGAAACAGCATCCGTTCGTTCAGTCATCCTTACATAAGAGCCTCTACAGCTTAGAATTTATTACCAATATACTGGTAAAGCTCTTGCCTGTTTAAGATTAGTATGCTATTCTCAGCACAGTGGACAAGAAACACCAGCAGTGTGATTTGTATCACTGATACCTGAATCAGCTGAAATAGTTTAAACTGCTTGTATAGAAATGGAAGTTCATTTGTGTAGCTTGTATAACTTTGTAAACATGTGGGTTGTTGTTTTTTTTTTTCCCCAAAATACATAACTCCCATATATTACAGTGCCAACAGAGTTTTGCTACTTCTGTTTGTGGAGTATTAGTTTTTAGACAATTACTGAAGGATCAACTGGGAATAAACACCCTGGGAAATCATACATTAATTTTTATTAACATACCACTCTTCAATTTCTGCCCTTGTTGCAGCTGTCAGACCTGTTGGAAAATATTGCCTCACGTGCCTCGCCTGTTACTGGCCTGCTGGATTGCTTAGCATCTGAACTTCAACGATCTGAATCATAGGCAGTGACTTACTGTAGTTCAGATGTATATAGGCTAAAAGATACACATCTCTGCTATCAGTTTCTGCTTCCACTGAACCCATTTGGGATCACTGTCATCGATTTTACTGACATAACACCAAGTTCTAATCTGCATACACATATACTTGAAAAGATTTATATAGTGTATGTACTCCACAGTCAGCTTTGTATGACCAGCTGCTAAGCTTGCCAGTTTTAGATAAATAATTAATCTGGTCGTATTTTTCAGTAACAGTTTGTTTCTTTTTCTGCTAAATGACAATTTTGTACACCTACAGTCTCCTGGAATCTATGGAGTAAGGCTGATGTCATCAGCAGAATCCTGAGCAATCTGCATTTCCCATGGGTAGCATTTGCTGTTCCTTAGTCTTTGAATATGCCCAGTTAATAAAGTTGTGGTGGCCCCAAGCCTCTCCTGGTTGAAGATCTTAAAAAAAGACTTTGTTGGGAATATTAGGAACAGCAATTCTTTCCTTGCGGATCCTGGCATGTCTTGTCTTGCCTATGATGGGTAACAGCTATCAAAACATTTTCAGTGCCTTGGTGGGGTTTTGGAGCTGTCCAAATACACTTTCCAACTCCCCTGAGTAACTGAATGGAAAAAAAAATGATATGTTACTGAGAAAATATTAGCATGAAATGATGCCATATTGATGAAAGCGCTCATCTTGTTAAGTGTTTTGTTGGTTGTTTTTGGTTTTTTTTTGCAAAACTTGTGAAGCAGCAGCAAAATTTTTCTGCAGAACTCAGGTAGGATAACTGTCATTCATAGACATATTTAAAAGAGAGGTGGTGAGAATTGCAACATGAACTGTGGTACGAGATTTGATGTAAAGTTGCATCCAGCTCGGTGTCCTTTTCTTATGCTGGTCATGATTTTGGAACTGAGAATCTCTACAGTGGATAATTTTGGATGATTTTCTGCATATGGGAAGTTTTGTCCTAGTTTTATTCAGCAGCCTGGTGTTCTTAATGGAGCCATATCTCTCATTAAAAGAAAAGAAACAAATCTCATCAGCTTTACTAGGTTGTTTTCCTTTCTTTCTCCAGATCCTGGTAAAACTATTTCAAATTTGCATGAAGGAACTGAAGTCCCTGTGCCTTCTGCTCCCCTGTTCTGGCTTAGAGAACACACTTGTTATGCTTGGCAAGCCATCACCTGAAGAGAAGTCATCTGGAAACTGTTTTATCTGCTAAGGTGGTACCAGCAGAGAGAACCTGCCATTGGAGGTAGGGAAAGGAGGGGAGCAGTGTCTCCAGGACTGAGCTTGAGACTGTTGGTTTAATCAAATGGCCACCCAGTGGCTCTGAGTTAGGTCCTCTGCTTCATGCTGCCTCTTGCTTGAATAGTGCCAAAGAGCAATGGGTGCAGTGTACAAAAAGAGGTTCCACAGTGGCCCCTTTTGAATACTCACAGCAATTCAGTGCTGGCGTCTTTGCTAGGCCTTGTCAGCATGAGTATGTGCGAACTGTTGAGCTGTCTAACCTCTGCAGTCGTGATGAAGCAACTGCAAATTGCAAGAAAAAAAAAAAAAAGAAACAAACCAGAACCTCTTTAGAATTATGAATAAAATAAATAATTCTGTTTCCCACTTGAAGGATGGCTATTAAATTGCTCTGTGACTTTCTATGACATAATTTGGGTGCAATCTAGTGCAGAACTCATTCAAAGTCTCTTCATGTCTACTGTCGAATCTGTATTCCTTAAGTAAGTAAGTACAGCTTAAACTTATTTTTGCATTTATTTTGTTAGAAGTCCTTATAATGTACTTGCCATGGTGTTTAAGTACCAGAGTGTTCTCAGCAGTGGGTGATAGGAAACCAAATCCTAGATGAAGATATAGGTCTCAAAGCTACCTCATTTTAGATGTGCTAGATTCTGTATCCAGCTCAGTAATAAACAGTCTGGAAGACCAGAGTTAAATCAGGTGAATCACCTGAATTTCCCCTATGCCACAGTGCCCCATCTATAAAATGCAAATAGTGTCTTCTGCTTCATAGCGAGGCTGAAAGACAAAGTCTATGAATGCTTATAAGGACCTTGTCTACTACAGAAAGTGGAAGTGCCTTGGGAGTTTGCACCTTTCTTTGTGCATGGAGTTTGCCTTGGAATGGATTTTCGTTGTACAGCTTCAACATTACCAAGAAGTGCAGGATTTAAAAGCAAAGCGTGCACATGAGCAGTGAAGTCAATGAATACAGTGATGCAATCAGTAAATTATTCCATCTGTAACTGCAGTTATAAAGAAATATTCTTAGAGGGTGAGAAACTTTAATGGAATTTAGATGTTTGAATTTTCATACCAAATTCATTAAAGAATTACAAAATGTAATCACCACAGTGTATTAAATTACTGTAAGACAAACCTGTTTGTAGACCTAAATTCTCTCATGAGGAAATAAAGAGCTTTGTTAGAAATGGGACATTACTTCTCAAAACTTCAGACAGGTGCACTCGCATGGCTTTTATTGTTCACATATCTGATGGAAGAGCCGCAATGGAATTTCCTTTTCTCCCTGCCTTCTTACAACAATTTATAAACTTGACTTCTTTGATTGTCAGATAGGAAAGTAAAGATAACAGCTCCCTAAAAGAGCATCTAAATCATAGAATCATACAATCATAGAATGGCTTGGGTAGAAAAGGACCACAATGATCATCCAGTTTCAACCCCCTGCTATGTGCAGAGTCGCCAATCACCAGACCAGGCTGCCCAGAGCCACATCCAGCCTGGCCTTGAATGCCTCCAGGGATGGGGATCCACAGCCTCCCTGGGCAACCTGTTCCAGTGCGTCACCACCCTCTGTGTGAAAAACTTCCTCCCAATATCTAACCTAAACCTCCTCAGTTTAAAACCATTCCTCCTTGTTCTTATCACTATCCTAAGCTCATCCTCTGAAATAAACTGTGCCAAATGGAGAGGTTTGTCAGCTGAAAAAGTTGTTTAGATCTTGTATGTACTCTCAGATTGAACATCAGCGAATAAATACCTCTCTTTCTGAATGTTTCTTTTGTGCTCAGGATGGCCAGTTCTATATTTACTTTCAATGAGCAGTCTTACACAAACATGAGAAACAGCACTAACATGCCAAGTCAGTGCTCTGCCATTCTCTCCTTCCACTGTCCCAGACTCCATTCATCCATCCTGTGCTAGTAGGTGAACCTGGCTGTTTGTGACAGGACAGTTGTGCACTGAAGTCAGGTTACCATGCTAGGGGAAGCCTCCTGCTTTCTGTAAGTGCAGAAATGACTTCATACCGTCAGTTGCCATTTTCCGGGACTGCCCTGAGGTCGTGGTCAACCTGAAGCCGGCCGGCAGCGTTTCGGAGGAGCCGGGCATCATGCTGATGCCATGGACCTCACGGGGGGGAAACTGTCGTCGCCAGGAGGGGCCGCGCCTGAAGTTCTTGTCGTCGCTCTGTCAAGACACAGAGTTGTGTCGGATAAAGCCAAGGGAAATCTGCCATTGATCACCTGGCTGTTGCCTCACCCACCGACAGGTCTGGTTTGCAGCAAGTGCCCTACTTTGCTGCACTGTGTCCAGTGCATTTGAGATGCTCTTACAAAAGTAAATGCTTTAAGAAATTAATACTAAACACTAGGGTGAAAAGCTTAAGTTGGTGACTTGACATGCTGGAGGATAGTTTCTTAGAAGTTAGGTCTCTTATAAATATAGTGGTTTGTTATGATATTTGTTGCAGTGGTTTGTTACTGCAGTTGGAGGCTTAAGTAAAGCTCTAGCATGGAATTAAACATGCACAGAATTGGTAGGTATCACACGTTTTTGTCAAGCCCTTAAAATGTTTATTGCTCCTTGAACATTTCTGCACCAGAGTCTGACCTTGAGATGAATGTTTTCCATAGGTGTATTTGAGATTCCTAGGTAACCTCCCTCACTCTCACTGTGGGACACATTGATTGTCTTAAAAAAAATAACTGCCAGAAATGCACTTTTTCCTGTCCTCTGTTTTGTCTTCAAATAAAAGTTTGAAGTGGCCCAAAGAACAGGTCGCACAGACCTTTCAGGCCTTTCCCCATTGCCCCATCCACCCTCATCTTCCCATGCACCTTTCTATGTTTTTCCTCCATGGAAAGCATTCATCTTAAGAGTGCAGAGCACACATCAGTGTCCCATGTGCTAAGGATGGATGGATGGATATGTAGCCATACGGAGGCCACTTTAAAAACCTTGGTTTCCTAATTTATTTTTTTTTAAACACCTGCAACACCTCTTTTGAACCATGGGTGGATTAACATATCTTCATGCATTGCATTCAACTTTTATGTTTTACTGTGATAGTTTATAAATACTGAAAATAAAATTAATTACTTCCTCAAGTCGTCTTTCAGTTCCTAGTGCTAAAAGGTTGTTGTATTCTCTCTCAAGGATCTGCCGTGCCTAGAGATACCAAAGTCAACAATTAAAATGGTTGAAGAGGAATCAGTGGCAATCATGGGTACAGATTAACCAGAAGTAGTGTGAGCAGACTTGCCTGGGTGTTTTGCGTTGGAATCTGTAATAATAAAGCTAAACTGCTGTAATCAAAGTTCTCATCCAGTGCTATAAGGGAACCATGTACACCACTTTCTAGAATATTGTTTGCGTATTCCCGTAGGCCGATCGCTTGGATCCAGCGGATGACACGGTCGTTGCTCCACACCAGCACATCTGTAAGAACATGGCAGTGGGTCAGGGCCTGGTAACTGGTACCTTCCAAACTGTACAGCTGCATGCATTCAAAGTGGTTTAATTTCTGCATGGGGAACATCAGTAGACTATTAGCACAGCTCTAATGGCTTCAGTGACTCCCAGTGAAAACCCAAGGTGTGTGGGAACAGCTTTGCAGTTTTAGCTGCCTTCCCCTTACATGGTTGTTAAATGGTTGTTCTGAATGCTTTCTAAAGAAAATTGTTTCCCACGTGCCTCCAGAGGGCATCTCCAGAACACTGTTCCTTTCACCTCTTCTAGAGACCCATCGTCCATTTATCAGCTCTAAAGGAGCCTCTGGCTCACTGATTGATCGCCTCACTTTGAGACAGATGAAATTAAAGCAAGCAGGCCTGAGAAAGCGTGGCAGGTGTAATGGACGCCCTCCAAACCCTTTCCAGTTCTTAAGATTTTACAGCTTTGTCATGCAGCACAAATACCCATTCTTTGAGGCTTCACTTGAGCATTTTGTATCAGACATTTGCAGGCTGTGCCTGCACCTGCAGAATCTGGTGGAAAGTTCACAGTGTTGGAGACTGGAATTATTAGTTCTGAAAGCTGGTTTTGCTGTCCAAGTCCATGGAAATTAGAAGCCTAAGGCAACAGAACGAGCTGGGAAACCATTTAAGAGGATTTTGCTCTTGTAAAAAAAAGTACCCTGCCCTGTCCATTACATTAAAAGAAAGTTGATCCCACTGCTCTTTGTACCTGTGAGTGGGAAATACTGTGCTGCACTTTGCGTTGTGGTGAAGGGTTTTCCTGAAGCCACAGAATAGCAGAGCTTTTCCCAGGAGCAGTGTTTTCTATCACATCCCGAACTTCGGTGTCAGGATGGGTCCAACCGCAGCCTGGCATCGCTGAGCCCAACCCCTGCCTGGTTGTGTCAGCAGGGTGCAGTCTGAAGGGTGATGTGTTGGTGGTCACCCTGCTTTCAGGTCTGCTGGAGCAACTCTGAGATCCCAGACCAAAAGCCAAAACCCCATACAAGAGTCCAGCCACAGCCACTCAGGCAGACCTGATGCCTCCAGTTCCAAGTCTTTGGCTTAGTGCATGCCATCACCTGCCCTGTCCAAAGATTTTTACCCTTCTGAATTCCCCCACACACCTTTTTCTTTCAGTTCTTCCAACAAGCACTGCATTTGAAAGGCACAAACTGCTGTCACTCTCAGAGCTGGCAATGCTTGAGGAATCAAAGGATTCACTTTCAGCATGGAGGCAGGGGGGAGAAACAACCCTAATTGCTACCCACAAAAAAGAGAGCTGTGCAGCGAGGCTGCAACTGCTCCAGGGAGCTTTGTGCAGAAAAATACTTCTAAATCAGCTGCTAAATCCCCTAATGAGGTTGGTTCTGTTAGGAACTGCTCCTGTATATATGCATATTTTTCAAACAACTGCCTTGGTGGCCTCCCCCCCAGCCATCTCTTTGCAGTTCGTGCTGTGAACTGGGACATCAAATGCAAAGATTTGTCCAAGTGCTCAGGGTTAGGTGTCCCAGAGCTACCCGACACCTCTCACTGACCTGAGGCTGTTTGGCCTTCTGCTTCTGAGACTTAAAGATGGATAGGATCCGTGCCCAGCATCTCATTTAGCAAAAGGTGGACATCAAACCACTGTTCAGAACTGCAGCCCCCATTTAGCGAAGTATTACTGTGCCTAATTTAGGGAGAGGTTCTGTGTTTTGCCAACAGCTGGATTTGTGCAAGGTTTATTTAAAGCACATGCTTAAATGCTTTGCTAAGTGGCATGACAAGGGGGTTAATAGTGTGAAGCTTCAAAAGAAACATTCCCAGTATTCATTCCCAGGAACTATCACCTTTTATTTCATGCTGACTCATTTCTCTTCGCTTTTCCAGTTCTTTTCTATCATAATTCAATCTCTTTAAACACATGATTCCATATTGCAAGCTTGTTCTGTTATTTAAAGAGAAACATTTACAGAGTTAATAAAGAAAAATGTGAAGATGGGAACATATTTAGGATGTATTTCCTGCATGTCACGTGAGCTGTTTCATGGGGCCCATGTAACAGGTCTTGAGAAAAAAAGGAGAGCAAAATCATTAAAAAAACTCCACAGACTTTAAAAATTGAAATGGACAAACCAAAATGAACATGTTTGAATACATGTAGCATAAGTAACCTGAAACATTAAGAAAAGGCCAGGCCTTGGGAGACCAATTAAGTGTTTTGTCAAATCAGTCCTCAAAAAGAAGTGTCAGATAGCAAATTTAACTAAATCCACTTCTTGCCACATAGACATCATTTCTCCTGAAGTCAAAAGCCTTTATTTCCATATTTCCAATTTAGCTTCCTGACTGTGTCCCTAGATAACCCAAGTAACTGCCAATGTGCTTGCTCTGTGAGCAGATTTTATGTGTTGCACACAATAGCTTTTCATTATTACAAAGACTCAGGACTCCCAATCTTAGTCCAACATCTTCTGATAATTTAAGGCCACTTAATAGATTAACTATTTGTTTTTCTGTTATTAATGGCTTTGTTTATACATTAATGGTTCCCTGCTTATTATGAAATTATCTGTACCAGTATCTCAGTTATGAGACAGCATTGTGATGCAGTTGCTCTTACTGAAGGAGTCAGTCTCTCTGCTCACGTTTTTTGACACTCGGCACAAACTCCTCCATGAGGTTTTCCAGGCCAGAACTACAAATAGCAAGCACTGAGTGCTGCATCTGACACGAGAGGCCTTGCATGTGCAGACATACCGATGGAAGCTGTCCACCATTTTCAAGTGCACACGCAGATCTTTCTTCGTCAGATGATCCAACATCCTCGCATCGACCAGGCACTCCATGAAGTAACTGCGGTACTGAGGTAAGCCCAGGCTGGGCAGCCATTCATTACCTATCCACTCATGGTTCATGTCACCATAGGCCAGGGTCTAAAGAAAAATCAGTAAAAAAGAAAAGGGGGGGGGGGGGGGAGGGCTAGGGTTATTTCCATAAGTTTGTTCTGGGTTGCACCACATAGACTATAGACTATATTGACATACTATGTTTGGTTCTAGCAAGACTTCTTAGCTTAGAAAATCAGTCTAAAGGAAAAACATGCACTGTTTTCATTATTTTGACATTTCATAATTCGGAGTTGTCAGCTACTCTGTTACCAATAGCAATACTTAGCATTTTTAATCTTGTTTGCTATCTGTGCAAAATGTAAACAACTGTTAGAACACAAAGTAATAGTTTCCATTTTGTCTTTTAAATGCATGCCAGTACATCACACAGTCAAAATGCGTTTGCTTCATGGTCTTACAGGCTGTCCATTCAACTTCTGGAATACATATGCCAGGCAGATCCTGCATAATGCTTGGTAACACAAACATGGCTGCAAGGAACCAACTGCAATTGAGTCGCTCTGTGTGTGGGGGGGAGGAGGCTATGATTTCCCCAGTAGGAGCTAATGGCTTTTCTCATTTCTGCAATTCATGATTACTCCTGAGACTAAATGTTAATTTCATTTGTCAGCCATGCTTACATGAGTGGTCTTCAGCAGGTGACAAAATACGATATTTTCAGCTGTCACCATCTTAAACATAAGTGCCTCGTAAACTCAACTTTTAAAATGTGAGCGAGCCAGATTTCTCATAGAGATGAGACATGAAGCTACTACGTTGTGCAGCTAAGATTTCAAGAGGGTGAAGAAAAAGTATCTGAAACAAATACATGCATGTGGTACTATTTTTTATATGGTTTGCATAATTAAGATGCAAAACAGATAAATTTTTCAAACTTTTTATAAGGGCACGGAGCTACAGGACAAGGGGAAATGGCTTTAAACTGGAAGAGAGTAGATTTAGAGTAGATGGCAGGAAGAAATTCTTTACCGTGAGAGTGGTGAGACACTGGAACAGGTTGCCCAGTGAGGCTGTGGATGCTCCTTCCTGGAAGCATTCAAGGCCAGGCTGGATGGGGCTGTGAGCAACCTGGTCCAGAAGGAGGTGTCCCTGCCTACTGTGGAGGGGTGGAACTTGGTGATCTTAAAGATCCCTTCCCACCAAAACCATTCAGTGATTCTATGATTCTATGATTCTATATTCAGAGAACAAAAATCCTCCAAGCTGAATGCAAGGACACAGCCTACTCCATTGAAATGATCGGTAAATGCTTTCTGCTAGCATTTGAGGTATCCCAAATGTCCAAATTCCATAGGATATTTTGGGCTATCAAACTACCAGCATTCATAACTTGCTGCTACTTATTTGAATGCTTTAATTCTTTATCATCCTTGGGATATTAACAAATCATATTAGTAATGGGCACGTAAAATAAAGGACTGTGTTGATGCCCTTTGAATCATTGTTTTGTATACCTCACAGCATTTCCTTTTAAGAAAAATATTTACATACGCATCTGTTTGTGCATTCCCCAGCAAACCTGTCTGAAGAAGAATTTTTTTTTTGTAATGAAGAATTATAGCATGTGCAAATTACAATTCAGTCTTTGAGATACTGTCACAATAGCACTCTCTTTGACTATTGATAATGCGTTAATTACATTACTGTTAACCCTACATTCAAAAAAAATCATGCAAAAAGGTCATACCTGGGCCCAGCTGCCTTCTTCAGACTCTTTCTGTGTTATCAACAGGAAGCAATTAGTAAAGCAGGTAAAAAGACAATAAAAATGAGTTAAAAAGCAGATGTGGCTTTCATGCAAATGGCAATCTTACTATGATTGAAAACATATCTGTAAAATGTACTGTTAAAATTTCTAAACTCAAGTTACTTCCAATGCCTTGGGATGAGCTACCAGAAGGATTACGAAGATTATAGCCATAAAATTTTAGCAGGGCAAATCTACCTGTGTTCAAGATACAAAATCTTTACAGTTTAGTGAAACTCTACAGCATTATCTCAAATACTTTCTATGATTCATGATCAAAATACAGTCATTTCCTCTCCAAAACTGGGTGTTAAAAATGCAATTATTTGTTTCTAGTTAGATCTTGTAATGTTCACAATAAAATCCGTGTTCTTATGAATAGACTGAACAGCGCTTTTCACACAGCAATTTTATGGCAAAAATATATTGTTCTGGTTGACCACTTAAACAGGATGAACTCTTCCTCTGGTCAATTGAGTGTCACTAAGTTTATTTTTACCAACAATATTCAGCTATTTCATTATTTCATTGAGTGAAGTTTCAAGTTGGCAGAGAAAAAAAACAATGTAGAACTTCAACTTTTAGGCTTGCACAATCTTTGTGATTACAACACCGTTTGAAATTTCTTTTGCTGAGAAACAACAGAATTGCTCTTTCTACTGGCATGCTTGGGAAGCAGCCTGCAGAAGCTGCTTTGAGCACTGCGGTAATGCTTACATGCAAAGGGAAGGACTAACCGTTTTAGCTGGAGCAGCAAGATTTTCCATTTCTTCATGGGTCACCCAAACATTGCCTGAGGGCTACGAGCAGGGCCCGCAGGGAGGCAGGAGGGATCCACATTAGGTAAGCAGTGGTAAAGAAGAAAGGCAGCACCACTGTAAGTTAACAGCGTATAGCATCACCATCAGCACAACCATCATCTTGCCTCTACCGAGCGGCAGTTAGAGACAACTTGAGACAATTTGGTTTGTTTCTTTGTTAGAGGAGTCCGAACAGATGTGATGGAATGTTTCAGCTAGCACTGATGGATGAGCACAGCCGCAAAGGAAAGAAGAATTAAAGCTGCATTTCACACGCAAGTAGCAAATACAACCTTTAGGTCATGGATTTATCTGTAGGTAAGTTTCATTTCTCAAAGACTTTCTAGACTAAATATTCTGCACACATCACAAGCTCATATTGTAATCTAAATAATGATTGCTTCCCCCACATTTCCAAAACTAAAATGTCAAGAGAATACGCTTGTAAGACTGCTGTTTTCCTCTTTGACCTGTTTTCATTTAGATTCTTGCAAGGACAATGAGATGATGCAGGAAATGGGTGGGAAGCCTGCTGTGCACACAAGGTGGAATGTACTGTGCTTTTTTGGGGGCTGCAGTAAATTAACTCCTTTCCTGAGGAAGAGGGGAAGCAGAAAGATTTGGGAGTCAGAAATGCACAGTTGAGGGCAGTGCAGCATTTTGCTGCCAGTTACATAAGGAGAAGTCAAGAGCAAATTATTCCCAAGCTACTAGCTTGAATGTGTTGTTTTCTTATTTCCTAAGTGACAATCCTCTTGTGCTTTGAAATCAAAAATATCCAAAATGGATTTTGATAGGAAATGTATTTTTAGTAATTCAACACTGTATTGTGTCTGTAATATATACTCACATTATAATTTGTGACATTACCATGGTTAGGTTTCTGTGGGGAGGAAGTATCAGATGGGGAATTATAATTTTTGAAAGCCTCTTAGCAGTGCGAAGGTGAAAGGCCAACCAATGGGAACATTTGGGTCCTTTTGTCCCATATCTCAACTGCTTACATACCTCAATGGTTCTGGATAAATTGCTAAATCCCTCCAAGGTATCTCAATTCTAATTTCTACCAAAAGATGCTTCATGAATTCCATGAAAATTAGAAATTACAAAAGACAATTATTAACATTATTAATATCATTAGAAGCCCAGGCCGCACTATGTAAGCAGTAGTCTTTGTCTTTCACTTCTATGCCACGTTTCCCATCCAATCAAACCTTACTTTTTAACTTGTTCAGGAGTTTTTTTGTTGTTTCAGTCTCTGTTGCCTTCTTCATAGCCATCACCATCAGCCTTTCAGCATGTAACTCCCCTCTTGTTACCTTCTTTCTTTTTCTTCTCATCCATTTGGCCTGTTTTTCTCCATTTTCCATTTTAAAAAATGTTTTTTATCTACAGCACAAACATTTTTGCTCTCCCCCAATGCCCTTTCAGGCTCTTTTTAATATATTCCCCTCTTTCCTTTCAGACTTATTTTATCTCTACTTCTTTCCTTCCCATGTGTTCCACTTCTGCCTTCTACACCTCTAATCACTGCTTCTCCTAAAAGCATGAGGTACCTTCAAGCAGCCAAATCAGATCGTAAATCATTAGAAAGGGTACAAAAAGGGGAAAGGGAACAAGATTCAGAAGAACTATATTCCTAAACAACCCCTTCTCCCTCCTGCATTACACAACTCCACAAATGATAAAAACGGTAAACAGCAAAAAAAGACAATCTGATTTGGCTGGGATAGTTCACCTGAAGGAACAAGGGGCAAACCTACAAGTAAAATTACAAATAAGGTAAATATATCAGTGATCAATAATCAAGTGAATGATGAACAAATGCTCCTCCATAAGACTGTTCATACTGAGTGGGAATCGTGGGTTACCAGAGTCACTCTGCTACTACCAAAGCCTTTCTGCAATCTCCTGCAGAACGAAGTGGGAAAGAAGTTATCTGAGCAGAACTCACTGTTCTAGATGTTGGAGGTGCCGATGGGCTTGTGAGTGATACCATCTCCTGGATTGCTAATCGGAGTTTTAGGCGATGAAGAGGATTGCTGATTCCAATTTCTCTTTGAATCTCGGTGTCAGATAAAGCAGACATGATGGCTCCACTCTTCACATTGGCACGGCAGGCGGCCACATACCAAGCTGGCATTCCCAGCCAGAGCTGTTGAGACAAAGCACACATTTGTTCCAAGCACCATTTCATTTTTCATATGAAATTAATCACTGAGGCACCTATCAACCTGAAAAAGCTTAGTAATTCACACAAATGAATATAATTATCATAGCCTTTATTAAAATGGAATTGTTTCAAAAGCACTGAAATTGCCATGACTTCACAGGAACTCTTTATTGCTTCTATTGTAGCCAGACATTTAAAGCAAAGGAATCCTCTGGATTATTTTTTAGAGCTGTGTTTCTTCATCATCTGGGCTACTTCTTTCCTGTGCTCTCAAGCAAATTGTGGCACGAGTCAGCATCACTGGTGGTTTTACAGTCTTATCATGCACAGAAAAGAAACAAATAGGAATCATTTAAGTTATTTTTACCATTTTGTCCTAAACTGGTTTTCATTCTCTTTCCATGTTAGTCCCTATGGTATACTTATGAGGCACTTTTATCATTTGCTACTTGTATTTTCTTTATAGAAATAAGCACAGTACAGATAACCAACCTAGTGAGGGCTGTGCTTACTGCAAATCTAGGAACAAGCTGGTGTGGTAGTAACCTGACTGGAAAGACTGGTTAGAAGTTACAGTGAGATGTGAGCACAACTACACCACCATGGATTCAGAAGATAAGTAATTGCCACTTCAGGTTTCTCTACTTAGGAGACTTATTAGCCTAGGTCAGCAGCAGCCCTGTGTTTCAAAGTGGCACAGCATCCTGGTCCTTTCTTCTAAGAGGTGCTTTCCATCTCTAGCACTCTTGGAACGTACTCAGTACAAATTCTGCCATGTCTTCTGAGCTTCCTCACTGATATGACTATCAGTGTCTACACATCTTTGCTCCCAAAAGAGGTAATTCCATAGTAGGGCTACATACACATTGGAAGTTTTTGTCATGGTGTGAAATACATTATACTATAAAGTGTGAGAAGCACATGTAGGCAGCAAATGCCGTAACCACTGAGATTCTGAGGATAGCGCAACAGAAAACAAAGAACGACTTATCTAGGTACTTAACTCTAGGTGACATTTTGGATCTTTTTAGAACATAGTTCTTGCCACTGGCACTGGGAAGCACAAAGTGTAATGTGAGATTTCCGCTGTGCAGCAAAATAGTGAATATTCTAGTCTGAACCTGGAAAATATGATCTAATCTCAGTTTAGTTGCAATGACATAAAAAGCTTCTTGAAAATAAAAAATGAAAACAAGATTTACATAGATTCCTGTGTGACTAGGTCTAGATGTTCCTGCTCCAGCAGGGGGATTGGACTAGATGATCTTTTGAGGTCCCTTTCAACCCTTGACATTCTGTGATTCTGTGATATACAGTTGCACTTAAACAAAGACCCATGTGGAAACTACATATAGACTTAAAATATATTTAATACTTCCATTTAATTTGACTTCCCTTTAATTATTTCTTTTTCATATTTGCGCTTGAAAAGCAGAGATGCATGAACACTGGGAGTTATTCACTCTGCAGAAACAGATTCATGTGTTTGCTGCTCATTAGGTAAACTACTTCTTTAACAAACAGCTGTCCCTATCAGAAAATGAAGGTGGATGAGAACAGTCCCTAAAAATAGGATACATTTACAGTATAGAATTCACACATAGGCACAGTTCAAGACTGATACACTTTTCTTTAGTTAAGAAAAGTCACAGTTCTTAAAATATATCTCAGCTATGTCTGTGCTACCTACAAATGACCAGAATAAATGCTAATGCTGAGAAGTTGAGCCCTGAAAAGTTTGGACACATCACAACTGCAATCACATCCACTACTTCAAATTGGCCCTTTGGCTCCTTTAATATTAATTTCAGTTTGTATTCCCAGGGTCACACATTACATTTTCCCCAGGAGAGTATGGAATGCACACAGTGTCTATCTGATGGCTGAATGCACTGATGCTCACTGAATAAATCCAACACTTCTGCCTCATATATTTTTATCATCAGGACACAGTTTGCACTGGATACTGCAACATAACCTTTTGCATGAGCTTTGCTGTGCTACTCTCATTACGTTTCCCCAGAAATTCAGAGACATCAATTTTTCTTTATAACACCTCTCTGAGGCATTGGGAAGCATATCTTTCACAGCTAAGAATCAAGGCAAAAAATAAAAATTAAAAAAAAAAAAAAAAAATCAGAACTTAAATTGCCAGAAATATCCCCACATTTTACATCACAGTGGAGGACTTTAAGGGACAAACTGTTTACAGTACTTGGAAACGCTTAGACCTTTGCTGTGCACCTTACCAGTAATTGTAGTATTACAGTTGTCACTGTAATAGTGAATATTTCTGACTGATACAAATCTGGCTACACAACTGTCATACTTCCCAGAAAAGTCATTTGCCAGCCAAATTAACAAATGTTCCTTGATAGCAGTTTGTTTTTCTGGAAGAAAGATATCATCCCATTTTCCAAGGTTATGTCTGAATGCTTGAACAGCCTTTCTGCGGTTTTCATTTCATCCTTTTTCATTAGGAACCTTCAAATAAAATGTGAAGTGGAAGTTTTGTAGATGTCAGCTTCTTTCATTCCTCACTCCTTACTTATTCCCTGAACATGCTTCTGTCAAAGCTTTGAAGCGGGGCTATTTTTTCTAGTTGCAGGGAAAAGTTCTGCAGATTATTTCTGATGATCAGACATGAGAATAGTTAGGAATACATGGAGACACTCGGTGCAGACGAAGAACAGATGCTACAGCTTTAGCCAACAAAGAGCTTGTCTCTGCACAGAGCTGGCGCCACGTAGAAGTGATTGTCTATAATGTATGAGAACATCCTGACATTCTGCCTTCATGTTCCCCCAGGGTCTGGGTAGGTGTTTTTCAAGTAGTTCTTTCACCTAAAACTAAAATTGATTTTTGTCAAAATTGGTAGAGACTTCTGCTGAAGAATTTTCTCTGGATGTATTCCAAATTCCATTCATATACACCCTCAAAATAAAGGATAGCCCTCAGCACCTCAACTGATGGTGGAGATGAAGGAAGTGCCTGTCATAAGGATTTCAATCTGCATCTCCCACATTTCAGGTGAAAGTGAAAAATAAACAATTCCTTCTGTTTGGAATGATATCTAGGTAAAGAAGTGGCCCACCAGTGTGAGAAGTGCTTACTTCCAGCCAGGCGACCACCGTAGGCCCATCCCACTGGGCAAAGGGCAAACCCTTTCTCCGAGCTTCTTCCAGAAGTTCATGTCTAAAAATGAATCAAAAGCTGTTAAATATGCAGAGCTGTGCATAAAGACAATACAGATGCAACCGTGCCTCATCATTAAGGGTAACAACAGTGAAGCACAATGACAGGCATAGAAAAAGCACAGAATTCACAATGAACATTATAGCTCCTTCTCTTGCTTGAACATATTCCTTACTCTATTCCTAACTTTTTTTTTCCTTAGTGAATTTTGATGTCCTTTGTGCATTTTGTCACCTAACATACAAAAAGTTTCTATGTGTACTGATCTGAAGCAATAAAGATGTGGGGTATTCTCTATTCTCAGACAATAGAAGACATTGGGAAATGGAAAATTCTGGGATTCCTCCTGAGCCTAGTTTAGCTGTGGTCTGGTCATTACTCGAAATGTCCCCAAATGGCCAGCTTTCAGATCTTAGCTAAGACTGGATGTAATGCAGCAGAATCTGTGGGTTCTTTGTGTTTGAAACACAAAACCTTGTTGGACTGGCCATGTACAATTTTGTGGCCTCTGGAATACAAGAATGGAATGGAATACAATGTTCTGCATCTTAAATAAGCCATCCATGTTTAATAAAGAGTTGGTTAAATATTTTGTAGTTGCACATTATTAGTTTTTGTCTTGTTTACACACAAAGAAAATCCATGTGGTTTACTGAGGTACATGTTTTCATGATTATAGAATTTGCTTTCTCAATTTTATACATACGTATGGATATACTTTTACAGAACTGAACAGATACCAATCCAACTACTGCCTCTGCAGCTTCTTTGGACTGCAATGAATGTGTATAAAAAACTGTGGCAAAAGTACCACTCTCAAAGCTTAAAACGCACTTGTAATACAGTAGTGTTAAATATTTTGTAAAGTATAGTTCTGTCAGCCACACTGTCAGGAAAATGTTCTATATTCAATGTGTTCAACTGCTTGACCAGGCGTCTAACTGAGCACCGTTGTATTAGGTAGCATGAGTAAAAGTCCCTTTGTGGTGGTGGCATAGCAGAAGTGGTCCTTCTGTAAGTAGTTTCTATTTCCTGATTTTTAACAACATATTCTCAGCAGTTTCCTACTGAGCAAAACACAAAAGATTGCTCTCAGCAATAAGGTGTGGTGAAAACAAAATTAGATAGGGACTATGCTAATGGAGTATTAAAATTTGCTTACATTCCCACCCAACAAGGAAATCTTGGAATTATAGCTCCAGCTTTGTCCTCTGTTATTACTACAGCCTTTGTGGTTCAGTTATCCCTCGGCAATTCTTCACTGCCTAAGCAGGCTTTCAAGTATATGTACTGCAAAATCACAGCAGATAAAAGCAATTGAATGATCTTACAAGGAGTGCTGCTTTGGGGATTTTTGCACTGCAAAGGGGCTAGATTGAGACAATTGGGCTTTAGTAAAAACATGGAACTCAAACAGCAATTTTGCAAATGTGTTTAAATCCCTCACTCTGAGCATTAATAGAAAGACAACTGCTTTAGTTTCTATGTTGCTGCTGTGGTAATGTACAATAGTACAGATTCTTGACAGCTTTACTGAAGCTTATTTAGCTTCTCCTCCTACACATCTTTTGCAGCACAGCTCTTTAGCTGATCCGCTGCCACCTGCCTGTCCAAGACACTGAAGAGCTACCCTTGCTTCCTATGATGGCACAGTCCTCTGTAAGATGAGAAAGACTTGCTACTTGGGCACCCAAATGTGATGTTATACCTTCAATAGCTGGAGAGTCCCATACTCCCAGAAAGACCAGCAGTGTGGGCCAATAGAGGCATATACTCGTTGCTTAGTAAAGCAGAGCTGAGGTATGGCGACTATCAGCAAACAACCACATCTCAGATATCCGCAGATGGGGAATTTGTGTTCAGTTTTCCCCAAGAGATATCTCTGCAGGGTGCTTGCGATCTAGCCTGGCCATCCCTCAACACCCCAAGGAGATGGCAGATCTCCTGGGGCCAGCAGGATTGCTAGCTGGCATAGCTGTCCTCAGGGAGAGCCAAGTCTTTGAAGCTACCCCTCCTCATCTGTCTGGGTTCAGTATCCCAGGGCAAAATACAGACCCTACAGATCCCCACAGGGATTTGTCCTTCTCTAAAGCCAGCCCAAGCCCAGGGTGCAGCTCCTTCTCTCTGGCCTAAAGTCTCTTGGAATCACCACCATCAGAAGAACCTGATTCTAGATTTTTCCTTATCTGGGGTATTTCTCGTTACCCATCACATCTGAAAGAACTGAGCTGGCTATCACAATAAATAAATAAGGTGGAAATAATGATTTTGAGGGCCACTGGCCACTTATTTGGGAGAGTCTTCTGCTCAGAGCAGGACAGCAGCAGCATATGGTCTCCAAGGAAATGAGGTTCAGGAAGAACTTGTGGCTTATTCCTTTAATTTGGTGTTAAATCCTTGTGTGGCCTCAGGAACTGAGGTGCTGCAGAAGGTGCCTTGTCTCTTTAAGTTCTCATGTCCATAAAAAAAAGTTACCTTCCTTATATTGGAACCATAATTTAAGTATTTCTAGGGAGCTTCCTGTGACTTTGCAGCATCTGAGTTGGCCTGAGGCTTGTTTTGTATGCCGAACACTACTCAATGCACCTTTCATGAGTGGGAGAGCACTTCTACTTCAGAGGCAGTCTGGCTCACTCAGCCAAAGGAAAATATAGCTGCAGTTATTGATTCTGCCTGAAGAAAATGGGAACAGAAATAAGACACTATGCTATAGCTAAAGACTACAGTATGATAAACACATAATTCAAAGGGTCTTGGCTTGTAGGAAAAAAGAGCTTTGGTTTGAAAATACATCTAGTGTAAAGCTGAAATTCTCTTCTCAGCCATGCACAGGGAATACAGTCACCATTAGGCCTGAGCCTCACTTATTTATGTGGAATACTGAAAGGATTTTTTGTAATATTTCTTTCCCTTGAAAATAATTTCATGCTTCAAACTTGCATTTCCTTCCCTAGGATGTTTCATTTAAATGCCTCTCCAATATTAAAGATCATTTAAATTATATTTTACTCTTTTAAAAACAGTGTGCTTTGACTATTTGTTCATATAAATCATGAGTTCTGCATCACCTGAACCTACAATTTCTAAATCAGAACTAGGAGTTTCCATCTCCTGACTAAGAGAGATACTCTTTAGTTGTCAGTCATAGCAAATTGTCTTTGGATACGAAGTAATATAGGAAGTTCTTGGAATTCAGTTCTACCAAAATAAATTGCAAATTACATGTCGGAAAAAACATGTATTGCTTTGACCAATAGTACAAATCCTAAGAAAAATGAATCGGGTAATCTGCTTATTTTAGAACAGAATCTGAGTATTTTAGAACAGACAGAATGAAATGAAGTGCTTTCAGGTTAGTCAGTGGCTTCCTGAGCCAAAAAAAGAGAAGGTATCCAGATACGACTGTGGCAACTGTAGTGCTATTCTCCTTACAAAACCAGACAACTGATCACAGGAGGAGGAGAAATAAACTACATAAGCTTGTCACTCCCCCTTCCTTTCACTACAAATACAAAGATTAGAGACAGTGAATAGCATGGTACAGTTTCTCTAATGTTGAAAATGCTTTGCAGGGGAATGTAGGGATATTCTCCTAAGGCTGACAATAAAGTACTACATCTTACAGTGTGTCCACTTTGTACTGGTAAGGAGGTAAGGAATTAAAATGTAATTATTTCCATACACATTTAGTTTTTTGGCACCATATGAAAACAAGTTGATAAGGGAGAATTGACATTAATTAAGCATTACTAGAAATGGTATTATTTGGCAGATAAGGCTTTAAACCACTCACTTCTACTGGAATGAATTCCAAATTAATGCCATATTTTTCAATATAACATTATTATTGTTCAAGAATAAAATCCTTTTCCACTGTGGAATTAACAGCAATATGCTACTTAAAAAAATGCATTGTTACCCCAAGTCATGTTTTGCAAAGTAAGGAAATTACATGAACATTGACTACGTAGCATTTTCCCAAAATTTGAGAGATGTTTATATTCATCTGTTTTTTGAGTGCCTCAGAATGTGGTCTGTTCTCTCTCTTTCTCTCGCTTTTTATTTTACAAGCCAGAAAAGAAAAATGCCACACTGTGTTGCAGAGTTATGTGGCAGACAAGTGGACTTGCTTTCCCAGCACTGATTTAATTCTCTCCAGAATTACTTCTTAATACTTTTATGTTGACCCATTTTCTTTAGCATCACTCTTATGCGCACCAGGAACAACTACATACCACATAATGTAGCGCATAACTGTTTTATGTCATGAGGACTATGAATGCTGCAACATCCCTCTGGACATGAAGGGTACACAGATGCAGAGAAGGGAAAAATTATAAGACCAGAATTATGTTATTCTTGACATTTTCTATTTCTCATATATTCTTCCATTACACAGGGGTAATTTTAGTTCCGTATCAGAAGCCCTTACCAACTCATCACATAAAACTCAAGGAACCTTATTAAAAATAAGACTGTTCTTCAAATAGAATTTGTGTGGGAAGTTAAGAAAATCTTGATTTAAAGCATGTCATTCAATGACATTCAATTTTCTTCATGAAGATGGAGCTTCTCACCATGAGGCAAAACAAGAAATAACAGCCTAAAATTTTGGACATGTATAATCCAAACACTCCATATATTACAGAAACTGGACCCTAATGCTGTCATGAAGAAACTTGAATATAAAAAGTATTTCAACACAGATCTTCTTATTTTTGCAAGTAATAGCACTTACTGTGAAAGTTCTAGTAGGTTCACAAGAAGAGTCTTCAGGAATGTTATATTATGCATATTATAATAACTCAGTTAAAATGTAAGCATAAATGTGAGATAAACTGAAAACAAGGCACAGTGAAATCAAGACCAAATAACAATAGTAAAATAGAAGCAGAATTTATCTAGAAATTTTGGCCAGTGGGTGATTTGGATCCCATAAAATGAACTTATAAAATGCCTTCTCAAAAAGACAAGTGGAAGAGTTTGCCTTGCAGACTCTCTTATTATTGTTATTATTGCTACCATCAGTGTTATTATCATCAGAAATACTGAAATATTTAGTTTACAACCAAATACTAAACAACTGTTTTCTAGAAGATAAATGCACACAAGATATACTGTTTGCCTGAGTAATTCTATAATTTCAAGGTAAGATTAAACACATCTGTCTCTCATTTGTACAGCATTGCCAAAGCTAATCTACTCGCATTCAAGAACACCAAAATTTAGGACAGAAGATTTCTAAAGAATTGAAATGAAGATTTAAGTTTTATCTTTTGTACTGCCTTTTCCTAAATATTTGTAAGAGACCAGAATCATGAGGGTAGTGTCATCAGATGACAAAATAAGATGGTTGAGATTAGCTGCACTTATGTAAATTAATAATTGCACTTATATAAATTAATAATTGCATTAAATGTCTAAGGCAAATAAGTTTTTTATCTGCATTTTTCCTGCAGGGCTATAAATATTTTTAAACAATGAAGTAGGGGAAAAAAAAATAAAAGACTCAGACATGATATTGCTGTATAATACCGATTTAATTTAATCTGAAAGGATGCATCTGACTTCTAAAGACTACAGTAGTTAAACACCGAGTAAAATTTGGATGCAACTTTGGCTATCAGGGAACCTGACTTTTAAATCATTTGAACTCGTTTCTCATTCTTCCTCCTTTTTGATATTGCACATAATAGGAGGGCAAAATGATGGGCAAAATTCAATTTCCATCTTTACAAAAGTTTTTGTAAAGTAAACTTTTAAGAAGTTTTCAGCAAAGAATGACTGAGAGATGAAAACAGGCCTGAATCAAGAAGCAACTAACAAATAGAAGGTTTTAAATTTATAAAATGAAGAAATTCAATTTTAAGTTTAGCGCAATACAATACAGATTAGGAAAGTAGATTTAACTCTTATTGTTCCATGCATGTGTACATAATAAGTCTTTGCAAGCTAAGGGGGGACATTCTTTAACTGAAGGCATACATTAAGCTAAGGGATACGTATCTAGGAATGCTTAATTTATGCCCTGAAAATTAGACCTACAGAGAGTGACTATGAAAAAAATAAAACACTTGTGGAATAAACAGACTTGCACAATGTATAACCTTGCAATCTTTATGTAGTGCTCTAAATTAGAGATGCCTGGAATTCCCAGGTTGATTAAATCTTACCAAGTCTAATTTTACGAAGCCATTTCATAATCATACATTCTAATTTACATCATAAATTTAATCATACATACTAATTTACACTAGTTAATGTGGTAAACCCTGCTCCCTTCAAGCTTTTCTGTCTTTCCAGCCTTCAGGAAGTGAGAGCTGAAACATTGTTTGAATGCAAGAAATTTTCTCCCTAAGCTCTGCAAGTAATTCAAGAAGAAATAACATTTGTATGGTAGATAAAAGAGGAGTTAGAAATTTTAAACTTGATATAAGGGTAACAATTAAAAAAAAAAAAAAAAACTTAAAAAAAAACTGGCGAAAAAAAGTAAAGGCTTATGCAAAATGAAATATTACTGTACTGCTATATAGCATGAGGGCTTAAAAAGGAAAAAAGAATGTTTTCTGGATTACTTAAGTGTTTGGGAGTTTGAGTCCTCCGGGATTTAGTGTAGCAAAATATATATGAATAAATGTCTTTAGTATTTTGGGCCATTTCTGTTGTGATTTTTCCACTGACTTAAACTTTAAATGTCTTTATAATTCTGGGCTTGAGACTGCCCAAAATGCGTTTAAGAACTTCTGCAGCAGTTACTTACAAATAGTTTCTTCATTATGTTCAGCCTTGCAGGAACAAGTCCTAAATTTCTGTGTGCTTTCAATACTTTGAAAAGTTTCATTTGGGTCATTTTTCTGCATGATATTGTTATACAGGAGTAACAGAAGAAAAATAAAAATTAAAAAAAAAAAGGAAAAAGAAAACAGAAGAGAAAAAGAAGAAATAAGAACAAAATATAGAATACAAACATGGTGCTGAAAATGAATATGTTCAGCAGCCATGGTGTTTTAACTTACCCAGATATGCTTTTCATGAGATGAAGAGAGATGAATGGAAAAAAAAAAAAAAGTACATAAATGTTAATGAATATACAGTAGTTCATAAAGAAACCATATGATAGATAAAATAATAGCAGTATTACAATTACCAAAATCTTTCTAAATGGTCTCTTAATATTTTAAAAATTATGTGTTCTTTTGAAGAACAGACACATTTTTCAAAATGAGATTTTTATTAAACTGATGTTGGTTATTTATTAGGTATCAACTCAGCAAAGTGCATCTACAAAACATATTTGTACCAAAGGTCTGTAAATATGGTTAATGTGGAGTAGATTTTTAACTTAAAGTTTGCTGCTCTGTTTGGAATAATTTCATTCTGGTTTGAGTGTTTTTCCCTCTAGGTAACCTATTTTTGCCAGTATAATTGATAACGGTACCTGTACGAGAAACCAGGATGCATCGATAATAAAATTTCTTCAACATCCTCTAATTGCCATCGTAAAAAGAAAATTATATGCCTGAATGAAATCCAGATATCTCAGAATTAAATTATATTTCTATTAACTCTTGATTTACAGAGATATAAAAGGGTTTGGTAGGTACAGCTATAGAAGAAAACTTTGAAGTGAAATGCCTGTGCTCTGATTAATTACAAAGATGTTGTATTCATTTCAGTAAGTTTAGCAGCGAGCTGGTTCCAAGATCTTGAATTTTGTTTCTGTGTTTGTGTGTGAGAAGCAGAACAGCTGTGAGAGAGAAGAAAAAATACAAGACAGAAAAGTAAATGAAAACAAATAACAAAGTCATACGAAGATAGTTTAAGAAAGGAAAATTAAGAAATGGGAGGACAGTGAAGGTATGGAATATAAATAAAGGACTAGAAAACTAGTCAAGCAATTACCAGGTGTGTTGGAGGGACCATTAAGATTGAATATGCATCCTCATGATTTTGAGGGCAAAATTCCATCATCTTTATTTTCTACTGAGAAAGAAGTACTGGCTGACTTGAACTCTTTTGCCTTTCATTTTGGACCTTCCAAAGTCTATCAAACTGTATCCTACATCTTCCTCTGAATACTCCTTTGGATATGGATAGAGAGTAATAAAAAAGACTAACCAGAATGTGATCAATTTGTTGGCAGCTTCAGTCAGTTGGAAGTTCTCAGCTGCCTTAGTGTAAGTTAAGGGACCTGCAGACTGTCTTCCCTATTACATCAGAGGATCAAGGATCATCTTCTTGTTTCCTGAGCATTTTGTCCATAGAAAAATAAAATGCTAGAGAAAGAAATGGATCTTTAAATTTGAACTCAGTTTTTCATAAGTCAACAACTTCACTACTATTTTATTGAACGAAGATAACAATTTCCCTCAGATGTATACTAAAGACATGTAGGTATTTTTTTCTGCTGCTGTGTTTAGTAGACTCTTCCCTTAAACAGTTAATTGGAACTGATATTTGCATCTGCAGGAGATCAGCTGCATGTTTGCAAGTAGATGTTTATATTTGTCAAGAAGTCTCAAATTGCAGTTGATACGCCTGTGTTGATAAGGCAGGGAATTGGGCTTTGTCAGATTTTGCTTGAATAGAAAATGTAAATAGTTGAAATAAGTTGTATGGAGAAAAGAATAAAAAACTCTTGACAAAGCATAAAAATATTATTTTAAAAATTCAGTTTCCTTTTAAAATGAGTTCAATATAGATATTATTTATGATGTTCTTTCAGACACAATGCATTGTTTCAGTTTCTTCATCTTTATAGTAATAAGAGTAAGATTTAACAATCCTCTACGCTCGTAACGCTACAATAGGAAGGAATTCCCCAAGTACAGTACCTAATTTAATAGAAAGATACAATTTTAATGTTGTGAAAGCTTTCACTGGCTATTGCAAAGAATTTTTCATTCAAGTAAGGAGTGAAAATATATTTGGCAAAAAAAAAAAAATTAAAAAAATCATATTTACGTATATCTGAAGGACTAGAACCCAATCCAGCCATGGCAAAACCATGGTAGCTACAGCATACAATCAATGATTTCATCAGAATGCTGAAAATCAGTCCCTCCTCTACTGGAATGGGAAAACAGAAAATAACAGCTACTGAACAGAGTATTGTTTGCTAGAAAGGGAGAAAGTACTAAAGAGCCATCTGAAAGCCAACTATATAAGGTAATTTCTGGTTGATGAGGAGGGAAGAAAGAAATTTAATGCTAAGTTTGAATTTTTCTAAAGATGCTGTAAGCAAAAATAGGGAAAAAAACGGCATTAACCTAAATATATCCTTAAGAGTTACCACTGGAAAATAAATCACGTACGTTTAGGACATAATAGTATTTAACAAGCATTAAGTATTCAGGAACATTAGATGGATGGCACAGAAAAAGACCTTAATTAATTCAATTGGATTCATTTTTTTGAAATGTGTGCAATTAAGAAAGTCATTGGAAACAGCCATTTGTATAATGCAGAGGACAGATATTACTTGTATTAAAAAATACATCATATCAAGTTCTAATTTCAATTGCACATATTAGACCTAATTAAAGTGGCACTGTGTGGATTAAAAAGAATCTAAGTGATGACTACAGTGTTTCAAACTTGTATTTCATTAAAAGGCCCACCTTCACATATTTTCAAGTAGCTTACTGATGGGTTCAATTTTCCATAGGCAAATCTAAGCCCCAATATTCTATTTTATTTTATATGTTTATCAATTTTATTGAATGTGTATTCAGCATTTAAAAAGAAAACATTTAAAAATGAAAAACATCATGAGGACTTTAGCATTATTAGGAATTTATCCAGTTTATCAAGTGAGTTTATCAGAATTTATCAACCCTGATTCTAGTTAGAAGGAAACTGATGCTCTTCTATTAATACAGAATATACTGGTGCTTGATATGTTCATTACTGTAGTCAGTTGAGACTTATTTGCATTGCAGCTCTTTCAGGTCAATTAGAAGGCCACGCATACAACAGATTTTATTTTACACAGTAACTGTATGTATAAGAATTACTGAGGTCTTGATTGTACAGAGGTTTGTTCATGAATATATGTATGCATGTGTTCTGGCATATCTAGGCTTTTCTGCAGTCTAATAGATGTTAGGAACTTGCATCTTGCAAACACAACCTGTACCTGTGGAATAAATTTCCCCAAATTAGGTTCATAGGAAATTTTTCTTTTTTGTTTTGATTTTCCTTGGAAGATATAAATCTTACGTCTTAAGCTTGTCTTGCAGATGTGGAATTAAAGGATTTATGTTATTATGCTAATAAAAGAAATAAAAAGAAAACTAAGAGATTCTTATCCAATCAAACAAATACTGGAAGAAAAATGAAAGTTGAACGCTCTGCTCTTGATTCATTCTAACAGGGCCAGATGGCATGGTCATGTCATGACACAGTGAGTGAATTCACTGCAGCTACAAAGTAAGTAATGATTGTTGCACTAACATTTATATAAATACATTTGTAGATTTGGCTGCTTTTGAGCCAGAATCCTGTCAGAATGACCCAGTTAATAGCTAGCTGACTTGCACATAAATTTTCTTCACGAACATAATTTATATATAGCATTTAGGATAAATGGGAAAGTGATGGCATAGACAAATTTCTAACTGTTCTAGCAGCACGCACAAGGTCAAATCTATTTGGCAATCTAGGACTATGCAGCATCTGAATCCCTTTCAAACCTTGCCTTATGCTGGCCCTTTGCAAAGGATGAAATAAACATAGCCTTCCTTCAATGCTGAGAGCCAGGTTGGCTATAAGTAAAAGCTTAAAAGTAACATTTTCAAAAATATAATAATCGTTTTGAATTTGATGATGTAATGATTTCCAGGCAAACCTGTATCTAA
This sequence comes from Lagopus muta, assembly GCF_023343835.1. NCBI lineage: Eukaryota > Metazoa > Chordata > Aves > Galliformes > Phasianidae > Lagopus > Lagopus muta. The sequence continues at coordinate 39,660,687 of NC_064433.1, forward strand.
GCACTGATGCCTTTTATTTTCAGGTCGGGTGGTTTCATTGTTTTAAATTTTAAAATGTTCATTTCCAAGCTTCCTAGTTTTTCATTTCTAAGAAACATTGTACTGTGGAGTACATGTGAAACCAGCAATAAATGCCTAATAACACATACGTTTTTGAAATATGAGAAGATACACTGCATATTGTTGCAGATCAAATCAAACACTTGAAAAGGATTTGAACTACTGGCACTTTGCAATTTGAAAGGCAAAGCAGAACCCATTCAAACTTCTGTGCTACCTAAGACATACAAAATTTAGTAATAGCTAGACCTATCATGTATTTCAGGTCTGAGAGTAAACATTTATGGATGACTGAAGCATCCTAACCTCTTCTTTTCAGATTACTTGAGGAATATGATGAGGTTATATTTAAAAAAAAAAATCTATACAGCTTCCTTAGTTTGTCCTTGATGCTTTAGGAAGAAAAACTTGTTATGGATACATTTACTGCAATATGCAAATGTTGATTCAAAAGAGATTTTTGTTTGACGCCTTTAAATTTAGCATATCACTGAAGCAAACCGATGATTACATTTTAATGAAGTAGTCAATTGAAACTGAAAGAAATGTAACATCTTAATAACATCTTCTAAGGAAGAAACAAGAAAACTTTAAAATTTAGGTTAATTACATCATTATTACTGGAGAGGGTTTGGTTTCTGGAGATATCATACGATCTCAGGAAACTCTCTCAAGTGAAATGTATTAATCAAGAATCTAAGTGATGCGTACGAATCCTGCTAAAATAGCATTAACACACTACAGTGTTTGTAACTCCATGAAGCCAGTGCAGGGTCAGTGCATGTGCTTGCTGTTCCAGGAGCAGGTCATCAGGATACCTGGGGGCCATTAGCACCTACAGGCTGCAGCAGATTATGGAGTGAAACAACATGCATCTTCATCCTTAAATAAGGGGGCATACTTACTGAATTAATGATAGAGTTGAATACATTCAGAAATACAAAATTACAAGTTTAGCGTTTTAAGGCATTTTTTCACTTAAGAGGTTATTTCAAACAAAATAAATACATTTTAACAGGAACTGCATCTATCTAATTTTTAACTCATTAACTCAAACCTAACTTCAAAATCTGGTAAATTAAACCTTACATGAGCTTTATGAAGCTACTAAGTCCTTTGAGGTGTTCTAGTTGCAGTGATGAGTCCTAACTTTGGTTTCACATCAAGGGCAGAATCCTAGCTTTCCTGCATCTATGAGTTCTACCACTGAAGTGAAAGAGAAGTTGATTGAGCTGCTAACACAAATGAAAACCATTTCACACGAGTTCTGTGTGTAAGGGAGAAATACAAGTTCAACACTGAGGTATTATTCCTGTTTCCTAGAAAAGGCTCTTGGACCACTGAATTTGTTTCCTAAGTAACAAAGCCAGCATGAGTAAAGGTCTTCCAGACCTGTAAATAAGTATGATGAAAAACTTCCTTACTTTAACTATTCTTCTGGTAGGCCTGATTCCTTTGGGACTTTATATCCTAATCTAAATTAGCCAAAGAAATTCTTAGAAGGTGCTCTGCTATTTCTGTTCCAGCCTCTGGAATTTGTAGAGTCTATTCAGCAGTAAGAAGGAATCAAACACTCAAATTTAAATCTTACTGCTATCATAAGACTGAAAATTGTTCTCACCCTCCTCTTATTATTTTTACAAAGACATCGTATACATAAGCATCATCTTTAATGTTACTTTCTCATTTGCATTACCCAAATCAGTAATATTACAGCTGTTGTATGTAATTGAAAGCTACTTCCAAGGGTAGTTATGCATCGTTAAGTATTGGCAAAATTGAATCTGACCGACTGAGACAAACTTGTCATTCAGTTGACTTTTTGGAGAGACTCAACCGAATACTTTCCAAGGTAAGACATGCAAATACATTCTTTATTATGAAATGTTTGTTCCCTTCTACCCTGTTGATAATTAGCACTCAGTGGCAATTACAATTCAGCAGAATCCCACATATCTCTCTCACACAAATATTACATTTTCCCCATACTAAAGTACTTCTATAGCTGTTATATAATGTTAACATTTCTGTGATAGTAAATTAAGAGGAATCTTAAAAGTAGTCATAGTGAAGTGAGAAGCTATGAATATGGATAAATCTAAAGTGGTGAAAAAAAAAATCTTAATGACACAGGTAAATAGCATATACTACAGTATACAATTCAGACCAGATGATCTGTCACAGCCAAGTGATGGTCACAAAGGAAAGATTCCTTTCCTTCCAGCAGAGAATATTTTGTTTACACTTAATCCATAAAGAGCCAAGGACAGAAGACAGATAAAAGGAAAAACAAAAGGAAAGACTTGAAAAGAAGATGGCATGGGGAAGTCTCGTTATGTGAGATTAGACAGAAGTCTAATAACTGGTTATTTAAACACCTACGTTTTCTAGACTAAAAACTTGGTAGGCACTATCATGTATGAAGTACTGTCAAGTATGTGTCAAGTGTTAGGCTAGCTTATGCAGTTTAAATAACTATAACATATGACAAAGTGAAGACATTTGTCCTTTCAAAATGAACACATTTGTCCCTTTCTTTTTGTGCTATCTTCATTCTCCAGAGCTTGAATATAAATAGGGGTTGCAAAAAAAAAAAAAAAACAATAGACTGCTGAATAGTCATTGGAATGCTTTCTAAAATCTAATAAAGAGGTGTAGTAATATACCCTATACTTCCATATATTTCTTAATAAATAGTGATTGATAATAGATTTACAACCAAAAAAAACCCTATGAATATTCTGAGTATCTCAGTTGAATTGAAAATGACTCTTCTCTGCCAGCTAGCACAATGAATGCTCTTTAATTGCTAAACTGGGGCTGATTTAAACTGAACACTTAGATTTGTATGTTACACAGATACGTGCTTTTAAACAAACTTGACACAAAAGTAGTTGTTAAAAATATTCTACATTTAAGTTTAAACAATAAGTGAAATACATCCTTGGATTGTAACTTATCTTGAAACTGCAAAGGAGCATTAAAAGACTGAAAGAGACCAGAAAACACCACGTTTTAAAAATCAGGCTTTCAGAATCCAAATAATAGCACTAAATTAGTAATTATGGATGAAACAAAAACCTGTTTACTAAATGAATTTTCAACCTCATTTTTAAATATAACCTTTTTTCTCAGACACCCTCTAACTACACTGAAACTGTGATGCTGCCAAGATGTATCTTTTGTGTTTAAAGCTTTATTTTAATAGTTCTCCTTAGTTCCTGGCAGCTGCCATCAACCAATGTACTGGTGTTACAAGTAGGTGAACCAGAGACAGTTAAATTATTACATGATTTAGGTGAACAACCAGTGAGGTTGCCATTTGCTGACAGGAAAAAAAAGAATTTGAAGCTGCTAGGGCTTGTGGGGCGCCTTTGACTTCAATGTTCAATGCTTGTTCAATGGATAATGTGAACAATTTTTCTCTGTTCAGAAAAAATCATGTAGTAAGGTCACTATAATGTTTTTTTTTCACTGCCTTCCTATTTTGTTCAGAACTATTGTTACCAAAAGGCTCAAAACTAATTACAATGGGAAATAGAAAGCATCTCTTAGTGTTTTACAAATGAAACAATGTAGTGCAATTGAAAACTATTTTTTCCTATTTTTCCTATATTTCATACGCAGCTTTAAAAACATTTACTGTAGAAAAAAATACAGTAAGTCAAAAATTGCCATAGTAGATGGTGATGACTCTTGGTACACATCTGCATAAAATCAACACAAAAATTGACATTTGATTCAAGCACGAGACAATAAAAGTGACATGAACACGGTACTCACTTCTTCTTTAGCCTTCGGTCTTTTTCTGCTTGGGTTCCAAGTTTGCCTAATCCCAGAGACTCTTGTGCTGCCGCTTCTGTTTCAATATAACCTCCTGTGTTGAAAGAGGGAAAAGAAATACATATTTTCCCATAGCTCTTTCCCAGTGGCTCCCTCAACTCTTCAATCCCCGTTCCATCCTCCTTCAAAGTCATCTATGACATCTGGAGTAGTGGAGAACTGCTTCTGGCAGGTGTTTATTTTTAGTACATGAAAAGAAGTAGAAAGAAAAATTGTTTCCTCCTCCTTGCGTTCAGCAGAAATGTTTGAGAAAGGGACTCTGATCTCTTTTGCCTGTTTTTCTCAGCCTCCTTAAGGCTCAGCCTCATGGCCGTAATTGAGCAATGCCATCACTATTTAATTAATCTTAGTGGGGAAACGTGCTGATGAAACGATGACAGATTATCCCAGACTGCAAAGTATTCTCAGCATAGCAGATTTTATCGCACAACAAACACATCTGGGCCTGTGAAAGACCTATGGCACATTGCAGTGGATGGGGTCATTGTGCTTGTCTGTACCTCAGGCATGTAGATGGCCGTGATAAATGTTCCTAACCAGCTGAATACATCATACAGACCACCTTGCTGGGATGGGGCTAAATTTCCCCTTATTTATTATTTGCCTTAAGGACTAGAATATTTAAAACATAAAATGGGAAGAACACGTGAATGTCTAGAGTGCTATTCCCCGAAAGAGAGAAGATTGGATCAAGTTAAAATCAAACAAATTAAGAAAATGAAATAAGACACTCCCATCCTCTGTAACGTTCCTTTCTCCTTCTTCAGTAAATAAAAGACGTCTGGAAGAAATTAGTAACATGGAATCTTGATGCTAAGAAAGATACCCTAAGGCATGAAATTTGCCTTTGAACAATGACACAGATGGTTTAACAGAGATGATAAAGATAGCATATTATGAAAATAATTATGAAAAGAATAGGAGTTTATCAGTGGGAAACTAAGTTTTGAAGGTAACGTTGAGCAAGGTAATATGTTGAGTGATAGCTTGGATTTGAAAAACCTAGTGATAAAACTGGAGGATCCGGTGTTGCTTCTTTAATGTGAATAACTTTGCTTTTAAGCTAAAGAATAGATGACACAAAAATTTTATATAATTGCAAATCTTCATTAATAGCTAATATTATAATTTCATGAGCTAGTGTTGGGAATTATAAATAGGCTTTGGCCAATTATACATATGTCTTATTAATCATTTTGTGTATTATTATGAAATTAATCTATTGCCAGATTACATTGCTCCTTAGACAGTCTTTCAAGGTGTTATTTTGTTTCTGTTCATACTGAAAATAATTGGAGGGAAGACCAACGAATTTATTACATCTTTGTCCTCTGTATTCCCAAATTACTGTGAAATCATAGATTATTATACCTAGGCCATCAGTATCAATACAATTGTTTTTATGGAATGTAAATGTGAATTAAGAATTAATTTAGCCACAGTCTAAAGTTACAAAATCAGGCAGATGGTGACATGCAGGAGTATTTGGGAGATCTAATTAATGGGATTCTGAAATAAGCTGTGAAGATGATTGAATAAATTAATTTTATTCTTCCCACACTAAGGAAAAAAGAAAGGAATTTAAATTAAGATTAGAAATTAGCTGGTTTTCTTTACAAGAACACAAGAGAAAGAGGAGAAAAGTTGGGGTGTAAATAGAGAACAATTAATCCTTTGATTTTACTCTGATACTTTGATCCCAATATTACCTAGCTTTATGCTGTAGTATTTCAGTGACGGTTTCGTTAGTGGTGATGATAATATATATTAATAAGAACAAAGATGTTTTGTTATTGGTGGTGGTGGGTTTTGTGTTTTTTTTTTTTTTTTCTTTTTTTTAATTTGGGCCTATGTATTACTCCACCATTTACAATTACTGCAGACCTTTAAATTTTTTTTACAGGTGTTATGTGGACACCATGGCAGTAAAAAATCAGTGTTTCACAAAACTGTGCTCAGACATCTTCATGTCTAGGAAATTTTATGGACACATCTATACCAAATTTATGTTTGTGTTAACATGTGTATGTAATTACCTGTTTGGGTATGCAGACTATGAGACTGTGCTAAAGGCTTCACTTTCCATTGCTTTTGCTACCTGTAGCTAGTTAAATAAAATTATGCCATGACTGTTTTGATGTTTTTTTTTGTTTTTTTTTTTTCTTTTGCATATGGTATGGACACGTCCTGTGGAACATTTCAGAAGAAAAATTTTCCCAGACATGAATTAGACAAAGATCTTGGAGAAGGTGAAAAGAAATACAAGGAAAATAAAGCATTGCCATAGGCAGCATAGCTAACTGCAAGAGTATGGTGAGGACATCAGTGACAGGTACAAGTAGACATCTACTGGTGTGCTGCAACAAGAAAGGCAAATGCACTTTCTTGCAAGGACCTTTTATAGTAGATATACCCCTTAGAGTGGGATTATACTTAGTACTCTCTTACCTCTTTTTTATTTTGATTATTTGAGAACACACTGTTAGCATTTTAACTGTAATTTAATAGAGTATTGAAGCACTAGGTTCAGTGAAGAGAATGACTTGTAATTTGTGTTAGAAGTCTTCTTTCATTTATGTGTTAAAGTCACAGCAAACTCCTGACATATAATTTCTGATAGCAACGGAGTCTCTAATGACAAGGTTCCATCAGAGTAAATGGAAAAAAAAAAGCAAACTGGAAAGTGGAGAAGAACGTATTAAAAAAGGAAAAATGATTGTGAAGTGGTGACCACGGCTTGGTACCACTAATTCCTTACTGAGCTGTCCAAGTCGAGCCTTCTCTTTTTTACCAAACAAGCGTCCTATCGAGGACTTGATTCCTTTCTTCTTTGGAGCTTTGTGCAGGGAGTCCTGACTGCTACTGACACTGCCAAGACCAATACTTTCTGGCTCCAATGAAGCAGGTAAACTACTATAAATGACAATAAAGACATAGAACAGATAACATATTAACATTTTTTACTTTCTTCTTGCGGCCGTGCAAATAAATGAATTTGTTATAAGTTAGTAATAAACTTCCCACAACTGAAACAATTAATCCCATCTTGCTCCTTAATTGATTTAGCATTATGTAAAGTAATACAGGGCCAGAAATAAATAATAATATTTGTTTGCTATTTGTTTGCAATTGATATAAATACAGGAATCAGCCTGATATTTGTCTTTCTAGGAAATGCAGGATCCCTACTTCTAGTACTTCTGGTAGAGATCAAAACTATATCTTAAAACAGAATTTGTCAATTTTAGCACTGACAAATACTTTCATCTTCACAAAGGAGACCAAGATAAAAGTTTATTCTTTATGGCAGGGGAAGCAATTGCCAACAAGAAATATGAGGAAATCAGGCCATTTTATAGCACACAAAAGTTCAGTTCTGACTCACGTTATGGAAATAATTACCTTCTGGCATCATTGTGGTATGAAGAAGGAAGGGTATGAGTCATTCTGATAGCTCTGGGTGTTGGAGGGGGAGAAGTTTCACATTTGATCGTGGCTTTATCTTCACGTCCATCTTCTTCGACTACTGCAATCTGGGGGAGATACACCATTTAGACCTGAAGAGCTTTTCATCAGCTTTTCAGCATATGCTTCAGAAATTTGCCAGTTGAACTGAAGCATTTATGGATTTAAAGGAGGTTTAAAAAAAAAAATAATAAGAAGAAGGCTTCTTATTTCTTAAAAAGACTATTGGGAAAAAAAACCAAGATTGACTAAACATGGTAGCTTATAGTATATATATGAAAGAACAAAGACTATATTTGCAGAAGAAATTCATTTCTTTTATGACAAACAGGTTGATCCAGTAAAGGTCTAAGCATGAAAATAACTTTATTCATGAGCAATTTTTTTGCATTAAACAGGATTATTCATGAAACAAAATTCTCAGGTAAGGTGGAAGGTAAATACAGACATAAACAAGATCAATCCCTCTGGAGCATGATAACAGATTGGTCAGAGTACTTGAAAATAAGCATGGAAGAAAAGGTTTTGTCACAACGTATAATAATTTAAATTGAAGATTGTCTCTACTCTTGTAAAGATAAAGCCCACATTCAGTGACAATTCCGCAAATAACTTCATACCACTCCAAAGATTTCAAGCAGTCTGACTGATTTCTCCTAAAAATGGCCAAAATACATCTGAAGGTAATTCTCATGCCCACTTGTTTTTCTTGTTTTCTTGTTTTTCACTGTGTTTCTTTTAAGTGTGTGCTGGGGAGGCTACTCCAAAGTATCACTTGTGAGCCTTGATTCTTGGAATAGTAGGGACTACTGCAAGCCTCTTTAGGTAAATTTAGAATTATTATGTTTGGGGACTGGGTGACAAGGAGTGAAGGGGGTGAAATGGGTGGGAAGGAACCTAGTGATTTAAACAGCAGAGGAATATGGTGAATGCACTTTCTTGACTTAAAAAAAAGCTAGAGTCTTACCTTTCTCCGATGTTTCCTTAGATCGCTTGGCTTAAATCGGTAACAAAAGAAGCAACAACAACAGAAAAGAATGATTAATATATCTTATCTGAGCATAACAATGCCACGCACTCTTTCTTCTGACATCCAAAATTTAATACTACCCATATACTGAACATAAAAGTAAACATGGTGGTACAATGCTTCACAAATACACTGTCTCTGAAAGCAGTTACTTTTTCTAATGGTACAATTCCCTTCATTTTTATAAACTTAGAATAGAATAGGACATTCCAAATTTATGACAGCACTTTATAAAATTTTTTCATATAAAATCTTTCAGTAAGCATGTCCCCTAAGACAGATATATTTGTAGTTTTATGAAATATTGCAAACAAATCAGTGTTTCACCAAGTATAAACATAAAATATCATCAGCAAATAGCACATCTGAAAAAGGGTCATTTCTCTCCTCTTACCGTGTCTTATCAAGTCAGTGAATACAAATTCATCCATCTCTTGTACTTCAATATTATTTGGCAGTAGGCAGTTGCTAGAATGTGCCATGTTTCACTCTTTTTTTCCTTTTTTTTTTTTCTCCACTCATTCAGAGCTGAAGATATTGCAGAATGTATTCACTGTGTCAACCTGGGCTGCAGAAACTCCAGGGATACTGCTCCTCCAGCTAACCCCTACAGGACCATTTGGTAACTTGGGCTCTAGAGATGAGACTTCTATATAACTCTTTCCAACTCAGTGTTCTCAGAGGATGTCTGATAGTATATTGTGTCTGTCCCCAGCCAGGAAGGATAAGGAGATATTTCACATTCAACTTCTGCTAAAGCAACTCAGGGGGAGTATCTTGAAAAGATCAAAGTATGTGCTAGAGAGGGTGAGTGAAGTGAGGCTGTGGGGCACTACTTCTGTGGCTCCTGATACATTAAGAATTTGGCTGAAACTCACAGACATATCCATCTGAGCTTTAGCACAGCTACATCTGGATGCCAGAGATGAGCCATGCATACAGTAAAAGATGATGCTAGAAATGTCACACCCCAAATTAGCATCACAGAGTCTCTTACCAGCGTCATAACCCCCATTCTATCCATCTCCCTGGCAGGACTGCGAGGGGTGAGTTTAGGAGTTGAGTGTCCGCTGGGAGGGGAAGAGCTTGCAAGTGATGATGCTGTCACTGAGCCAGTAATGGATGTACCTTGATGGACTCTGGCTAGATTTAAGCCTTCCAGACTCACGCTAGCCACTCTGTTCTCTATCTCTTCAGCACGCAGTTCTGTTGACTCTTTTTCTTCTTGGATTAACCTTATAAAATTAAAGGACATGGCTGGATTTAGGACAACATTAATACTCTGAAAGTATTTCTAGATTCTGAAAGCAAAATTTTCTTCCTTGGTACTTATCATTTTGCACACAGACACACACTGGCACAAAATAAATACTTATGCGGAGGTTACTTATGCCCATTGGTAACTGTATATTTAATTTCTCATTGCAGTTTCTACCTTTGTCTCTGCATGCACCAAAACTGAATGTAAAAAAATCATTCTTCTCAAAACAAAAAGAAAGCAAATATGAGTTTCACAGATCAACTCCAAAATAATGTTTTAGGTATTTTTAATCACCAGAATTATAAAATCCTTTCTCCTGTTCCTCCAACCTCAAAACCTGTTTGAAGAATCTGCCCAACAACAAGAATTTATGTATGATATTTCAGGAAGATTGGTTTCTTTGCATGGGAGAAAGAGAGGGAGAGTGAACGATCCTATTTACCATAGGAAAATAATTCCAATCTTAAGTTGAATTCAGCTGACTTTATTTTGCTAAACCATAAAGAAAAATTTAATTGTCAAATTAAATTGTCAAATGGTCCCAAAGGTCCCCTTTGAGAAGGGAATTGCTAAGATAATCTATATTAGTAAAGCAAGGGAACATGTAGGACAATTTGTCTGTTTCATCCCTACAAATTGATGAAAAGATGACAGCTGTTTGTAAAGCATTAAGTTTTTAAATGAATTTCATTGGAAGAGCTCTCACTGGAAATGAATATTAGTTTCTTGAACATGCATAGCTTCAATAGAAGGTGTCAACTGGGTTATTTTGCTTCAGAAAAATATATTAAGAATAAAAGACTTCTTGTATATGTTTTGAACACAAACCAAGTCAGAAGGAATTTTTTTGTTTGCAAAGATAAGGAAAATGGATGAGGGATCATAGTAAAATATGACAGAATTTGAAACACGGAAAGTCTGAATCTGTGAACCAGGCTTGAGGTTTTTTGGTTTTGTTATTTTTCTTAACGTGAAATGGAGGAAGTACAATAAATTAAAACGTAATACTTTGAAAATGGAAACCTAAAAATCCCTGTGCTGTGATAGATTTTCTTCCCTAAAATCTATTTCAAAGTGTCTACAAAAAACCTACTGTTCTTTCTGTAATGAGAAGTCTATGAAACTCAATGGCAAATAACATTTTGAGAGAGATTCAGAACAAATCTTCTTTGTTTTGTATATACACGTATATATATTTGTATATATTTAGATATTTTGCAAAATATCTAAACTCTGAATAGCCTCGTATAATACAACCAACTCAAAACTAGTTTTTAATCTCCTGATATCTCCCACTCATTTGACAAACCTCCTTTCGCCAACAAAAAAAGACTAAAAAGATGTGGAATGTAATACAGTTTATAATGACTATCCTTACAGAATCTTTTTTTTTCCTGATACATTAAAATCAAAACATAATAAAATTAATTATCTGGATTTTGATAATAGTGGTGGTGGTAAATAAAAGCCTATATCCCAGTATACAAGTATTAGTAGGGGAAATAAATGACCCCCAGCAAAAATGACTATATACAATGTGTCCCCTTTTTATTTCCTTTCATGACATAAAACAATACCTACTACCTAATTCAAGATCCTCTGTTTAGTAGAGGAATGTTTTGATTCAAGATGGCACAAGTAATATCTCATTATGTCACCTTCAAGTACAACTTCTTTTCAAAACTCTTTACTGTATTATAAATTACTTGTTAAATTGTTAAAACGCTAATATATATATATATATATATATATATATATATATATATATATATATATAAATACATTTGTTGAATCTACAGCAACCTGAATTGCTGACTTCTTTGCAGTAATGGAAAATATTGATGGATTTCTCTTTTACATACTCAAAATGCATTGTTTTAGGGAGCTCTGTCCTCCCAGCAACAAAATTTCACTTTGCCTTTTTTGTCTTGGTTTACACCGGGGTTAAATCCCACGTGAATCTTCATTCAATTCTGGAAGTAGCAAAAACCAAAAGCTACAGATCTCTAATAAAAGATCTTGCCGGGACTAGAAATGTTATCCAGTCAATATATTTCAATTTTTTCCAAAACTACCTTGCAAAGATTGAGATCTTGAAAAGGTAATCTGGTTTTGATTGTATTTCTAAACATACACTTTCTGTCCATAGAATTACCAGAAGTGACTGATAACCTCTTCCAGAGAAATGATGTTTTTTTGATGCATGAACTTATTAAAAAGTTACTCTTCCTGAAAAACTGTAAGAAAGTTTTCAGCCTAAAACATGATTTCAATTACAAAAATACCTTAAATAAATTATGTTACTCAATTCTCCTTCATTCCATTAAATTTGCATAAAAACTAGCAAGCCACAATTATTTCACTACCTATTTCCCAGTACTATAACCTATCAGGTACATGAAAACAACAACAACAAAAACTGCATTCCATAGAAAATCAAAACAATTTCTTGGAAAGCGTGGCTTATATGAAATGTAACATTGGAAAAGTTACCAGAGGAAAACATGAACAGGAAATGAAATAAAGCATTTCACATAGGAGGTAATTGGTGAGTAGTTATTTATACAGAACAGGGAGAAAGATCTTGAAAAGATTATGAACAGAATTTTGTAAAATTTGCCATGTGTCACATTCTCTTATGCATTTATTTTTAGTTGCTCAGTGGTCCTCTGCAAGAAACTTTTATTTGACAGTAAACTATTTTTTCCCTACTATCAGAAAATACAGAAATCAATGTTCTATTCATGCAATAAATACAGAATAAATCTGTAAATTATCTATAGATAAATACATTATCAATCCTTTAAATGTACAAGTGGTTTCCAAATTGTTATGAATGGTATCTAAGCTCATGCACTGAAAGGACCCTAAAGCTGTAATCAAGAAATGCACCACAGATGGTTCAAGGCTGCATACCTGATTTCTTTATTGATTGCATCTAGCTGCTCCTGAAGCATCATGGCCAGCGTCTGGGCATCAGAATGGCCACTTGGTGACAAGAGGTCCATGGAGCTGAAAAGCGTTTCTCTATCATCATCATCAATGTCAGACATTTCAGTGTCACTTTCAAATGGATGACTGCTCAAAACACCAATCTGCTGAGTCCTATTCCACTCATGATCTCCAAGTGATTTTACCTAAGCAGGAATTAGGATATATATGTCTTACTCCACAGAAAACAGTTGCAGAGTTGAACGATAAAATGGAGAAGGAAAGTAACTCACATTCAAGAATACTTATTCAATAATTATTCTCCATTGATACATGCAACATTATGGCAAGAAGGCATTTGATTGGCATTGTGGAGGATGTAAAGTATTTTCACATAATTTCTAATGCTGTGTAAAGTTAACTGCTAGGAAAATTTGTGAAGATAATGAAAAAAGACAAATAGTCAAATACGCTCAAACTTTGGAGTCTGAACTTCAATGTTTTCTGCCTTCATTTTAGTACAACAGTGATCTATGTATAAATAGAAAAAAAACCTACTCTTGGTGTTTGTGCTTATTCATTTATTTGGTTTTCCAGAAATACGCAAGCCTTAAATTTAACAGCCTGAAAAACATTTTCATTTTAAAGAATGTAGGAAAATAAATCAGATATTAACCTTTGGTTCATCTCTGCGTACTCCCATGCGTCCCCTTCTAGGTCGCCTTATCACCTTAGTTGACCGATAGTCAGACTGGCTCTCCACCAGTGAACCCACAGAATACCTCAACTCTGCTGATGAGTCCAGATGAGGCCTGGGAAAAGAATCGAAGAAACAGAATTCAACATGAAGATAATTAGCACAACTGGCTGCTGAATAAATTGTTCAAGAGTGAGGATATCTGTAACACGTTTTTACAGTCCTTTGTTATGAAAATATTGAAGAACTGCCCTTTGAAAAATAGCATAGTTTATAATTATTTATTTTGAGAGATTTAACTAGAGAGAAATATGAAATCTAAGTACAAGTACCTACAAATTTTCCATAAAAATGCATTTAGGACATTTATAGACTATGGCTTTGAATAGAGCAAGAAGAGACAGATTTGTAAGATACAAAATTAACCAGTGCAGACTTGTAGCTCCAAAAAGTTAAGATTTTATGGCAGCTGAACACAAATAAATTCCACAGGTAATACAGCTACAGATATTGACTGAAGCCTCCTTCACTCACAGGGGGTGGAGGGGCAGCGCTGAGCTCTGCTCTGTGTGACAGCAGCAGGGCCCGAGGGAACAGCATGGAGCTGTGTCAGGGGAGGGCAGCTGGGTGTCAGGGAAAGGGTTTGCACCAGGGGGGGTGGGCATGGAACGGGCTGCCCAGGGCTGTGGGCATAACACCGAGCTGCCAGAGTTCAGAGTGTGTTTAGACAGTGCTCTCACACATAGGGTTTGATTTTGGGTAGTTCTTTGTGGAGCCAGGATTTGGACATTGTGATCATTGTCGGTCCCTTTCAACTCAGGATATTTTGTGATTCTATGAAAAGTATTATTTCAAAAGAAATTGAAGGTTGAGTTTTAGGGCAAGAAGAAATTTAGGAAAGAATAATTGCCTTTCTAGAATAATAAATTGATTTAAGCTGTTAGTAGTGCAGTACCTACAGTACCTGTCTCACTGTTCAGTGCCCTGTTAGGATGTTCTCAAATCTCTCTGAGTACTGCCTTCAGATGATATTATGTGGTCTTGTCCTACACACTAGGCAAAGCTATGTTATTTCTTCTTCTTATTATTATTATTAATAATAATTATATTATTATATTATATATTATTAATTATATTATTATTATTAATAATAATAATAATAAATCTTAGATGCAGTGATGGTTATAAGTTCATTATCAAAAAATCTTGGGGGGGGGGGGGGAAAAGGGTATTTGGCTACACTTTTAAAATCACTGTAATTTCAAAGACTTCCCTTAATCACAGTAATACTTCAGTGTATACTCACTACTACAAGGCCCCATTTACCTATAGAAAAAAAAGTGAAAAACAACAGTAATGATAATTCCACAGATCCTGTAGTTTAAAAGAAATAAATGATTATACGTGGTCTGAATGCATTATTTTAAAGTCTTGTCCCTTATGCTTACCTTCTCTTTCAATTCAAAATGAGGAAACATTTGGCATTAAATATTACCTTGACAATGTGGGTTCAATTAAAGAACCAGCTCTCAATTTCATTTGATCCAGTTCAGATCTCAGTTTCTCAATTTCTTCTGCAAGTCTTTCCTGGAAATCAGAATAAGAAGACATACTTAATTGCGATCCAAAATATATTCCAGTTTCTGAGATACTAACCTTATAAGACTAAATAACTAGGACAAAATATACTGAATGTAGATATGCCTACAATAAGGAAAAGCAGGAAACTCATTCAAACCTCTTTATCACTAAAGGACCTACACATCAAAAGGAGATTGCATCAGTCTCCCTATCATTTTACCACTATCTGCAGATGATGACAGGACAAGTTTATAGTTGAAACCTGATTTTTTTTCTTTCTGTGACACTATGGCATGGAAAAGAAAAAACAACACTGATTTGTGCACTAACTGGACACCAAGCATAGATCAGCTTGTGACGCACCATTTGCCCCTTAGAGGTAGAGATTGGCTACTCGCCTTTTTATTTACAAACAGAAACACAGACTTAGAGACAACTAGATTTTAGGTCTTCTGTTCACCTGCAGCTTCACAGTGCACTCTTGAGAGCTTCTAAAACTCCAGCACACGGTGCTGCTTGTGAAATATTAAAGTGCGCCAAAAAATTGGATTTGGGAACAAAATAAGAAAAAAGCTCTACATCAATGACTAGGGAAAAGAAGTGCTGTTTGTAACAATTGTCTCCTATCCTTTGCTTTGAAAAGAAAGCCTGCAGAACGTTCCTCAACAAAATCATTCATACACTTTGAAAAGATACAACAAATAGTAGTGGAAAGAATACATCTATGCAGGTGAGTACAACACTTACTAGGGTATACTTACCCAATAAATCAGTCAATAAACTACATCATGTAAAGATACTACTATTATAGATCAGTAGATATTCAATAAGTTGCTCTAGAGGAGCTACTGCAGTATAAATTCCCTTTAAGTAAGTTCTAAACTGCTTCTCTCACTTCAGAAAAATATTGGCAGCTGCCAAGAGCACAGACAATTTCATGAGCTCCCTTCTCAGACTTTCTGCTTTTCTAGAAGATTGTCTGAATATAGATTAAAAATGGCAATTGATTTGAACAGATCCTTCTTTGCTGTTTTTCTGAAAGTTGTTGATTTTGGATACTGAATTTCACATTTATTTTCGTATTGAACTGAGCTCTGTTTTGTAAATTCTTTTAGTAGATTTGATACATTAAAAAAACACTTCTGTGAATCTGAATGCAGATATTAGATTTGTGAATAATGCTGCTGCCCTCAAGGCAACTATAACTACAAAGGAAAATTTTAATATTTGGGATTGGAATAATATTTATTATTAATGTGACTGATTCACTAAGCAGTATTAGGGGTTAATTTGCAATGAACTAAGAAAGGACATTTTCAGTTAGACTTAGCATAATGCCACAGCATCTGTTAAGAACTGCATCATAACAAGAAATTACATTTGTGACTATGAAAGTGTAACCAGTTACGTGCACATTTCTCTTAAAGAAGACATTTTTTCAGAATTAAATCTACTAGAACAAAAATTACAGAGCCAGTGAAATTAATACGAATTTTAGTTTTGGGTTCCTGAGGCTAGGATTTCAACCATGAACTTATCTCGGAAGACTTGTTAGAGACCATCATTGGCTATCGAAAACATCTTTGTGATTACAGGAATTATCCTAAGTACCAGGAAGATTTCACATGATATATGGATGATTGAGTGTATTTTATGTCCAAGTATTTAACTTTTTATGGGAACAGATAAAATAAGTTTTAGTAGTACCTTGTCATGTAAAGATTCTTCCAGATTTTTCCGGAAACTTTCAGACTCTTGAATCAACACGTTCTACAAATAAAATGAAAAAGTGAAATAAAGATAAGCAGAAAGAAATCAGAGAAATATTATATAACAGAGATCACCAAATGCAGGTAATCTCCATGTAGAAGTTAGCAAATTTAAGAAATGAGCCTGCACATTCACTCAATTGTAAAACTAAAATCCTTTAAAGCTTCAGTTTAAATACGTAAATTACTAAAAAATGTATTAGCCTGTTTTTTCAAAAAGAGCAAAAACTTCTCATTTTCCTTGAACTGAGCAACCATCATGCTCTTACACAATTATTTTGTCCAGGCCCTCTTTTGGCAGGCCTATATCTTGCTTTGTTACAACATTTTGTTTCAATGATGTAAACCTGAATTATATCCTGCAAAAGATTTCAGAATAAATATACTGAAAGATTCCCCTTAGATCAGACTAAAGAGAGAGTGATTAAAGAAGGATAAATAAAAAAGTTCTCAGAATTAGCTCATCACAGAAAACCTGTAAATAACATTTCTTTTCCTCCTGTGGTGGAAGTATGTTGTTCTTCCAGAGGAAGTGAGGTAAAATCAGAAAGCTGAAATTCAGGATTGATGGCATATCTGAAACATGGTCGTTTCTCAGTTCCAATGCCCTTTATCTCACTCCCTTGTAACACACTGTGCCCTGGTTCTTTATGAGCCAATTAATCAGGCTCCCTGTTGATAAACCGGGGATTCATAACACACAGAATTTCCAGTTCAGAGTGATCATGGAAAGATTCTTGTGCTCATACATGCACGAAGTGTTGAATGTGTAGAATGTAAGAGTTAGATTATATTTGTGGCCATAATTGTTGTATAAAAAACTGCATGGTATTTCCATCTTGATAAATGTAGAACATGTTTCATACAAGAGAATGAGTGAAACTTTATTCTTTGTACTGTACCTTTTCTTCAAGTGCTGCCATTCTCTCTTTTAGGTGCAGCTGAAGGCGTTCATTGGATTCTGTCAGAAGTCTGTCTACAGTATCTGATAATCTTTTGTTATGCTCCTCATTCATTTTTTCTCTTTGCCTTGCCTTTTGTGTAGAATAGAAGAGACAGATTTGCAAGGTCCAAAATTAACCAGTGCAGACTTGTAGCTCCAAAAAATAAAGATTTTATGGCAGCTGAATACACTTAAATAAATTCCACAGGTAATACAGCTACAGTTACTGACTAAAGCACATTCATTTTCATAAAAGCAAACTACTTTGAAAGCTGCAAGTAGATGTAAACTAGTTTATTAAGATGTTTGAGTAAAATGTGATGATGCTGCCATCACTTCTATAAATAAAACATATACCAGTGGATAGAATTGTGTGCTGGAGTGTGTAAGTTGCACTATATTGACAAATTAAAAGAGGGAAATTACAGAGAAGTTGCCTGCAATACACATACTCTTTGAAGTTCCTGATTCTTCTCTTCAAGTTGAGCTTCTAAGTGTCTCATACGTTCTTCAATGTTTCCATGTCTTTCTTCTGCCTGTAAAAAATAAAAAGACTCTTTCTATAATTCAATCAGTTTTGTGTGTCTTTATCTCAGTAAAGTTTAAACAAAACATAAAGCAAGCTACTACTAACTGCAAACTTAGTTTTCAGAAAAGAAACTTTATTTAAACAGGCAGCTGAACAGCATTGCTTGAAATGTGTCAGCTACAAAGGCCTGTTACATCCAAGCATCAGCAAAACATTGGAGTTATTTATGAGCAATGAAATCAGCCAAATGTAACATGCAGACTGTGCATGGTTTGAACACAAACCTGCCATCGTAAAATTGTAAGCTCCTGAAGCACTGAACTGCACGATGGTTGATTATCAATTAAAAAAAAAAAGTTAAAGAAAATCAAAACAAATCAGATGGATTCTATTTAGCAATAGAAAGTAAAGTCCAGTAGGACTACCTTCCTACGTATGGAGATCATTTCTTGTAGTTTAGCTTCCATAACATATTGATAATCACCAGATGAGGTAGAAGAGGTTGGATCAGACTAACGAGTCAAGGAAAAGGAGAGGGACAAAATTGAAAAATCAGAACTAAAGACACTGACACTGAACAGAACACAGCACAGAATGTTTAAAAGAAAAGTGTGACTGAAGATTTAATACTTTTAACTGACAGATTTTTAAGTGGAATAAACTATACTGATACTTGGTGGATATGATGCAGTTGGTATGGAGAAACTGAAAAATAATGGAATGCTAAAAAAGCTATCAACCTACACATGGAAGTTCAAGGTTAGTGATGGCTGGCTGATGACACATTACTACAGAGTGGATTTAAAGCAATACTGTCTAATCTAATGTTTTTTGGAATGATGGCAAACCAACACCAGAACAAGACTCTGAGAGGCCAATGGCAGAAAGTCCTTTATAATTTTCTATCATTTTCTAGAAATGAAAACAATGCATTACTATCAAATTTATGGATTGGTCAATCATAGAATTGTGCAATGTTATGGTACATTCCCTGTCTTCCACGAAACAGAAAGAATGTAAGAAGAGACAAACTCAGTATTCCATCTTAGAATACACTATGTAAGTCCTTTTGTCCAAATAAACAACATGGTATTCATCCCTTTGAAAGGATCCACCCTGGTGGATCCCTTGACAAGATCAAGGTCATCAGATAAAAGAAGAACCTATAAATAAAAATTCATTAATAGGAATGGAAAGTCATTACTGAATATAGAAATAATAATCCAACCAAAGATTTATTACTACTTCTGACCAAAGGTGACCTTAATTAGGTCAACAGAACATACTGCAGAACATGAATATTCATGCTGTTGTCATATCAAACAAGCCTATGTTATTCCTGAAAAGGGAAAAAAAAAACCCAACACCCAAAACTTAATAAAAAGACAGTACTGTACTAGACTTTTTGCTATGAAAATAGGAATGTGCATAAGGTGTATAGACAGTGCTACTGATGAAGTTGAACTGTGAGTTTGTGTTTGTCAAATGCTGAATATTTCACTCTGTCAAGTTTACCCTCAGAAAGAGATTCTGAACTCCATCTTTAGATTTAAAAAGCTTTGATATGAGCAATAAATAGTAATTTTGCAGCTCTGTGTTTTAGTGAGACTGTTTTTCAGACACTGTTTTCTGCTAATGATTTATAATTATCAATAGATGCCAACACAATTCCATCTGTATGTCATAACCTGTAATCACACTAAACTTAAACTTAGTAGTATTATCAGGACTAAAAGATCAGAATACAAACAAGATTATGGTCTAGAGTTTTATATGTATAAACCGCAGATTTTGATATGGAGACAATAATTATAGAAAGTCCTTGTATAACATACAAGAATATTTAATAAATTTGAAGATCACTGACACTAACACTCCTTTCAAATTACACATATTCACAAAGTTCAAGCATCTGCAAATGTTAAGGGGCAGTCAGTAGACTTTCTAACTAAGCTTATTTAATAAGTTCAGTTACTGTTTCTGAGCATGAAGCAGGCCTGCTGTTTATTTGGACTTAGTCATTACCTGAAACTGTTTTGTTATGATTTGTACCAGTGACAATCCTTTTATGACTATTTTATTTTTGAATTTTACATATTAATTTTCTTCAGCAATCAAATGCTAATGCTCTCTTTCCTAAATTGGATAAATAGGAAGAGAGGACTGAAAATGATCACTTCCTGTAGTTGCAGAGAGCCAAGTCATATTATTCGCTCCATGAAGTGACCAAGCTTCATCTCCATAAGGTGATTTTTTGAATCTTGACTGCACTACTGATTCAAAGCCTTCCCTTAATGAACCTCCAAGGGTCAGGAGAAGATTTGAAGTCATCAAAGCTCTGAGCTGCTGATGAAGAAGGCTTAAGGAATTCTACTTCTTTTGAAACTGTTTTCATTGAGGAAGATACAGAACCCATTGGGAGTATCACCCTACAAAATTAAAATACTTAGAAACTTCATTAGTTGACTGCAAACTTTAAAACTGAGTTACCTATCTTGACCACTTTTTATATTTAATTGCAGGTTTACGCAGAATATAGTCTATTACTTCAAGGTTCAAAGGGAATTTCATTTAAGACTCCTGATATGTGGCGCTGCCTGTCACAGCCTGTCCTTTAGAAACCGGTGTGACTGGTATATCGTACACACTTATTTTTCAAATATAAAAAATTGGTTTTTAATCATTACTTATTTTGTGGGTGGAAACTGTCCTCTCGATGTATAAAATGATTGTGCTATCAGCCCTAACTACTGCTGCAAAGGATAATTATCTCCTGAACTTTTTTATGCTACCTGAATGCAAAGTTCTTATAGAACACAGAAAACACTCTTGGGAGAAAATAATGATTTTTTAAGATCCTTATAACTATCTAATTCTGCTTATTTCATTAATTTCTAGTGCATTAACAATTCAGTAAGGTATATGTATAAGATAAATAAAAATCTTTTTGCATGATAGTTTTCAGACAGATCTGAAACAGATCTTCAGACATTCTTCTTACAGATCTTGCTGGATGTGATCTAGAGTACCTGTGTTCAATTTTCCAGCATAAAAGAAAACAGAGATCTCCAAATTAGTTCTCTTTAAATTTCTTAAGTAGGAAAAGATACCTGAAGATTAATTAAAATTCAGTGTGTCCTAGTATCAAAATAAATGCAATTATTCTAAACACTTGTTTGAGTATTTAACGTTCAATGTTTCCCTTATCCATTTGGACTTGTTTGCTTATTCCCAAATTCTTTGCTATTCTGAAAGAGCCAAATTATTTTATATTTAAGACATTAAACAATTAGACTCCACTGCCTGTCTAAAGCTACTTACGCCTAGGAAGACAGAAAAGTACATACACATTCCCTTTTCTTTTCACTTGCTGAAACTCACCAACAGATAAAGAGCTTAAGTAGGAAAGAGCAGCACCTCTGTTTCTTAGGGTGCTTAGGTGGAATAAGCTCTTAAGGTGAGGCCTTCAAGATCTCATTGCCCTTTAGGCAGAAACCAGTTCAAACCTTGGCCTTAAAGAAACTCCTTTCAGATGAAGACCAAACAATTCAGCTAATGCCTAAGGGATTTGCAAATACCTCTTGCTCAGTCTTCTCCAATGCTGTTAGAACTGACATGCATGTGGCAGCTCTTTTGGAGACTCAGAAGCCTGCATCACTGAATGCTTCTAGAATAAGACAAAAGCTGAAACAGCCATTTTAGTGTTACTCATATTACTGTAGCAGGAAAAATGATAGTAAGAACAACATGGATTCCAAGGTGCATAAGCAGACGTGATTTCTTCTGACTTGCTTTGCTAAAGGTGATGGTAAATTAACTTAAAAACTACTAAAGGGCAACTTGGGTGGTTACTTGCTTGGCAAACTTCACCCTACATTCTTTTTAAATATGATATGCACGCCTGTTTTCTAGCACTCTGTATAGAAAGATCACTAAAACACAATGTGGTATTCAGCAATTAGCAGGTAAATAATTTAGCCAGCACATTCGATTATAAATAGGTTTGTAAATTGTATATTTTAGACAGAATTAAAAACACCTGGACAAGAACTAACAATGTCTGGCCCCATGAAATATCGTCACGAGTCTTAATGTTCACTTTGCACTTTACATGCTATGATATAGCAAAGAAATTGCCTGTAAGTCAGTAACAGGATCATTTTTCTTTGATAGAGTACCAAAGCAGCCCTTATTACTGCTCTGTAACCTGATAAAGTTCCACTGTTAATCCTGCTGCTAATGCACTCACAAAAGAGATGTTGCTTTTACATTAGTTGTTACCGTTAGCACTGCACTTTTTCTAGGCCTTTGCATCTTAGCTGAAAAAAATCCAATTTCAGTCATAATGATGCAGAAAGCACCTGTATAGTACAGGTGCTATCCTTTTTTCTTCCTCATGCTGAGCTGCAGCAACAAATCCCAACTTTTCTAGTGGTACAAGCCAATTTCCACAGTTTTGAGACTGAGATTTTTGAATATATGCTGTCTCCATATTTTCTTCTTCTGGCACATATTCTCACGTCTATCTCTTGAATGAGTGAATTATTCAAGAATAAAATAATGTATTATTGAACTGAGCTATGCAATTGGAGGTGAAAACAAGTGACAATGGTGATTGAGTGACAACAGCTCAAAAAGTTATACGCTAGTTATTTCATTCTTGCTTCTAGCCCATTATGAATAATGAAAAAACATTTTGGCTTAAGTCACCCCTTTCCTGATACCCAATCTTTCAGTCATGAGATATCCACACATTCTTGTATCTCCTGTGTCTCACCACTACCTCATACACCTCGTATGTTTAGTAACAAGTGCCTTCCAGCTAGCTCCATCAAGCTTGCTTTTCACTACCTCCTCATATCAAATAGGACAAAATCTTCCATGGAAGGGGAGGCACAAGAAGAGGATTGGTTTCAGAAGACAAAGAGGTGTTCTAAACTTTTTTTTTTTTTTTTTTTTTTTTTTTTAAGTTTTTTAAAGAGTTTTCTTGGGCTTCCTTCCCTGTAGAAGATTTTCTCTGTTTCCCAAAGATTATTCAACTTCCTTCTCCAGCTAATAGATCTTATCTTTCTTCGTGCTTCTCAAAAGAATTTTTGACTTAACCACATCCACTGCTTACAGGAGACCTTCCTCATCACATTTGCACCCTTTCATCTATAGCCCTTCTCTTTCCATCTTGTAATTTTTTCCCTATCTAATGCAGACCAGATACCCATATCATCACAAAACTCGCATCAGGACCCACTTGTCTCCAACTTTCATGTCACTGTTCTTCACCTTTGAAATAAGCAGAATTTCTTACTATGCTAAATGCATTTTATTATGATTATATTATATAGAACTGGTGCCCAAAATCATGGCAGTGCTTTCGTAATGCAGCTAAATGAGGCACTGTTGGTATTTCTGGTTACCTGTATATAGGAATGATGAATTAAAATGAATTACATTGTCTTGTGATCAGAGAAGTGAATGTGGAACCCTTGCTGCACAAGTACCCAAGAGGAGAGTGAGTGCTGGTGGGAGTGACCAAATGGAAAAAAGTGGATGCTGCTGTCTCCATTAGACTATTCTAAATATAGGCAATGAGGAACTGCTTGATAGACTAACCATTTTAAGATACAAATTGCTATCACATCTGTCCTGTCTATGGGAAATAAACATAGTCCAGGACAAATAAAGGTTTTAGTTAATGCTGGAGAGTGGTTGTTTCTGTTATCAACTGCCTCTTCTCCAGGGCAGACAAACAGACCAATCCCGTGAGAGTGAGTACAAGGTGGCTCAATGAATCATGGTAGTCTAAACCTTGGGATACATGCTGAGAGCTGTGCTACTTGTCATGACCAGACAGAATGCCAGTGTGACAGCCAGGCAGGACAGCACAGTACATGGGATCATGCTGTTCCAGGTTAGTTTGCCACAGGCTGACTAACCCTCCAGTTGCTCACCCAATGGGCAGAACACAGTGAAAACAAAGCCAAAGAAAAGTTTGAATAATTCAGGTAAATTTATGAGTACTTATCTGAGTTCACTGTACAGTCCAAACTTTTGGAAGTTCACTCCTTATGAACTAGTTTGGGTATGGAAAAGTAGCAAAAGACATTCACTAGCCCATATTAAAAAAGAAAGAAAGAAAAGTAACTCAAGTTTTTAAACTGACACAACAGAAGGATCTCATTCTACAGAATGCAGAATCCCAACCCAGGTTAATTATGAGGAAGAGTATAATAAATTGAATGCAGAATTGTAACATGCATATTTTAAATGTGAGAAAAAAATATCACATCCAACTCCAAAATATGTTTGTTCTGGTTTTTGTCCACGTGTAAATAACCAGTCTTATATTTTACCCACAATGAAGCAGTCATGGTTTCCAGTTGTCCGATAGTACTTTCCTTTGATAAACATGTAAAATACATTAGGCTTAACTCACCTCTTTCACATGATTGTAACCCCATTAATCTCAGTGAAGCCACTTTCATTGAGGTAGTACAAAAGAAAGGAGAATCAAAACTTTGAATTTTTTGCAGAGCTGAAAGGGTAGTTGAATCAGGGGACTCATCTTCTACTTAATGCACATTGTCATAGCAGCGACCACAGATCAGGTAGGCAGACTTAAGGCAGCCTGAAGCCAGCTAATTTAAGTACTACTAATGATTTTTATGCTGGAAGAAAGCTCAATGTAGACAAAATGCCCTAGCATTACTCAGTCCCTCAGATAGGTTTTGCATCTTTCAAGTAGCTGGGAGGTAACTATGCCAGTTAGACGACATAAAACAAGCTGCAGTGACTGGTTCTAAACTACCTTTATGTGACTCATGAAAAGCAATGGGCCTGAAGTTTCAGAGCTGTCAGTGCAACACTTTAATAAGTTCTATATTTTGCAAACGTAATACAGAAGATATATAAACCATAGCCTTATGTAGCCTGTATTCTGACATTCTCCTTCATCCCATGTATTCCAAAAATACAGAATTTTAAATACAATTAGTTGGTTTTTTTTTTTTTTTTTTTTTTTTGTAATTAGAGAAGAATGGAATGAGCTAGCTTTACAGTCAGATGTACTCCTTAGATTTACTTTCTTGGCAAAAGCTTTGAAAACGTACATCAAAGTGAAATGGGGTAGGCCATCAGCTCTTTTCTCCGATCTCTAATCACATCTACTGCAGCTTTATGGTTACAATAGCAGCAGTATCTTATGGAAGCTTCTGAGTATTCTGCATCATTGAAATGAGACTTATTTTTACAATATTTGTCATTAATTTATGTTCAAGGAAACATGCAGTTGCAAGAAAAGACACACTTGAGACTGCAAAACACTTACTGGTGCCTAATTGCTGGAGAAGTTATTCAGGAAAAATTATTTAAAATAAAAGATAGTATTTTTAAACTGCTAAGGGTATTAGATAATCTGAATATTTGCTGAATCAAATACAACTGAAAAAAAACATTGTCAAGGGATTGAACTTTTGTGCATCTTTCTTTCTGATTCTTAGTTAAAATGCAGTTATATTTTTTAATATTTCAAGTAGCTTTCTTTTTGCTGCTGCTTCCTTTTTTTTTTTCTCCACCATATTCAGTCTGCCCTTCAGAATCCCACCCATTCATATAAACCTAAAGTGGACAGCACAAAATCTTGATTACTGAATAATGATCTTGCCTTAATAAAACATTTTAAAAAATCCTTCCAAAACTTTTCTGTTTCTACTTCTTAACTAAATTTTTTGTAATCAAGCTTTATTAATGAGGTGCTCTGCACTTAAGGCTTTACTATGAAGTGAAATACACGAAAATTGAAAAGTAAATCCATTAAATATGAAAATTACTGGGAATATAAATGTCTAGAAACAGCAGAAACAGTCATTGGCAACGGAGAAATGATAGCTAAGATAAAACAGTGCTATGTACTAATCTCTTAAATTCATTTTAATTTCCATGATTTGAATATGCAGAATATGTAGTCTGTCATTATATTACATGTCCTTACAGTGCTGGAAATACCTTAACTGCAGTATTAAGCACACACACACCTGAAAATATTAGTGAACAAATATGAAAACTGTCTTACTAAAAATTTTGTTTTTACCTTCTATTTTTCTGCAATAAACTGTTATCACAAAATACACAGTTTGAACTCCCTAGTTTCACATTGCTCTTTTTGAATTCAAAGAACCATGCAAACAAGCCCTGTAAGTATGTACTGCAAGTTGTCTTCGTCTGTGTTGTACAAATCATCCCAGGTGCCATTATGCTTTGTTTTTGTAGCTCTCATTGGAATATTTTTTGTTTCCTACAACTGATGTGTGAAAATATTCAGAAATATGTATGTGAAGGAATATGCCTTTTATTTAAAAAAAAAAATCCTTAAATCATTAACTCTTGCACAGTAAAATAGATCTCCCCAGGCTAATTAATGTTTGCATATATTGGAAATATACCGTAGGTTATCTTACAGGGAATTATTTTATCTGTTATCAAAAGGTAAGAATTGGAAACATGGCAACAATACCATTTCTGGTTAATACTGAACTTGTGGCACATACTTATCAGAAGACATATGTTTTCAAATCAGCTCAACACTTCTTTTCTTTTGTCCTTGAGGAATCAAGATGCAAATTAATGTTAAACAATGGGGCTTCTGAAATGAACCTGCTTCTCAGGGCAGTACCTTAGTCAGAGCTGCAATTCTCTGAGCCAGTTCAGCCTCCACTTCAGGTAAGGTTTCTGCCTTCCTCATTGTCTGCTGGAGCTTCTGTTCTGCCAACTCTAGACGCTCTTGCAGCTGTCTGTTTTTGTCTTCCAGCTGAAGGCCAAAGATAGATGAAAAATTATAAACAGTGAAATTAGAATAAAGACTTTCCTTCAATTACTTAGGTATCAGGGAAGCAATCAGAACTCATTGTAAAGGCTTAGGTATTCCACAACCTGGGGGAACTTACTGGAAAAGTTTTACCTCAAGCATGGAACTGTGTAGGCTGCCAGTTTTATTAATGATGAGTGATTTGAGGCTTCAGGATCATATGATGGTGAAAAAAAGGTATCATAAAATGGTACTTATGAAGATGAATAAAAACCTCCTCTGGTCGATGTGTTGTTTATCTAAGCAAAATAAAAGTATTGGTGCCAGTAAAATGAGAAATGTCTAAATGGAAGTATTTCATCCACCTTACAGAAAAGCTTATGTATACAAGCTAAAATGGGAAAGAAGTACAATTCCAGGACAGAACTCCCTGTGAATTTGCTGAACAAATGCCAGCAATGTAATTAGAAATGTTAAGACTGACACTCAACTAATTTGTTCACTATTAAAAAATGGTTGCTAGTTACTTCAGGTTTCAATGAAATTATTCACTGTGAAGCTATAATTGTCTCATTTTACAAACATGAAATTGTTTAATATGTGAAAACTATTGAAGAGAAACAGTATGGCTTTTGATAACTGCAGTATTTTCTGTCCTACTGAGATCTATCATGATTTAGAATTTTCTAATGGATGGATAATTGTTACCTGCTTTCCTGTTTGTTCCAAGTAATAGAAGTCATCATGAGAAAGGAGTGGGATATGAGATTGTTTGTCAGTTCTCCAAAAGCATGAAGAAATAGGCTTTTTATATGAAAATCTTCCAAATGAACTTAAAGTCTGCTTGCATATCTTCAAGATGTAGTTGTATTGATCACTGCTTTGAGTAGGTAGATCTCTATAGCACAGTATGATTTACATTACCAGTAATGAAGACTCTAAGGACAGATGGGTGTACTTTGCTTTTCCATCGTTTCTTTCTAACCTGCCTGCCCCAAAGAACTGAAGATATATCTTGAAATAGTCAAAAGAAACTGGCATAAGCTGCAGTATTTGAGTTTTGGTACTTTGATTTCCATGACTATGTAGCCACTTACATATATATATGCAGAGTTCTGTGTGCATATGTGTGTAACTAAATCTGCATACAATCATAGAAATAGATTATCCCATATGCCACTTTTTTTTTTTTTTAAGATACGGTAGGTGAGGAAAAATAAAAACTTGGGACACCGAAGGTGAGGTTAAGGGCAATTTCATCTTTTACATTTTAAATGATATGAACTTCATATTATTTTAGTTCACCTTGTATTCCTCAAAATTTAAAAGTGTTTTCTCCTGACATTATGCTTCAGCTTTTGGATTCACTGTGGAAACAAGGCACCACAATAGACAAATGCAAAATTCCATTATGCTCTTTTCTAAAAAGATATTCATAGATAGTTTATCTTCATAAAATCTTAATTACATCGTAGATTCTAAACACTCAATGTGCTACCATTTCATGTAAATTTTGTGAGGTTTTTTTCCCCACAGAAGTTTCTTTTATTTTATTCTTTATATTATTTTATATTCTTTATATTCTTTATATTATATTCTTTTATTCTTTTTTATTCATTTTTCTTTCAAAATGAAACAAACGAACAAACCCCAAATTTAGAAAATCATTACATAAGAAACAAAGACGATCCTTTCCCTATGGACTGTGACGTTGTACATTTATGCAAGACACTTAGAAAACAGTTATTTCACAGCATTGAATGCACACATTGGCTTGGTTTTCATGGTCGTAGTAGCTAACATGAGGCTTAGAGAAGAAAAAAAACAAACATTTTTTTTTAGATTAACATGATTTAAAGAAGGAGCAGGTTAACCCAGTAAAAATCTCATGCATTAGATACACCCCACCTTTCATGTTAATATTTATTATATATGAAGAAAATAACAGACTAATACAGATACTGCACCTGACGTAGGATGGCTTCTTTGTTTGCCAGTTCGTTTTCCAGCTTGTCATTCATGTCATGTATGGAGGTGGATTCTCTCTGTGCACTGAGGTAGCGCTTCTCCAGTGTAGTGATCCTTTCTTCCATATCTTCCTTTTGTGCCATTGCCTAAAATGAAATTAAAAAAAAAAAAAAAAAAAATCAAGAACCATTCAATTAAAAGGGCACATAATTTTATACCAGTTTACTCTTCCTGCTAACAGCAAACAGTACATAAGATGTGTATAGCATGACTTTTCTGTTTTAAGGAGAAATTAATCCTTTTCAGGTTTGATGCACCAAAGATGCTTAAAGTGGTAGCTGTTGAGTAGAGCAGAAAAACAATTCCCAAATTTTGTATATTTTTCCTAATTTCTACATTTTTTCATGCAAGTAAGCACAGCAAAATTGGGTTATGTTTACTTGTTTGCTTTTTAAACAGTGACAGTTATTTGACCAGAAAATGGAAAGCATGAAATAATTGCATAATAATACAAATGTAGGATGGTGATATTGTGAAAAATGTATATGCATACCTACTGTTATTCTTAGGTTCTGATAAAATTTTTGCCAAATTAAATATAACAGACAGCAGATGACATTTCCTTAAATTGCACAATGCAAATGATCACAGTGCTGGATACTTAACATAGCCATGACATACATTACCCATATATGTTATGGATAAGGATTAAAATGTATTAGTGGCCACTTCACTTAGGAAGCAAAGGATTGAAACAAAGAGTAAGCAAGACAGAAGTGGCAGCAACAGCAAGCTGCAATCAAGATGTACAGAAAACAGCAATATTTGTCAGAAAGTAAATAGAGTGAGGAATTTGGACACCCTTCTATAAGGAGCAGCTGTCGAAAAGGAGAAACATCCGTGCAAACTTTGTTGTAACCTCATAAGGAACATACAGTATTTTAAAGGAAACAGCACACAGATGAAAAGAGGCTTTCATGTTGCAGTAGTGTCAGAAGTTCAGAGGGAACATTTCTGCCAGATAACTAGGAATACTAGGTTAAACATTTATACAATGTGCAAACACACAGAAATAAATAACATGCACATGAATAAAATACCTGTACTGTAGAAAGGAATGTTTCAGACAATTACTCTACTTTTAAATACTAAAATAGGTTCCAGAAGTCAACCATTCACACATATCAAGTTCTACATAAGATATTCTGGAGAGTACCATGGAGAGCCATAAATTTTTAGAGTAGAAAAGAAAAAACCTGCAATATATTTCCATGCCAGACATGGATATTCTCTGATGCTTATATACAGCAGTGAAAAATTTCTTAGCTTGATTTATTGAGAGAACTGAATAACATATTGGAACATGAAGCTGTCACAGAAGAATACAGATAATAAATGATTATATTAAATGCTGTTATTTACATAATGGCACAAAGTTTTAAAAAATGATTATCTACATGACCAGCATCTCTGTTAAATCTATTTCAGCATAAAAATGTGGAAATGGCTGAAATAATTGCCAATTTGTGCTCTAGCAATTCTAAAACACAGAGATCTTCCTATTATAGTTGCACATACGCACGCCCACTTCTATGAATACAGTTTTCTAACAAGATTTGTACAATTATTTCTTACTGTAAATTTTGTGTTTCCTATGTCCAAGGGCATTTGTCATTGCTCAAGTTTGCTTTTCATATTCATCGATCCCTGTCAGCTTGTATCGGTATATGAGGAAAAAATGGCAAGGTATGTGAGGTATATATACTGAACTCCTTACCTCTCTAATGTCTCTCTGATATTTACTGTTCATTTCTTCTGTTTTAATGAGCTCCTTCCTGGCAGTTTCTGCTTCCTGCTCTACCTCTCCCACTCGGGATGACAGTGCAGCCAAACGTTCCTTCATTTGTGCCATTTCATAGTTTTGCTTTTCAAGTAGCTCCTGGAGTTCTATAACTTGACTGGTTTCATCATTTGAGTCTATGGAGCCATTCGACAAGCGCTGTTAAAAGAGAAGTGACATTGTACATTATTTCTCTTTTAATATAGACCGTATATAAAGAATTTCTAAAGTCAAGATTATTGTAAACATTACAATAGCAGTTAGAAGAAGAAAAAAAACCACAATAATTTTCACTGTGGGTGAGAGGTATGTATACTAAAAACTGAAAAAGATCAATATTAATGAATATAAAATATTCCATAATGTAAAAACACAAAGATGTAAATATTTGCATTAACAGCAGAATGGTACACTAAAATAGTTCTAGTTTGTCACTATGGCAATTCAAATATAAGTTGTAGCAGTACTATGAACCAAAATGTATACACTTAAGCTAAACTTGTGCACCATTTAGACTTAGTATTTATTCCATTTGCAAAATAAGCCATATAACAGCAGGCAACACTAATAAGTCACAAATTCATATTACTAGAACATTCCAAGAGTCTGGTCAATATAATGGTTAAATCTGCATTAGACATTAGTTCTGCCAAAGTAATTTATGCATTGTTGAGAGGCCTGTGTATTCACTGTCACACTGTTTTAAAGAAAAATAACAAGTCCAGAATGTTTTACTAGATTTGGAAACTGATCTTAGGAATACGAAATAAGTTGCACATAAATGATTCCAGGAAAGAAGTGTGTTCACCAGCAGAACTTGCTGGCATTTCTTTATTACAATATATAGTCATGCTAACCTTTCCCAACATAGGCTAAGCCATGGTTTCACATGAATTTAATTCTTATGTCAAAGCAACAACAACAGAAGTAAGAAGATCAATCCAAGCAATGATGATCTTTTTTTGAGCTATAAAACAGAAAAACAAAATCAATGAAAAAATTATTATTACTTTTCTTGATTAGGTGCAATTTTACTAGTTAAAGTTATATCACGCAGTAGAAAATTAAATTATTTCACTGTAACTGTTAATTTACATAGGTTATCAGTCTCAAAGAACATCATTCAAGAATATTGTGTATTTGTTGTTTGTGAGATGGTAAGGTGTATAGCAAGACAAATACAAAATATGATTTGGAATATCTAAGAGGAAAACAAGTTTTCACTCATTAGCTCTTGTGCCTTATTGTTGTCAAAATATGCTTATAGGGAAATCTAATAAATTCAAAGAACATTACTTTCTTTAATGGCTTTTGACATTATTATTTCCCCAATAAGACAGAAAACAAACCCAGATCAAGACCATCTGCCTTTCTGTGGGTCACTGAATAAAACTGTGTTACTCTAAGACTTCACTACGTCACATAACTCAGCTCCAAAACTGCTTTATGTATCGCATAAAAATTGAAATTGAAACTCTATGACACTGAACCATCATCGATCTACTTGCATGATACCTAGGCAAAATGACATTGGATTTGAACTGGCATTTTGTCACTTTTGTGTCTTTATACTATTTTATTTGTCCATAAATATGGGTACATCACATGGAATAATCACTCAAAAACCTCACAGGCAGAAAGTTAAATGTTAACTCAAGACCTAACTGAGATATCATTACTTCATATCCTCTCTCTCTCTTCTTTCTAGTTATTTAGTTATTTATTTATGTAGTATCTGGAAGGGTTTTTGTTTTTTTGTTTTTTTGTTTTTGGTGCAGAAATATTTCTTAGGACATAAAATTCTAAGAAATAAATATAAATAAGCAGCTAGATGCTTATGATGTTGAATGTTCTTAATAGATTGCTATTAACTATCAGCTGAAGCACCATGGGAAATCTTGTTTGAAGAACTTGTAAGAAAAAGATATTTCTAAGTAGGCAATCGTTTCTGTCTCATCCTCACTACAAATTCCTAGTGCATGCAAGAAATAGCATCCTGATAAAGTCTTCAGCAAACTTCATGATGCTGTCTATTCAAATGCTGTTGTTAAAAAGCCACAGATGAACATAAATTCAAACTAATTTCAAAAATTTGACATGAAAGAAAACTATTTAACAATGGCTAATTTCCTATATAAAAGAAACATGACAATCAGCACATTGTTTAAAAGAGTATACTGGGCCTTGCCAAGGAAGGACACATTTAGCTAAAAGAGAACAGTGATCAAACAGGGTAAATGCTTTTAGACTCTCAGAACTTCCTCTGAAGCGCAGTAATGGTAAAATTCTCTTAGAAAGGACAGGGGAGGTAGATCTGTGACCTCCACACACTATTCATCAAGTAATTGAAAAAGGCAGAACTGGACAACTTCTCATCATCTCAGTTATTGTTTTAGACTAGAATACAATATAATACAATATAATACAATGAATATGAATATGAAAACTAAATGATGTTATAATACTCCTTCTTAGTACCTTATTACTACTGTTTTTCATTAATTTTAAGCTCTCCAATATGTACTAGAAATCACAGCACATTGATTATAAATGCTTTCATGGGAACCAGAGACACTGTGGAAATCATAGAATTATTTATATTGAAAAAGACTTTCAACGTCAGAAAGCCTAATCATGCACCTAAGGCTACCATGTTCACAACTAAACCATGTACCAAAACACCACCTGACTGGGGCTGCACTACCAACGCCTAACCACTCTTTCCATGAAGAAATTCTACCTGATTCAAACTTCCCTGATGCAACTTGAGCCCATTTCCTCATGCCCAATCACTTGTCACTTGAGAAAGATAGACTGATACCTGCTGCAACCTTCTTTCAAGTACTTCTAGAGAGTGATGAAGTCTCCTCTCAGCCTCCTCCACTTCCGACTGAACAGTCCCAATTCTCTCATATTTCTTGTTTTCTAGTCCCTTCAGCAGCCTTATTTCTCTTCTCTGCAAACCCTCAAGAAATTCAATATCCTCCCTGTACTGATTGTTGAATGCCATACAATTGGACATACCCCATCAATCTAGTCTATACAGATTGCCCTGCAGAGCCTCTCTACCCTCAAATAGATTAGGAATTTCATCCAGCCTGCTGTTATCTGCAAATTTACTCAGAGTATCCTCTATTCCCTCATAAAATCATTGACAAAAATATTAAACAAAACTTGTCCTAATGCTGAGTTGTGAGTAATGCCACTTTTGAGTGACTGACAATTTAATTTTACACAGTTCACAATGACCCTTTGGGCCTAGTCATCTTGGTATCATGGCAGTTTTTCCTCCAATGAACACTGCATCCATACAACTCCCAAGCAGCCAGTTCCACTGGTAGAATACTGTGTGGAACATAAATGCTCTCCTGAAATCCAGGTAAACAACTGTATAACCAAGATGTTATAATCACAATACAATTGTGTATAATCAATAGATATCAAGATGTTATAATCGCAATATAATCAAGAGAGTAAGGCAAAGCAGACAACGATCACAAAAAGAGAATAAGTGGAAGAGCTTACCCTTGGGTTGAGCTCACCAGAAGACACCAAAAGAGGGGACCTCCAGAAGAGATCCTTCCCCTCTGGTAGCCAGCTCTTAAATAGGTCCAGGAGGGGTGGAGCCTGGCTCCACCCCTTCCAGCAGCACAGGTGAATTGCCTTCACCTGTGCTCCTCTGGCTGACTCATGGCTCACCTCAGGTGATTAATCAGAGGTTCAGGCCGTGACTCAGCAGTTCCCATACAACAACATTCACTGCACTTTGTCCACTAAGTGAATCATCTTGTCATATGAGATTAGGAGGGTCAAACAGGACCTGTCTTTCATAAATCTGTGCTGACTGGGTCTAATCACATGGAGGTCCTGTACATGATGTGTGATGGCACTTGAGATGATCTATTCTATAACCTTCCATGGCACTGAGCTTTAGCTGGCAGGTCTGTAATTGGATTTAATTGGCCTGTAATTCCCTGGATACCCCTTCCTGCCTTCCATGCAGATGGGCATCACAATCACTAACCTCCAGCCAATTGGGACCTCCCTAGGTAACCTGGTTTGTTAATAAATTATTGAAAGTGGCTTGGTAACCACTTCTGCCAGCTCCTTTAGTTATCTGTCTGGCCCCATAGATTTGTGTCCAGTGTATGTTCTAGCATAAGCCAAAAATTCCCAGATAAAGATAAGAAACTCATAAGTATCTCTGAGTAAAATGGGAGAAAGGATTATGATACTGGTGCAGTATCAAGTCAGAGAGGGTAATGACTGTGCACTGGTTTGAAGCAAGAACTAAGTTGCATTAAGTTGTGTTCAGTTTTTGACAATTTTTTTGTATGGCTTTGGTAAATCCTATTTTTTTCTTCAAGGAAAAGCAGGGAGAAGAACAATAAGTTGGAGCATTATACCTAACAATCTCTCCCTATATCATTCTCTCTGCATTGAAATAACCAAAAGAAAAAACAGCTGCAGCCTGGTTTACTAGCAAAAACAAACAAAACAAAACAAACATCCAAGAACGACAGTAAAAGGAAAACAAGAGAAAGTGTAAAATAAGACTAAGCCAACACACTGTAAAGGACACAACTCCTGTAAAAATATACCTAGATTGAGTTATAATGTAGCAATTTATGCACAGGAACATAATTTAGCAATGGTGAATCCCAAGAACAGGACAGAGAACCTCCAAGCAACAAATTGTCTGCAGCTGTAAACCAACTGACCAAGGTATGTTTGGGCTAGGTACTACAAGCCAGTAGTTATATATTTTGCACTAGAAGTTTATGTAGGAGTGGTGGGAGAAGGAAAAAAAAAGATTATCTCACAGGATTACTCCCAAACAGTCAGCAGTTGAGACAGAATTCATTTACTTGATAAAACTCCTCCTCTGTGTCTCTCAGATTATGGCAGGATAGGTGCAGGTGATTCACATGATGTCCCTGTGCATAAGCACATTTAGGCCTGAGGATTAAATTCAATCCTGTCTAATCTCAAAGTGCCACTGAATAATTAAAATCAAGCGTGAAATTGAGAAGACTGATTTCTTCAACAAACTAATATTTTATGCTGTAAGTAACTGCTTTTTTTGTTTTCCATTCACTTTTTTTTTGTTTGTTTCTTTCTTTCTTTTTAACCCTGAAAGCATTTGCATTTTGTCTACTCTTTCCTAACCTTTTTCTCTAATGGAGTATTAAGTTGGTCACACCATAAATCACCAAAAACTGAAGTCTTTGCTATATACTCAAGTCAATACAGTGCCATGGTTCTTTGAGAGTATTTGCTGTAGTTTGGCTGACTATGCTTGATAAATAGTACAAAGCATAAACCCAGACAACTTCTGACATATGTTACACTAGAACTAAGAACTGAAAACATGAAAACTTCTGTTTAAAAACAAAGGAAAAATATTCTTTTGATTTTACATAATTTTCTTGACATGAAGCACAAAAAATTTATATTAAAATAGCATTTCAAACATTTGCAGACACTATGTTCTATTTGCTAACTATGTGACACCTTGCCAATGTAAATATTTAAAATACACATAACTAAAGAATACAAGTGTAGGCAATTTTACTTTATTTTGTTGGTATGAAATTAGATAGGAAATCAATAATCTAAAGCACAGGTAAAAAATAAGAGGATAGATACAAGCTAAGGTTCAGCAAGGAACTGATTTCAGAAAGTGACACAATATTTAGGAAAGACTAAAATGAGAGGAATGGTTTCTAAGTGTCAAAATCTCATTATTGCAGAAGTTTCTGTAGA
Source organism: Lagopus muta (assembly GCF_023343835.1). Lineage (NCBI taxonomy): Eukaryota > Metazoa > Chordata > Aves > Galliformes > Phasianidae > Lagopus > Lagopus muta. Next base: position 39,697,167 of record NC_064433.1, read on the forward strand.
CTAGATTATGCTCCACTGACCCGCTTCCAGATATGACAAATCTCCTACCTGCTACGAGTCTGTGACCCTACTGCTCATGGTTACTGGCCTCTGGGGTACTCCCTTGTCACATGATGATGGCATCTCAACCTAAAGAAAGACTCTTGAACCACACTGTGAGTCTTCTTTCTCCATCAGAAGATGGCAAGTGCTAGCAGCTGTGAAACTATGTGTGAATTCTGGGCAGTAACTGAGGTATGAGAGCCTTCCTATGCTTCATAAGCAATATACACCATTTCCTTGGTAAAAAGTACTTTTCTTTTTTTTGGGGGGGGGGGAGGGGGGGGGAGAAATAAAATTCTCATAGATAATAAGACTTCTAAAGCAATGCTTTGATAATCTTGATAAGCAGAAATTTATAAGGAAATGTGAAAATAAGTTTATATGACTGAAAGACAAGTTAACTTGCATGGAAAAAAAAAAAACTTCTGAAAATTTAAAGATCTGAATGAATGTCTATTGATTTATTGTGTAAATATTGCGAAATTAATGCAGCTTTTCAGCATCATAAGATGCCTGAGCTGTAGTGTTGAGTATTAAATATTCACAGTCATAGTGCTTGGCAACTTTGCCCATAGCAGCTGGATTTGAACTAGATGATCTTTAAGGTCCATTCCAACCCAATCCATTCTGTGATTTTTATGCAGACACACTCAGCTACTAAGCACAACAGCACTCACAAAATCAGAGAATGCATTAGAAAAGACCTTCAAGATCATCAAATCCCATCATAAAATCATGTCCCTCATGCCATACCCTTGTCTCTTAAACGCAAGCAGGGATTGGGGCTCCACCAATACTTGCCTAAAGCCTCTTTAAAGTGAAACACTGCATGATATTCCACTATGAACACTCCATTAAGAGGACTGACAGCTTAGATTCATGAAGGCTTCTAGAGCCTGCTGCAGTTTATCCCCATTTTTCTTTCCTCTCTGGCAAGTCCTTATTTTTCCAGGTGTCTCAATCTTCATCAAATCTCCCTACACACACACTTTTAACATTAGATTATCAATATTTATTCGGAAGGGGATTATTAGAACCCCTCCCCCCCAATATCTGCACTGCTTAGATACTAACCCAACATCTGATTATGAAATTTATTCTGTGTCTGAAGCATACTACTTTCTTAATTTACAGTGTGAATTGAATGCTTTGGGATGAGATTGTGTCTGCAACTATTATTATGCATCATGATTGTACTTAAGCAGCAAAACAAATGATCCTTATAACAAACTGTCTCTAAATCATGAACATCCCTTTGACAGCCAGTGTTGAATACAAGCTTTGTTCTATTTAAACTGTTGCTTTTGATGAAGGCTGCCTTCATTCTGTTCTCTGCTGCTCACCTATGCTGCCAATTAAAATGAAAGAGCAAAGGAGTACACATGAAATAAATTATTAAGTATCAACTGAAAGTTTTCTTCTGCAGTTTTCTACTGACCAAAATGATCAGAGAATCAAAAAATATTCTGGTCCCAAAGTAGAACAGATTCTGATGACTGCTCTGAAAGATATCATCTACTTTTTTTAAATTACTATTTCCTTTTTTTTAATTTGATTTGCAAACCAAAACCTTCTTGACACTTCAGCCTACTCTGAGTTTGCTTGGGCAAAATACCTTTTATTCCTACTGGATGCAATGTCTATAACTACTGTCAATATTTTAAGAGATTTTAGTATTTATAAGCTACAGGCAGGTGATTTAATTATTGGAAGATGATAGTGTCAAGGCTAGGAAGAAACACATGTATATATATAATCATCAAATACAGACAAACTGGTTTTGAATTGTGTCCAGTTTTAAAAGCTATGGTTACAAATAACAGCAATTAAGTTTAAAAAATAGAAACAGTGCATTTCCAAGGAAAACCCTGATTAACACTGCACTTAAATGATGAGCTTGCATCTTCAGTGTAACAAAATCTGCCTGAAGTGCTCTGTCAAACAGTAACCCTCTTATGCGTACAGGGTGTCCATGAAGATAAGAAGTCATTACTCAGGCAAATTCATCCTAGATAAAATTCCATTAATTTCAGAATAATTTTAGTAATTATTTATTATATGTTTGAATTAAAAGATTCAGCATGGAACTTACTATGGAATATTCTCCTATATTGTCCAGAAATAGGCAATAAATTTTGGAGCGTAGAGGAAACACGCCATTATAAGTGCAGGATATACTATGACAGTTAATATACAAGGTATACACACATCAGAAAATGAAATACTTTCTGAAGTAATTTCCCAAATGCATACGATCATTTCTGAAAACTTTCCATTTTATTCAATAACTCAATTTTAATGACTCATATAGTAGTAGAAATAAACATCAGCAAAGAATAACTTAAAAAAAAAGAAAAAAGATACTTAATCTCAGCATCTTATTTTTTGGGACAGCTGGGACAGCAAGCACCGCATTAAAAGGACTTAGTTTATAGCATGAGTAGAGAACACACTGTGCTATTTCAGTTACATATGGTAGATGGTGTGTGAAATTCAATCACAAGTTCAGGTACGCCAATTTGTTTTTATGTCTAGTAATAATAAATTCAGAAAGGCAAATCTTTTATTTTGCTATCTTGAATTATTCTTCAAACTGAAGTCAATTTTTGGGCAAAAAAATTTTTTTCACCCAACCTGACCATGACTGTTGGTTGGAGATAGATTAAAGTGATTGCTAATTCAAAATAGCAAATGAAAGAGATTAAAGATTTCTGAAACAACACATCACTTCATACACTTACAAGACCTTTCATACTGCTTAGAAGAAATGAATCATACTGTCTTAAATCGCGTGTAAATGGGTGTGTAATGAGTTACGAGTGGAGTGGGCAACATCTTACGTTGGTGGCTGGTAAGTATAATTTGAATTTGAAATTATAAAATTTCGTATTCTTGTAAGTTAAGAGCTGTAGTCAGAGACATCTGTGTGCTTTTGTTTTGTTCAATGTCTTTTCTCTCTTTTGAACCTTGTAATGAGTACTTTCTCATGTAGGTATCTTAAGAAGTTTGGAATTTTTAAAATCAACCAAAAGCTGTTCATTCTTTTTTCCTATATTTTTCTGAAGAAATAAATACTCCCAGTTAATTCTCATTACTTCTATTTTACCATTAGTTTCCTTTTAAATATTTCATGGTTAGAGATCCAAGCAGCAACTTTACTAATTTCTCTTAGTGTGAAATGTTATGTTATGATAGCTTTTTAATTTAATATCTTCGAATTAAGAGAAGATATACAGATTGTTTTTATCCATCTGGAAAACTAACACTGAAAACTTCTAAATCAGATATTCTCTATCTTGTTTTTGTCCTTTAGACTTAAATACTTAGCCTAAATAACATTCAGCTAGTTTGTACTGAAAAAATGCTAAGTAAAATGTTCTTCACTTTTCTCTACATGAAAAAGAATATGAATTGGCAACACGTTGGTAGGTAGCACAAAGGAAAATTATCTTTTATAGTTTTTAGGTTTCTTTTTCATTTCATTATGGGCTATTTTGGCAGCAGTTTTTGCATATATATACTTTCATATGTATGTACAAGTACACCACGCTTTTCTGTCTATGACAGATAGGACCACTCAGCAGAATATATTGTACTTAACTGTAGTATTTTGCTAAAAAATCCAATAAAATTTTATTATAACGTGGAGACCTAACTCAATATCCTACCAGAGAGCTAGGACTTGCCCATTTGCATTTGCTTTTCATTTGAAGAAGCTTGACGTTCATGCTTGGCAAACAACACTGTAAATGAAAGTCTCATAAAACGTTCACATTAAAAAATATTATATTAGATTATTTTTCATATTGATTGTGTATTCCAATGAAAACTAGTATTCTATACCTTTTCATGAACCTTTTGCCCTGGCTCCATTCCTTCAATATGTTCTGATTCAGCAGGCCCTTCACCAGCTGCAATTTTCCTTTGAATGTGTGCATTTTGTTCACGCAAAGCTACAATCTGCAAGAGACAGAAAGTAAATGGTCAATATGTATAAGAAAACCAAAAATCACTGAGAAGGCAATCTGTTGACATCTGCAGACAATCTAGTGACATTATGATACCAAACTGGCCATTCCTAGCAGCTGCATTATTAGGTTGACACATTCAGGGAAGTTGAAAAAATGCTTAAGAACCATTATGGATATAAAGGAACCAATAAATGACTGGAGATTCAGTGTTAAGTCTTGTGTTATCTTCTATTTTTACTTTGTACTAATTTATTTTTTTAATTTCCACCTTGAAACATGGAAGAACTCTTGGTTATAAATTAGGAAACTGATAACTGCAAGGGTAAGATTAATCCTTTTGTACTGAACACAGTTGACAACAACACGGCATTGTAGGAGCACAGGGACAAAAAATATGAATCAAACACAAGTGATGTAAAATTGAGCGTTAGTTTTCTCAATTTTTCACCAGTTAGTAACTGCAACACGTATTTTAAGCAATATTTGATAGGAAAAACATGTAAATAAAGTCTTTTAACACATTTTCAAGTTGTTTTTTATGTTAAAGATATTGCTTTATTTATTGGTAGTGGTATCGAAAATCTCACTCATTGGAAAATAAGCTGACTTCTCTCTGTACTATTCTGTTTCTGAATGGACAACATGAAACTCAGTAGTACTGCTTCTGAGAAATATGCGCATGCCTAATCCTTATTATTGCTTTTATGTTTACAATATCCAACTTAACCTCTCAATTACAGAACATGTTCACAGACAGTTTTCCAGGTATCTATGAATTAATACTTATTTACTTATACTAATACATATACTAATACTTATAAGGCAGTAATTCTTGATGTAATTTTTGGTGGATTTCATGCTAACTCTTCTTTTGGAAAAGGATAATGGTAATATTCTAGAGAATGGAGTCATATTTGCTAAAATTAAATAAAATGCATTTAAAAAAATAAAGGTGCATAAATAGCACTGTTGTGCAATTATTCAGAACTATATTATTAACCTTGGATTCAAGTTCTAGTAATACCTCTTAAAATATGAACAGTCATAACGTTTTTTTGTCCTCAAATAATCAGATTTGTTTTCTAAATGACCAGTTAGGTACCAGATAAAACACAGCCCTTCCTGCTAGACTGTAAGTGTTCTGACATCCTTAGGGAGAAGTGGTATCTGTATATTACAAGAATATTCTGAGTACTTTTCCTACCCATAACAATTTTTGCTTGAAATCCTGACCTGTGACCCCAGCACAGAGCTAAGCTTAACCCTTCAGCATTTGCTATTATCCATTGACTTAAGGCACAAAAATTACAATAGCTGAGCTGAAAATCTTGAACTTATCTGTCTTGCACAGACCAGGATAATGGAAAAGCCAATGTGCTAAAAGCTGATATTAAAGTGGTTATCTGATCTCTTCTGTAAAAATTGGAGGCAAACATCACCAGCAGGACCTTCCATGTCCAAAAGAGATTGGATAAATGACATGCATATCTTTCCTCCTGACTGAAAATCGATGATTATCTTAAATTAGATGCTTCCATTATGATAGCTAAATGTTAGAAAAGTAATTCCATCAAAACACTGAAGAAATTCCAGAAAAAAATTATGGAAAAAGACCATGCCTGTGCTGTGATAGTACATACGAACCTGGTCCTTCTCACTCCTCATATGCAGTGAGAAAAATTATTTCAGTTAACTCATCAGTGTATATTTTCCCTCTTGCAGTGTGTATAACACTGCAGATGAAAACATAAATTTATGTTTTCAAATACATATGGCCCATACATAAGCTAAATAAAGTCCTATTGTAATTTTTTAAACCGTTGCATAATCAATTTCTATGTTGACTTTTTCCCCCATATTTTTGCAATTTAAACTGCATTTAAAGCCATCTGCCAGTGAAGGATTGAAAGACAACTGGTGTAATCATCTTGCTCTAAATTTGCTTTCCATTGAACAGATGCCTACAGCATGAAGAGAAAGAAATATATTTAAATTAATTAATAATCACATAAGGCTAAAACATCAAAGGCATTTCTTTTTGTAGGATTCTTTATCATATTTAAAATAAAAAATACTTTTATATTAATTATTTTTCTCCTTTTGATTTATTTATCATTCAGTTTACTAGCATTACAACTCATTAAATATAATTTTTGTAGATAAAGGATAAAAGAGGCTCTAAACACATGTATACAGTGTTAGGTTCCATACAACAAGAATTTAGATCACTTAAAGAATGTAAGCATTAAAGGAAGACAATTATTTTAAGTTGTTGGGTTTTTTTACTACTTCCCCTACCTTAAAGTACTGAACTTGTTCCTTTGATCTCTCAACACAAATTTGTTCTAGACAATGAAACTTGCTGACACCTGTTTCTTTTAATTTGCTGTGTTTGGCAGATCTAAAAGGCTAAAAGACTTTTTTTAAAATTTAATTTAGTGCAATCAAAAAGATGTTTATTTTTGCATGGGTGGCATGCCAAACTACTTGTGACTATATTGTACACTTAAGTCTTTCAGACAATAGGGAAATTCCCTACTTGGATATCTTCCTACATTATTATAACAGCCTACATTTTAAAAGTGTATCATATTTCAGTCTACTGAGAGCATAATTCAGATTCCCAGTCCATCTTCTGACTCTGCTTCAATTTTGGCAGGGATAAACCTTGTTTGAAGGTTTAATAAATGGTAATTTTATATGGATTACCATAATTGAGTGCAGCACATGGAATAAAGGATGCTTAGAGACCGGTGTGGTTTGCTTCTCCCTAAATGGAAATTTAAATCCTGATTCATACATATAAATGTACTCTTTTCATGTTATGTTTCTAATTTGTGTTAATCAGAACACAACCTTTCAGAAGCCACTGCTTAGACAGTTCAGAGACATTTAAATGAGGTTAACTGATTTAAATTATTTAATTGTACCATAATGTAATAATGACAGAATTTGTCATAATTACAATTTTTTTAAAAATTAATAGAGCTGAAAATGCATGCACATTTTCTTAGAATTTTATATATAACTTCTGAAAAGAATTATAATCAGCCTTTTGTTTCATCAAGGTCTTGTAGTAACAATACGCTCTATTTCTTTCACTTTTTTGGTGGAGGAAAAACACAGCATGGAATGCACACCTGCAAAACCTCCTTATTGAAAAACAAATTGATCCTTTTGTGAATCATGATATAAACCAGGCATTTTGAAAACTTTCACTGGGAGGGAAAAGGCATTTAAAAACTAAACAGAGACAATTTATGTGTTCCTCAGGGTAGTTTTTAGGAAGAATGGAACTCACTCAGTGAGGGTAATCTGAATGCCTACTGTAGATTGTGTGCACAGGACTTACAGAAAAATGCCCAATATGTAAAAATATTAATTTTGATTATTCTCCACTAAAAAGATATCTTTTAATAATCCTGTTCAAAAGAGACTTTCAATATTTAATTAGAAAATCACCTGAATAGTTACAGATTTTTCTGTAATTTTAATAACTGTCAGTTGAGATGTGACAGACTTGGCTACAGTACTTTAAGATATTTGTGACTACATCTTCTCAGTCTGAGTGCATTTGCTGAATATCAGAAACAGCATGAGTAAGTCCAGGAAAGGACATTCAGAACTTTGCACTTCAACACAGATTTATATGTGATGCAAGACTAGGAATAGTGGCATCCAAGTCACAGAAATGCTTTCTCTGCTACAAGGGCATGGTTTGTTATAGTTTGAGAATTGTACTTGGAAAGAACTGCATTTACTCCTCTAAGAGATCATGTCTGGTTCTAACGCTTTACAGATGGACTACCTAGAAAAGTATCCCTATCACATTGTTTGCCATGATGCTTACCTCCTTGCAATCATTAATTCACTTGTCTTCACAACTATTACAACAAAGGGAAAACTGAAATACTAGAGGCGCAAATACTCAATAATTATGCTTATGGATATTAAGAACATTTCCTAGGAAGATGGAGGTTAACTGATTCTTGAAATTACAGAGGAATTCTCTTGCCACAAGTATAGAGACAAATATTTTAAATTTCTCAACAGATTGCTCCAGTCAACACACAATTTACAAATGAAAGGCAAAGCAAATTGACACAGTGCTCTCTCAGAGCATTTCCATCCACTGCATTCTTGCTTATACTCCTTTTGGTCCCTCACTTATACATCATTTGCAGCCTCAAATATACACTCAGTATACACTTCTCTGTATATTTTTTCCCACATATTCAGATCATGGAAGAAATCACTGTTATGTCTGCAAAACAGGGAGCTCAGGAAATTCCAAGCAGGAACTCTTCAAAAGTCTTATAATATTATGTGTAGAATTACACTAACTGGTACAAAAAGATTTGAATGGACATCTCCCTTTACAGTACAGTGGCAAGTGATTTGAACGAGCCATTAAATTCTTCTTATAAATAAAAACATTATTAAGATTTTTAAAATTTCTTCTGGCCTGAAGACTAGCAATTTCTAGGCCTCAAACATACAGCAACTGAAAATCCTATTTTCAGTCATACCTAAAAGGTACATGCCTGGGGGAAACCCCAACTCTCATTAGGTAAATATTGCCTATGTCTCTGTGCACTTGGTTATGTTATGTTGCAGGAAAGGCAAAACCTCAACCGAGCCCAATAGTATTCTATCAACCATAGCAGTGGATCTTGCTGCTGGGAAGAGGCCATGGGAGCTCTAGCACTAATCCTGCGGCCCACATTGGAGAGACTGAAGATCAAAATGGACTCATCTACTACAACAGTGAGAAGAGAGCCTTGGGCATTTGCCAGATGAGCCAGTTGCACACTGAGATGGTCTGAAGAATGACTGCTGTGAGAACAGTGGCTGAGTGGCCAGAGCAAGCAGTGGGAGCCCAGGCTGGCCTGCCTCAAGGCTTGAGGCAGTGCCAGGTCTGTGTTAGGTCTCTGACATTTCAAATCCACTTCCACTGTCTACCTTTTGTCTTAATTAAGCATATTTTGCATGAAAGAAACCACTTCTAAGTTACATCATGTCACTGTTGGCAGGTTAATGGAGGAACCCTTTCATGTGCCAGGACACAGTGTGCTCCAGATAAGACGCAGCAATCTTGGCAGCTACAGCCCTGTAGGAAAACTACTGGATCACAGGTGCTCACTGTGCAAAGCAGAGGTACCAGCCCAGCACCAGCTGTGCTGAATAGGCACACAAAGAATTAGCAGCTTGACTGTACTGCAACAATACCTATCTGATCTCTGTACCTACAACTGTGATGGAGTGCACCAGCTTCGGCGGTTTTGGCAGATATCATTCTGATTCCTGCCAAATAAACCCTCATAAAACTTATTTTTTCCCTATAAAAACTTACATACTAATAACTATTACACAACTGCTTACTTGATCTACTGTTTGTAAGTTTCTCACAGTGTCATAAAGACAGAAATATTTTTAATTATTTCCAGAAATGGGGAGATTGAGAGAGTGGCAATGTGAGGCTTCTTCTCCTGGCCAGTAGCTTCTGTTTTTACAAAATACCATTGCAATGGAAGTGTTCTCTGGCAATATGGGTAGCAGTGTGCTGTGGAATGAGAAGTATCTTAGTTTGAACTGACTTAGGTTTTTAAGAGATTACATTCCATAAAGTGACATGATTTACTGGACAATCCACGAATCCCAATGGGCTCAATTTTTTTCTTTTTTTTTTTTTATGTCTGTCAGAGGAAGAACCCAAGCAGTTTGTTTCTCTTTGAGTAACTAACAGTGATGAAGTGATACTAGTGAGAAAGTAATTACACCACCAAAACAAAAGAAAACAAAATAAAAACAGAGGGAAAGAGCCTGGGTGTGTCTTAACCACCTTCTCAACATTCTTTTACAAGGCAACAGCAGCTCAAAGTGAGTCACAAGCTTTCTCTAATAGAAATTTCATATCACCATAGCAATTTTGGTAGATGGGATTAAAGAAGGGAAATGAAATCTCAGACGGCAGATAGCAATTACTTTTTCTCAGTAAACATGAAAATATTTCCAGCAAATAATAGGAAACTAGAAAAAATTATACTTTATTCATTCATTGTAACCAAACCTGAAATTTTGTTTTGGTTGCAGAAATTGTTGGAAATTATTGTATGACTTCATCTAAAATCCTTTTAACAATGGAATTTAAATCTTTCATCTAATTTTGGTCTCACAGACAAAAACCATTTTACTTGGTAAATGCTCTTTGAAACCTCAGTTCAAATAATTCTTACTAGTTAATAATGCTAATTGACAGTTTCAAGAACTAAGAGTGAAATAAATTAACTAAAACACTGGATTTTATTTTCCATTATGACATGACTCTTTACCAAGAATCTCAGGATCTGCAATACATATCCACACAGTTAAATGTAGAGCTCTAATTGCATGGCAGAAATTTTGTAGTGTTTTTGAAAAGTTGTGGGGTTTTTCTGTTGTTTTTTTTTATTTTTAATTTTTAATCACAAATATTAGCAATTCCAGTAATTTTGTTTAATCCGTTCTTCTCCATGCTTCCTGGCCATATAGTTCTAATGGATTCCACTCTATCTTTCTATTCCAGAAAAACTATTCTGCTGCAATCAACAGAAAGGAGACAAGTAAGATTTCTCATCCATAACTCCTCTCTATCCTATTTCCAGGCCATTTCCCAAGGAACAGAATCATTAAAGATGCTGAAAACCTTGTTTTTCGTGCAAAGCTGATGAGAGGTTTTAGAAGGGTTGGTCTTGAGTAAAAGCCCATTATCTGGCACATCTGATTATTTTTTTTTTAACTTTTTACCATTCAGCTACTTAAATGAATCAGACAGACTTATAAATTGAGCATTTGTAGCATTTTAAAAATTCACTTTTAAAATTAGTTTTTGTACCTGACTGACAACATCAACAAGGTTTACGTTATATTTGTCTGCATCTCAGTATATTTTCTTGCTCTTTAGATTGTAAGCTTTGCAGAAAATTTACACAATTGAGCCAAAAGGTATCCTGACATGTCAAGAAAAATAATACTTTATACAAAGAAAAATACTGTAAGACTTATGACAAATACATATTTTCAACATTTTTACATCATAAATTCTTCTCTTTCTTCCTTTTTGAAATACTGACCTATTAATACTGCTGTTTAGATTTCATTACTATGGACAAATCCTCATGAAGATGAAATCGTTGTGAGAAAGTCTTTATAACCCTTGTTGGTTAGACAGTTGTAGGCCTAATGAAAATAGATATTTTGGGTTTCTGTGATATGGAGCTTGAAAAAGGAGAAAATGAAAGAGAACCTATATACTTGTGCTTTTTAATGGTCAAGTGTTGTCCTATCATTAGTAGAAAGCCAGCATGTGCTGGCTAATGCTGCAAGAAAATTTATGTTCAGATTAATGCAACAACTTTCAAGCTGATCAGAGGGACATTGTAAAAGATAGTTAGCTTAACAAGTCAAGGGGGGTCTGCACCTTATAGTAAAAGTGGAAGATCATATAGTCATACACTGAGATCCAGCCCTTGATTATGCTTACTTCATAGCTTACACCCTCTGTTATTCAAGTTTTGTTAAAATAAAAAAAAAAAGAAAAAAAAAAAGCTAAAACATCTTGCTTCTCCTACTTCTTGTATGTCTTGTTTATTTAATCCTTAAAATCTTGATATAGGTACTGCCTTCTGTGACCCTGCTTGTATGGCTGCTAGCATTTTCAAGCTGCTTTTATGTCACTCAAATGCAAATGCAGGATGACAACATGCAAAAAAGATTGGAGATGTTCTGAATTAGGAAGATTCTTAAATTTAACTGAGAATATTAACCATACTTGCGATCCTTCACTGTTGCTGGTTTGTACTCACAATACCTACTAACAAATCAAAGGCGTCAGTGTTTTATCAAAGTATCTATGAGGGCATTTTTGCATAGAACCAGGATTCTGATGTCTGGTGACACTCACTGCTGGGGCCTTTTGCGGTGAGGCTATGACTAAACTCTGGCTCTTTCTGAATTAGGTTGATCAGCAGTCATTTTGACTTTTGGCTGGTAATAAGGCAATGGGCTTTATCAGTCTCCTTCACTTCATTATGAGTTCTGAAACAAATAAAGCAATATAGCACAATAGCTATGTGCTATTGTGCATGATCTACAGCAAGTACCATTTATGTCTGTGATATATGGGCAACTCTTTGTAAACAGAATATAAAGCAATTAAAGCAACCATGTAGTTACCATTAGGAAAAAAATCTGTTAGGATTTTTCCTGGATTATTGGGTACATTTCAGTACATTTTCTTGAGAAACCTTTATCCATGACAACAAAAATGCTACTTTAAATTTGTCACAAAAATTGTACTGTGAAACAAGATACAGTGAGCAAACTATTTTTTACATAGACTAGCACAATACTAACAAAATACTAGAAATATCTATATATACTAGAATACTAGAAAAATACTAACAAATATCAGTTATGTGGCTGTATTATATTGTATATTTGACATTTACTCTTTTACTTTTTTTTTTTTTTTTTTTAACCATGTTCAATGAAATAGTAGCAAAATTATTAGGTTTACATTATTACTCTCACAAAGACAGTTGTTAGGATACAAAAGCCTCACAATTCACCACTAGTATATGGAATGATTTCCAGCCAGCCAGAACGGAGATTTGGCAGAAGCATTATGATCCTCACTGTTCTGCACAGTGTATCTATTAATGCATTATACAAGGGCTAATCCATAGGCAGTGCTTCCTATTTCATTATGTTAGCCCATGATGTTGGAGATGGATACTGGTGGTATGGCAGTAGAGGTTGAACCTTCCCGCCGATATTCCATTACATTTTGTTGCCATGTGACAGATGGCACAGGGGAGCAGTCTGACAGAATATTGTCTGACATGGACGTATGAATGAAGGAAAAGAAGAAGGAAGGGTGTGAACTGAATTCCTCCATGTAAAAAAAAATGGCACCCATTGACACTCATTGATGTTTGGTGAACCCTTATGGAAACCAAACAGTAGATGTGAGCACAGTGACAGGGTAGGTGGTATGGATATTTATGAGCACAGCATGCATGCTCTTGTTCATTGCTGTTGAAAATGCATAATGATGGTGACTATGTTGAAAAACAGTGCTTTGTAGCTTCAAATTTTCTCTATCAAATACTATTGTGCTGTTTACATCTGTTCTAGATTCCATGGGACTAGATAGGAAGCATAACTTGTGGAGCAGCCTACATGTTTATATGAACACAGTCTCAATGTGTGTGTATATACATACATATACATTCACTCAGGGTGTATATATACATATATTTGTGCATTCAAACATAATTTTTCATATAAGACATTGAAGAAACATAATAAAAATAATGTGCTTCTAGGAATTTATGTAATTGCTTTTAGTATATAAGCAGTTAATTGATAGCAACCTATGCTTAATGTAAATAGTTGGGCTTGAAAAAATCTGTGGAGGTTAAAATAAAAGTATTTTGCTATTTGCACAGCAAATCCATTTTCCTCCTCTGATTACATTAATCTATTTACTTCTGAGTAAAAACATCCTTCCCAAAATGAAATTTTATATTCTTTATCTACATAGTGTAATCTAGAGACATTGAAATTGTTTAAACTGGACACATCTGTTACGAAAATCCCACTATTCTGCATGTGTATGTAGACAGTTTTATTAAATTTTTCCATATACTGTATCTGCATTAAAATCACCATCTGTATTACCAATTGTGCAAAACATGAAAATACAAATGGATAGGATATTACTTAACTCCAGACCAGAAATGAACCTTAACCCAGAACTATAATTAAAGAATTTCAGTGCCCTAATCTGCATTCACAAGGGAAGAAATTCCTAGCTTAAATCTTCTATCTCACAGTCTGTTGAAATTGAAGCACCATAGAATGAACTAAAGTCTCAATTCCAAAAAGTAAACCAAAAGTACCCACTTAATATTAGTTAAGATGTTACTATTTTCAGTGACATTCTCAATGAGATTCTTTTTTTTCCACAAGTCTCTCTAGCAAAAATCAAAGATTTAGTCCTTACTGATACATTTTTAAATATTTTTTTAATTGTAAGGAACATTTTTAGTAAATTGAACTTCTAAAATGTTTTGTTTTACAATTACTGCAGGAAATATATCTAAATTGATATCAATTCTCTAATGCAGAGAAATTAACTGTGAATTACACAAATAGAAACATACAAACTTTCCAGATACAATGCCATGTGAACTGGGCTATTTCTTAAGTATGAATGAAATAATAAAATTCTCCTACAGCTCCTTTCTGAGTAATTTCACGTAAATATTGATAGTGCCTATCCAAAAGAAGTGCATCTAATTTTCTTCATCAAAGCTGAAATATTTTTTACAGTATATTCAAAGTAAAATTATTTCTATATTTACTTCCAGTACAGATATATGATGGGAATTTGTTCCACTAAGTTAAAAAACAAACTGATTTCAAAAATCTCAAAAGTGTATTTACTTAGATTAGCATTTACAAAGACACTTCTATTCATTGCATACACCCAGCATATGCTCTTCCTACTTCTCTCATATCAGTTTTTCACATTTACGGATCTTGCTCTGTTTGTCAATGAAGGAGATCTAATATGGACCTGTGACTAGCAAAATACCCTTGATTCATCTTATTGCGGATGTGTAGCTTTTACCATCGTGCTTGCTAAGAATTTGGAGAATACCCTTAGACCTGCAAGTGCACTGTTGTGCTGAGGTGACCCAAATGATACATCTGCTGGTTCATATATTAACTAGAATATTGGTTAATAAATATGAACCTACTGAAGTTTAAAATTGATTTTAATGACTGACTTGAGTCATTAACATATATTTTTTATTCAATTGTAGCATATAAAACCAATTTATGCATTAAAAATTGATTGTGGAGAGTAATAGGCATAAAATATAATACTGTGATGTTGGTACACTATTTTAAACCTGCTTTGAGAGTTAATGGATGTAGACGTTTCTAATAAATCATGTAATATATAATAAATATACAGAAAATTGCTTAATCATCCCAAATAAATATATTAAATAAATAATAAAACCATATATTGTTACAGCAGATCATAAACAAAGAAAAATGGGTAAATGCTTGTATTTTTATCAAGATGAATGCGCTTGAAGGTTGTTAAGGATAAAGAATCAACAAGACTAATTCTTGCAGTGATATTATCTTGATCCTCCAAACATGTCATCTGACAAATGTCAAATAACCCTGGAGCTGATACAGATGAAAAGATAACCAGCTGTGTTCTTTAATCTGAATTTACACAACCAGTGCATGGTAAGATGGCACATATTTCTAAGCCTATGAATCCCAAAACAATACATCAAACAGAAGTGATGTATTTTTTCTTCCAGTGTCTTACAGAAAGGCACTGAGAAAATTTAACATCGGGAATTAAAATTTTCAGTGTTATCCTGTGTGAAAGCAATGGTGAGCTCTAGAATGCAAATCAGCTAAGCATAACTTCATGGTATGTTCTTTAACAAGTTAGTGTGTTTAAGGTATTTCCTGGCACAACCTTATGAAACCAGGGCCTATAAGCGTTCTATGCCATTGATTTGTAAGGTCCCTAAACAGGCTGACAAACACATGATATTAAATTCAATCTGAAATTATCCCAGAAACAAACCTCATGCTGATTATGAGCAAACACATACAAACTCTATTTATTATCTCCTGGAGTTTCAGGTGTACAGGCAAACTTATGTGAAATACGCTCAGCTGCACCCTTGGCCCCTGCCAACCCTGTTCTTCCCTCAGCTGATATTTCTTTGTGTATCTTCCTGTGTCGTCTCTCTTCCTTTATTCTACATTGGGTGAGGAACTGGTGATAAATAAATCTGTGCTAGAAACATAGCCTTTTCCTATTCTGTAATTCTCTGGAATAAAGTAGAGGAGAAAACAGAAGAAGATCAATTTATCGCTCAGATGTGTTCCTCAGCTTTGGCTCTGTGTCATATATTGATGTATTTGTTTGCTGTCATGGAGAAATGTCAGGCATGCCCCACTATCCCTATTTACTGATGCATATAAAATATTGTGCAGGCCCTCAAAATAACTCCAATAACTGAATTTCAGAAATGTAAATGTTTCATATGCTGATAATTGCAGGACAGTTTTTCTGTAGTGAGCTCCAGACACGATGTCCTATCATTATTTAGACTCAGACTCTCATAGAGGGCACTTTAGTTTTCACCCTGCCCACAGTCCCAGCCTCTCTTCCATTAAAAAGAACAGGCATGTAGCTGGCTAACATAATTAGCTCCCCAGCATGGAGTTACGACATGGTGAGTGTGTGTCATGCAGCATACCAGGATTTATGCACTGTACCAAGCCTGGCAGATAGTGCACTTGGGAAGACACTGCATCAGCCTTTGGCTGTCAAATATCAAGTTATGAAATTTAGTTGTATTTGTCTATCTATGCTTATGAAATGAATCATCTTACCCATGAAATCTATTGGATTGGCCTCTACTACTTCTTCTGTAGGAAAGCTATATTCAGTTAAAATAACCTTAGAGTTTTGGGGAGGCAAGGGCATTCAGAAAGCACAGGATCAACCTGATTCTTGAAAGTGGTATTCACAGGGCTCCTATGGAGCACTGGACCTTTACTGGAGCTCTGTTGAGAGTGTGGTAATGCAAAAATAATCATAGTAAAAATGGACAGTAAAAGCACTGAAATATAAATAGAATATAAGGAGTAAATTGCTACTAAATGTACCAATAAATATTTGTTTGAATTAAGATTGGAACAAATTTTGTTATACAAATAGAAGGACAGTCTCACCTTAATGGCAAAACTCTTAAAACTTAAGAAAAGGCATTATAAAAATGAGGATATAACTTTTAACCAAAAGAGTATAATGAATACTTCCTCTGTATTTCCTAGTTCCTTAATTATTTACACACACACAAAAAAAAGGGAAACAGAAAATATGTAAAAGAACTGAGATTTATCTTCATAAGATTACATTTTTTTAAGTGAGAGAAGTGATACCTAATTTGTTTTGAGAATGAAATAGAACAACCTAAAAACACTTTTTACAATACACATAAAAAGGGGGGAAAAATGAGAATGCATGTGATTATGTTTATGCTTGTTTTGATGAAGATGCTAATTTTTAAGGAGTGTTTGTTTTACAAGGTTTGGAGGAAACATGGAATTTTTACTCTCCAGTCATCATTTATTCAGAGATGGAACCAAAGCATGAAATAAACCATCAGTATCTCAAATCACAAGGGACCAAGGTTTCATTAAGTCACATGCTTCTGTCAGATTAAAAATGAAGCAGATTTGAAGAGATTTGCAAACTAGATTTCAAATATCTAGCTTTTTGCCTCTTTTAATGTATATTTAAACAATTGCTTCACAGCTGCACAGCAGGTTTGGAGGAACAGTAAATAAAATGGAATTAGCAAATCACAGTTTTCCATTCCTTTTTGTCTTTTGTCATATTCTATTAAGCATTATCTTATAAAACTTAATTTTTTTCTTTTCTTCAAAAACTGTAACTTACAGCTGATCACAGTTCAGTGTGTATACATACACTTATTGACACATAAGGATGTGCTGTAACAGTACACTGAGTTACACTCAGTTACACTGAGAAGTGCAGTAGGTCTCAGGCTGTTTTGTGAGTGACAGGCTGAAACTGCACTGTGCTCTTCAGTGATAAACCTGTGGCAATGGCATTCAGTCACAAATCTTTATATAACAAAAATCATTACAACGTTTCACAAGTACATAAAATGAAGGATCTGTATTAATTGTGACAAAAAAAACCAAACCAAACCAAACCAAACCAAAACAAAACAAAACAAAACAAAACATCAGTATCGCAGTGGAGATGCTTAGGAGCTTAAATCTATCATTCTGTTGAAGAATGTGACTCCTCTATTAATAGCAGTAAAACCTTGCAGCAGCTTAATCCATTCATATTAGGGATCTTTGACAGTTTGGAAAATAAATATAGAATGTAACAGTTGTCTTTATGACACATGTTGAAAACAGAACAATTTGCACACTAGATTCATGAAAGAATGGAAGGCTTTTCCCTTCAGCTAAGCTTTTCTTAAGGAAGCTCTCAGCAAACAAACACCATATACTCTTTTCTGCTAATCAATCTTTACTAGAAAGTGGTTTCTTTTAAGGAATACATTGAAATACATGCATAACTTGAACACACCATTGGTATTTTAGCATTTATTACAGGTGGCCAGATATTAAACAAAAGGGCAAGAGAACACAGCACTTCACAATCTTTCAAGGATCAAAATCACTTGATATTTGGGCAGCTACATGACACAGATCTTGAAAATTATTTCAGCAAAGACCCAAGTTATTGAACCTACTTAATGTGCATTACTGGGTTACTAACAGTACTCGGTATCCTATGCATAAATAATCTAAGTGACAAAGGAAAGTTATGAATGGGAGATTAAACCTAGAGGCAATTTTTTAACAAGATTTTTTTATCACAATACTAAAATACACAAAGTCATTATCTGCTATCACTGTAGAAAAGAAAAAACAAGTTCATTTTGCATTCAGTGTGGTAAAATTTACTGTTGATATAAGTAATATTGAGAAACCACAAATGGAATACTGATGTTTTGTTTCAAAGATGCCAATAGATGTTACTTTACTCAAGTCACTATATGAAAAATGCATTGTATTTTAGATCTATTCTGCTCAGACTTTAGGAAGAAATGCTTCTGGCAGAAATGCCTTGCTGCCCTACACGTCCACAATTGTGGTGCTTTGTTTTGTTTTTCCTATAAGACCTTAGATTAGAATTAGCTGAGAGCATAAAATGAAATACCTATTGAAACTTTACAGATTATTTCTTGTGCTTATTTTTTGATCTTCTAAAAAAAAAGACAGTGAAGTATTTTTCAGTCTCTTCAGCTGTTGTGCCACATATCCTAATTCAAACGTGCAGAGATCAAAATTAACACTGTGGGGCATGGAGTATAAGAAAGAGTCACAAAATAAGCCAAGGTTGCTTTGCTTCATTACCACATTTAAAACAAGTGCCACAGTAACATTTTCCAGAGTTAACATTTAACTAGATAGTTAAAGGCAAAAAGAAAAGCAGTTACATATAGGACATAAAGATTACATTTCAAACTAAGATATTTTAATGATGTGCAACATTGCAGAGAAAATATCATTTGGCACAATCAACTAGAAATTTAAATTCTGTTAATTAATTAAATTCTGTTAATTTAAGTTAAATTAATTTAACTGTGGTGAAACCTTCACCGAAGTTAGAGCTGCATAAAGTTATTTCTTAAATAAATAAATGAATAAATAAATAAATAAATCATGACCATTAGAATGTAGGTGAGACTTTATGTAGCAATAACATACACTGCTCTGAGAAAATATGGTAAAATGTGACAATACAGGTGAAGGCTATTTCAGATTTGTCACTGGAATACATGCTTTAAGTCACCAGAAGTAGGAACAAGCTATCTAGCCTGGCCTTGCTTTTGTCTTTCAGAAAAAAGTCACTGAACATACTGAATACATAGATACATAGATTTAAATTCCATCAATTTCTGAATGTTGAATTGATAAAATTTTGAGTATATTAGACATACAAGAAGTGCAAACGCAATTTTTCTCATCAAACTGTTTCTTTTATATGGTTTCTACTCTACTGCACAAATAAGAGAATCATGTAGTTCTATGACTGTGAACCAAATCTTCCGCAATCCCTCCGATAGCTCCAGGAGTTAAATTCATGCACAAAATGTTGAGTAAAATTTGGTAGAAGCAGAGGAAATTCTAAGGCAGCTCAAGACTTTTAAATAATTCAAATTACTGTGTAAAGAGGAAAGAGTTTCACAGAACCTTGGAAATTGCGATGTTCATATGCTCACTGAAAAACATTGCACCTACCTTCATATTTTTCATAAACAGACACTACATTACTGTACCATTGACTTTAGCATGGTCTGTACTTCCTGCAGCTTGTACAGTATTCAGCTACAACTATTTGGCGAGATCATGGGTTCTGTGCGACTAGATAAAGTATTGCATCATTTCAAAAGTATTTGAAGGGTAAGCACAGGTAAATCTGTTTTTCAGTGATTTATCATGTGATAGTTGCTGATAAAAAGTAAATATTATAAGTATTATGGAATTTAATTACTATAGGCTGTTATCATACACAGTCTGCATGAAGACTCTCCAGACTGCTGTTATAAAGACCCTTCTAGGTTAAAAATCAGTTGCAGCAATATAAAATATACAGTTAAATTTTTCTTTCTCTTTAAGTAAAAACTATTGCCTTCACAGAATCAAACCAACAATGAACCATTTGCTGTTTTTTTTTAAAAGCTAGAACAGCCAACAGCAATGACTGAAGTCATAAGTCAGTAAGTGGAACTGCAGGTCAAGGTCCTTCTCTGTGACCATAATGTGATACACATAAATGTTAGCTACACATGATAGATACACAAGACTGGTGTCTTGAGCTGTCCATCTCAACTGCCCCTGCAATTTAAAATCACTGGGTGTTACAATTCCCATACAAATAAGAAGTGCTATGTAAGACAGTGTTGGCAACTACAGCTGAAATCAGCTTTGTCAGTGTTCTGGATGTTTTTGCACTGTTATGCACGTAATATGCTACAAAAAACTGTTAACTGAGAGATTATTTACATCTAGTGAAGGAAGCTACAGTCTCCCCTCCCCCTTTCAAATGAGTTTATTTCCAGTGCAAGAATTCATGAATGTCTGCTGTTTCTCACTGTTGCTGTGTCAGAACAACCATAATATAGGAACTTCACAGGAAGGCAGATTTCTACATTTTTTTAATCACTGAATTCTCATTATATACTTAACCATATGCTCATTTAATCGGGGGACTGTGTTCTGGTGTCATTTTGTGTTTAAATACAGTCCTGAATATGTAGTACATTCTTACAACCAGTATGAGAAAACGGATATTAAAAGTAAATACAAATTCTCATGGGCAAGCAAACACTGAATAACAGGAATATGGAAATTACTGAAAAGCATAAGTTTAATTCCTTGGAAACTTCACTCATGTATTTTCATGCATAGTATGATAAATTTTTAAAGCCATGTATTGCCTGTGCATTCACTGAGCAGTGCAGTACAAGAACAGTTGCGTACATTGATTGTCTAACTAATTTTGACTCATTTAAATTGCTTATTAGCAATTTTTGCTAATTGTGTGAACATTATATGTGTGAAAATTATCCACTTATTTCTTTCTATCTATCTCTTTTTTATTATTATTCAACTGAATTTCCAGTTTGAAGCTTGAACAGTCCCTCACGGGAAACTGGGATACCAGTATTCTGATTTTGTTAATGGTCATGTCAAGCTTTGCTAATTAAATACTTTCTAAATTTCTTAGTATCATCTAGAGACAAAAAATTCATAGCATTTCTAAGCATTAGGAGCAAGAACGGCTATGAAAATCCTATTTCAAACTAATTTAATTGCGTATGGTTTTACTCCACACTGTCAATACAAGTTAAAATAATTTTCTTTCGATCTCTGGATAATAAGGCAATGCTCTAAAGACCTGGTCCCATACTCAGTCAACTTGGATCATGAATGAGAGTGATATGAGTAATGGAATGCATCTCATTCAGTTTCACTGTTCAAAAGGACTGCTTTCTGTTCAGTAACTGCTAGTACGAGTAACAGATTACTTATACTCAATATAGCATAACAAAATCATTTGAACCCAACTATTCCATGAAATGGAACAGTAAAAGAGGGATTGTATTTTATAGATAAAGTAACTATACTTTGTCTGCCCAAATAAAAGGGAGGATTTATAATATCTTGTTCATAGCTTATGAATAGGAAGAACTAATACACTGCAGACCCTTTTTAAGAAGTCACTTCAAGAAAGTTACTTGTTCTAGCTTGTCATCAGAAAAACAAACAAGCAAACAAAAACACAACAAAAAAAAACTACTACAGTAGTTTATCAGTAAACAACTACAGTAGTTTATGTTTCACACATTGTCCAGAATTATAGGCATTCCATTTTCCCACAGGCGTTTGGTTGTAGTTTAACTTTTTCTGTGGTTGTTTTTAGTTTGTGCCTTAAAGTTCAATAAAAGAACACCAGGAAATGGACATAAACCAAAATAGCTTTCAACTGTTTCTATTGCTTGTCTAACTTACATTAAACAGTATGAGAAGCACATCTCAGGTGAAAATTCAGAATGTGATTGGGGTGGCAGTGTGACCACCTGAATCCATTATACACTCAGGCTTCAGAATTATCTCCATGGGTGCAAAATTCTGTTCTGTTTGAGCATGCATTGCACGTATAATACAGTCAGTTTGTGGTGTTCACACTTTCAAACAAATCAGAATATGAGAATAGTCTGCAAGCTAGCTTATAGGGGAAAAATTTATTGTCTAAATTCACAAAAGTTATACAGCTCCACCGTTCACCATTATATACTGCAATTAAAAGGGATGGCAAACATAAATTTTGATATCAGCCATATACTTTCCTCCTTAATTTAACATACATATAATATGCATCTATAAATGTTTTACTTAATTTAATAGTAAAATGGGGATTCAAGTTATTAAACTTTTTATATTATGACATGATAGTAGATAAACTCAATTTTTTCATATCCATTAAAATTTTAGGAACCTGTAACTAGCTCCTAAATTTTAGTTTGCTCACAACTGAATAAATTAGAAAAAAAAAGCTTGTATTAATCAATCTGGCCAGTGCCTTAAACCAGCCTTGTTGATCAGCTTACTCAGAATGTAATTTATCCTCCTTTCGGAATGCTTTAAGAAAAGTGACAGGGAGCACACAGGACAAAATATTAACCTCAGAAGAAATTGAACCTCAGAAGGAGATAAAATGTTTTACATTACCTCCTGATTAGCAGCAGCGAGTTCTTCTTCCAGTGCAGAGACTCTTTCTAAAGAAACCCTCAGTCGTTCCCTTACCTGGAAGAAAAATCAAAAATATGTGCTGTAACATTTCTTCTATCAGTCTTTAAAATTTATATAATCCTTCATATGCACTACAGTATGCCCTGCCAGTCTATTGGTGTGTTACATCCTTTCATTAGACATATTCTGCAGTAAATGTTTAAACCTAACCATAGGAAAATGTAACCCACAAAAATGGGTTTCAAACTTCAAATTGCCATACTGCTGTTCTACAGTTTGCATATAATACTACGGAAAACAAAGCAAGTGCTAATTTTCTTAAATTACATTACGCATAAAATGTTGTTTACAAGCATCTTTTACAAATGAAACGATGAAAAGCAGCAGCAACAACTATGTAACACCTCTGAAAACATATTTTTTTTTCTGTTGTTTGTGCATCTTGGCTCAGCATTATCTCATGTAAGTATAGATAACCTAAGCTAGCAATGTAGGCACAAGGTTCCCAGTACGATTAAAAGGTAAATCTGACCTAAACTGAACTTCAGTGCTGTGTGTTGGTTACTTTATCTGTTCTGACCATAAAGGGATCCTATAGCAACTCATCTGCTAGTCCACACAACTTCAATACACACGTCGCATTAAGTTACTTGACAATAACCCAGTAAAATGGGCCTAAATTCAACAGATATTTCTATCACCATTCCCACCAAACCATCCTAGATCCAGCTGATGACCTAAGAATGTTTAAGGATGTAAGGAGTGTTTGAAGAGAAAGTGAATGCACTCTACTAGATCAGCAGATTCCATTGCAAAACAAAACAAACAAAAAAATCAATCTTTCATGTACAATGAAATGTTGCACGTTTTCATGTATGTATAATTGTTTTCAGCTCCTTGACTAATATGGGAGACCCATAAAGCAATGTTTCACTAAAACTTTCATATTTTTTCTTGTGATACCTCCTAGTCTAAAAACTCTTATTACCTTTCCTACTATACTTTATTTTCTATTATTACTAATCGCAGTGGAAGTCAGATTTTGCTAGAAGAGTCTGTAAGTCTCAAGAATGGCGACCAAAGTCATGTTCAGGAAAAGAACACTAAAAAGAAGAAACTTCTTAGCCTTTCTGACCAATGCAGATCTAGTAGTACTTCTGAGGATTTTGGTCCTCTTTACATACTTCAGCTTAAATTATTCACATAAGTTATTGGAATGCTATAATACTATAGTTCTACAATGCACTAAACAATGTTGCAAGTCTTAAAAGAACAGAAATCATGACTTACAGAGGTACCCATCATGTGACATCCTGATGCAGTATCCATATCTTCTCTGGGCAATGGGTTTCAGTGCTTCACCACTCTCATAGTGAAGAATTTCTTCCCTATATATATGATATAAATCTACCCTTTTCTAGTTTCAAGCGATTACTACTTGTCCTATCACTACACTCCCTGCCAAAGAGTCTGTCCACATCTCTGCTGTTAGGCTCCCTTTATGTACTGAAAGACTGCAGTGATGGAGTCTTCCCCACACTGAACAAGCCCAGCTCTTTCAGACCATCCTCATGGGAAAGGTGCTCCAGCCCTCTGATCATCTTTGTGTTTGCTCTTCCTCTCTCTCTCTCCTCTTCATATGCTCTCAACCTTCCCAGAGGTTCCTGATTCCTCTGTAAAATGCACTTTCTATAAAAATTCCTGCTTCAATTCCCACCATAATTTTTGTCTCTCACTAGCACTTCACTGATAACTAAGGATTACAGTCCTCTCCCAAGAAGCTTTATTTCAACCTTTTATACAGTGCAAGCTGTCATAAAATATTTTTTTTTAGTAGAGAAATGAGAATCATCTTTCTCACTTCAGTCTTCTTGACTGTAAGTATTACTGAAGGACAAGATGATGGAGGAAAATATCACAAGATGGTGACTGTTACTAGCTGAAATTACATGCAATGAGTTTGTCCTTTTACTTCACATCTTCCAAAAGTTTCCTAAAATCTTGTTGTATTTAAGCCTAAGTGTTTTATAAATGAGAATGCCTGTGTTTAAAATATGTTTTAAAATGTTTAACACTTGTGTTTGCTTAGAGGAGTTTTAGAATTTGCAAACCAACTAGGCCATTTTACTGAGGAGGTGAGAGCTCCAAAGGGAGCTGGAATCACAAAAAAAATATCCTTAACCTGTATCACTGTAGAACTGAATCCTAGTGGCTTTTATAAAGACATTTTACAGTTTGAAAAACAACGGCCCTTGGAAATAATAGGCAGCTGTTTCAAAGACAGTGTAGGAAACATTTTTTTACATGACAATTCAGAAAATATAGGTAATTATTAATTTCATTACTCTGAATATCAAGCTATTATGTTCATATAAATCCATGTTTTTTCTTTCTTGACCTTTTGTCAGTTAAAACACAGAACAATACCAGCATGAAACAAAGACAAAGCTGGAAATTGCTTTGACCTGCCTTGCCTTGCCCTCTTTCTTTTCCTGCTTTGCAGCTACACAGTTAATGCACTTTTTTATAATGATTTAAGTAAAATTGCAGTCTGATGGCCGTTATTTATTCTGCAACTATAACATTTTCTAAAGGAACTGAAAGCAACTCTGCCTTGGCACAGAAGTCTTTTTTCTTTCATCTGAGCAGAGAACAACTAATTGGGACTCACATATGCCATGGTGACATAGGAAATGTTGCAACTAATTCTTCATGGTCAACCACGTGAAGTGGTGTTGAAGTTGTTAAAACTGGGGGAAGGTATTCATTAAACCAGTGTAAAAGAGAAAACAATGCTACATTAGTGTTATGATTTAAAGGAGAAACCTACTCTACAGCCTAGAAATTGTAACTTTATTTATTAATTATTTTTTCTCTGTTCTAAGTGATTTCAAAATATACTTGAAGAATAATAATACAAAAGCTGACTAAAGACTTCAGGTTTTCTCATCCATATTCCAGGAAAAACATACAGCTTACAAAAGACCATACTAATGCATTTGGTATTCATATATTTTGAATATTACTTTAACTATTATCATTTAGTAATTGTATTATTTTTTTCCTGAACTTCATAAGTTCATATTGAAAAAACTTTGAATCTAAAAAAAGCCAAATTCTCTGAAATTCATATAGAAGTACACTGCAATTAATTTTGCTTTGATTCCCTCTTCAAATTTATGTTAAAGCAAACAAAGCAAACAAAATCATCTTAATTTCTAACAAATACAAGAAAAGTGTTGTTCTAACTCACTGCCTTGTTAGTGAAAAAGGAGCAGTAACAACTGCAAAATATTTTTATCTGATAAATTTGTCTTGTTTTTTTTCTGATTATTCAATTTGTTTTCTCCATTCTGGAATTTAAAGACAGTAAGTGAGTAAAAGTAGCTCATAGAAGCAAGTATTATTTTACTCCAATTGTATTTATTACTTCAAAAATAATGTACTACCTACACTTCATATGGTCCTTCAGTGTACTCCTATTTTCTTGGGCTCTAGATGGAGTTTTACTAAACAAGGCTTCACAAAGTAAGACTAATCAGATGTCATTTAATCTATCAAACCATGGTATAATGTCTATTTTTAAAGAAGTGATTCCCATTATGGAGCCACAGATGCACTAGAAAAGGTTTGCTCTCCTTGTTACTGGATATATCCAACATGGGCCCAGATTATTCTTCTGGCTTTTAAGTGCAGCCCTATTATTATTATCTTGAAATTTAACATAGCCAGTGTCATGTTAGCACTGCTGTTGGTGCAAAATATCACCCATCTTCCTCTGTCTCTTAGCAATCACTTTACACATTTTTTCTTGCTGTCAAAGTCTTTCTCCTTTCTCTCCATATCTGCAGCCCACAAAGAGCTTTTAAAAACACTTGCACATGCTAGAATTGAATCAATTTTGTTCATAGTGAATAAAAGCTCTCTTACCTACCTGCTAATGAATAAAAAGATAGTGATAATGTCAACATGAATTGGTTGTTTTTGTATTAAAAAATAGATAGGTATACTTTTCTGACATGAATTATCTTAAGAGAACCAATGTTTTTCAAATCATGTAGAATAGTAAAACCTGGTGGTTGCTTTTCTCTGTGAAGATCAGTTGGACATTTTGTCTTAGCAAATCAACTAAAAATGAGTTTGGAGAAGTTGCATAAGTTCATTGTTTACAAATGTACGTTTTAAAAGTTGAATCAAAAGTGTAAACCAGAATAGAAAAAAAGCTGCGAAAAATAAACATGTTCAGACAGGTATTAGAAGGAAATGAAATCTATAGAATGTTGTAAATAAAATTATATTTTTTTTCTAGTTTTTGTCCTTCCTGTATTATATATAAAGAACTTCCTAATATACTCTTAAGCTCAATATCTACTTTAAATATGAAGTTAACCTAAGATTGTATTTTCTGTTCCATGTTAACAATGTCTTTTCATGTGCTGTGTTATAAACTATCCCATTTATGTGTGTGTTTAATATACCACAATATTCCATAGTGCTCTAACATTATTTGTACATCTTTCCATTCCATGAAGTAAACCAAGGAAAGATATCAGCATCTTAGCGGCTGTAAGGAGCCTTTGAGACCTGAAGCACTCAGAAGTTTAAGGCTGATTAACTGAAGAGACATTTCTGTACAGACCATCTTCCCTATGAATATGGTGTATTCACTGACAATGAAGTATCTACTACTCATTTTATACTATTTTAATATTACAGCAAATGCTGTGCTTAGTCAGTGAAAAAAAAATATATCTGAAACTTAGAATATTTTCCCAGTAAAAAGTTTTAAGAGGAAGTCCTTTTCCGTAGTCAAAAAGATCTCTACTCTTATTTCACTCTCCCTTTGTATTTTTAAAATTTGAGAAGTCTACATTTTCTCATCAATAACCTAAAAACATACCAGAGACATAAATTCCATCCATGTTTATATAGCACTAACAGGGGAAATCTTTCTGATAAGGGTAAGATTTGCTTGTTTTGAAAAGTCAGTGTTACTGACTACAAAGGATAGCTAAAGTGATCAATACTGCAATTATTGGTCATACATTCCCAAGGACTTATTAGAATTCATGCAAATATTTTAAGTAAAAGACTAATATAAAGAAGGAAATACACAATAAGCATCATAAGGCGCAGTAAGTCAGAGGGTATATTTCACATATATATATTTTCCATACTGTACCTTTTCATCCAGAGCCTTGTGGTGCTCAAACAGAGATTTCAGAGCTTTGAGGACCTCAACTTCACTGGAAACTCCTGAGGGAGACTGTGCTTGCCGTTTCACCACTGTCATCCTCAGTGATCTTTCGTGTCTTGAGACAAGGCACTCCAAATGCTCCAGTAACAGCTATTGGATTGTATATGAAAGGTTATTAATTTCTATTCACCTAAATGCCTTGGAGACTCAACTACAAAATGCATGGTACCAAATGGCAATTCTCTTGGCCATCTCTTTATGGGAGATACTATTGGAATTACTGCCAAGATTTCATGATTCAAAATCAGATAGAATAAGTACAAAAATTGAAAATCAAATCATAATTTAATTTTAAACTCTGTGGAAAGTGAGAACAAAAAAATCATTTGTCATAGAGTCACTACTTAACTGCATTAAGGACATATTTACAACAATATTTGTTGTTGTAATTAATGATCATAAGCTATCAAATAACAACTAAACAGACCAAAACCTCTGTAGAACATCATGGAAAAATATGAAAGCAGCTTATATTTTATAAACCTAGCTGATTTTAAATATGTACTGGAAGATGATAAATAAAACATGAAAAAAGTAGAAATAATGTTTAATTACATTTGAAGACTATTTACTCTAAATGTCACCTTTCATGCCATCTACATGTCACTAACATGCTCTAAAATGTTCATTATGTCTCTTCATGAGGGAAGACAAATGGTCCATAAACAATACATTTCAGGCTACTAAATAAATTTAAATTATTTGTAGACTAGCTTGTAGATAACCTTCTGTAAAAGCATGATAATTGTCATTATTACTCTAAGTAGCTTAAGTGAAAAACTGAAATGACTTGATGTTGTATGGAAAATTCACAATTTAGCAAGGCCTTTATAGGGCTACCATTACTCTTACTATCTAAACATAGAAGAGAATTAGTAAGCTCTAAGTCTGTAACAAAGTTGCTAAATTCATGAATCATAATTCTTGATACATGTATTTCACAATGCACAATTATATCTTAAGTGGAAATTTGAAAGTTACACAGCAAATTGTTTATTATTTCTCTTTTGATGTTGTTCTTAACATAACTACAATTAGTAAAGAGACATTTTCATCTGTAATCCATAGTTATTCTCAGCCACATAATGACCTTTACCTTATTAACAAGACATGAAAGAGCATAAACAGAGAACAAACACATTGTAATTGTAATATACAGCTATCAAGCTAGGAACAATTTGGGTTTGATGCACTCTTTGCTTAAAACATGGTTCTCATATCTAGATTTGCAGCTGCTTATTGTTTTAAAATAATTACATTATTTGCCAAAAATAGTGAACATATATATGATTAATGTTAGTACACGAAGAATTGTAATGACTCCATGTAGTTCATGGAAGAAGGAAGATATTTTTACCACTATTTATTTGAAGTGGTGGCTCATATTTATCAAAAGCAAATGAGTCATCTGATCTCCGTAGGGCTGACAACAGACAAAGCTGATTTTTTAATAACTGGAAGCAGTCCAAAGTAACATGCAGATTTGAAGAGGCCTCTTCAATCATAGTGGCATCGAGAACTTGACATGGGGATGTAGTAAGGTTGTAACTCTTATTATATTAGGACAGCTTCCCAACTCTTAACAGAATATTTCTGTTCATAACTTAAATAGCTAATTGCTATCATGAACAGAACAGAATTACCATGGCCAGATCTTCCATAAGTTTGCAATTATCTGTGGCTTAAACTGACACTTATAGTAAAAGTCTAGAATTACATAATCTTGCAAACTAATTTTTTAAATCAACCTAACGCTGAGTAAATTTATTATATAATGCTCTACTATCCTAAACAGATTATCCTGGACAGATGATCAGAAAGGGAAATTCTTAAGAGTCTTGGTTGGGAAGTAAAAGTGAGAAAAACTGCCTCAGAGGAGAAAAATGATGTCAACATAGGATATACACACAAGTGTATAGGAATATACACACAAGTTAGTTTTGCCCTAAGCTTAGAATTATCACTTTAGAAGTGCCAAATATAAATGTATACACATATTTCTTAGTTGTTAAATACAACTGCAAGTATAAAACACTGTACTGATTTTATCATAATGTAGAAAAATGAGCTACTGACACAGGTAAGTGTCAAACACTCATGCAAAATTACTGCATTACTTGTGAACACTGCATTCTTTTTCTTAATGTAAGAACAATATTCCAGCTACTCAAATAGTAGTGGTTCATTTTTCCAGAAACTACCTCTGCGGTATTTTCCTTACTGCCAGCTCTCAGAGTGCTCAACAACACATGCTGACATAGGCTTCTGTCTGAGAGCAATTTCTTATTTTTGCTTTTCAACAAAAGACTGTTTCTCCACAAAATCTGTGAATGCTTCTTATAGCAAATCCATGTTAGCTGAACACAGAGTATGACTAACCAGGTGTCCCTGTACCACAGTACTCCCAGCCATGCTGAAAGGGAAGAGTAACCAATCAACCCAGGAGTTAGCGAGCCTGCTGGCAAATCCCTCCTCCATCCTCTGCTGAAATTATATTTAAAATGATATTTTAGCCATCTTTGCTTCAACTACATATGCACAAAATATACACATACGTATATTTGTGAAGAACAAGAAAAGATTTCATGTCAAAATATTACTGCAAAAATACTGATAATTAATTAAATTACAAGCAGTTTGTTAGAAACAGCTTTAGGTGCTTTTGTATGTTTCAGTCACACACTGGCATTAACAAAGAACACATGCTGCTGAGCATTTTCTGCTCCCTCACTCTGTGTTGATCTGCTACAGTCGTCAAGTACTCACAGGGACAGGAGGCTTGCAGAGAAGATGAAGATCAACAGCAGAAAGCAGGACAGAATCACCCACGTATAATACCAGTCATCACTATGCTTTTCCTGCTGGAAAGCATAAGCTTGACAATGAATTATGAAATAATGTGACATTTGAATTTCGTTCTTATGCTGGGTGAGTTTTAGGATCCTCAAGATCCCAAGCTGATAATTTTACCGTAGCTAAATGGGATGGGTGTTTCTAGAGCTCTGACTTCATGAGCACAAAGAATGTTTAAAAATGATTATTCAAACACTGAAAAATGTTTGACTGCTTATTTTGTGAAGGAATGAAGCAACTTTAAAATGTTAATTAGAACAAACTAAAAACAGACAGCTATTAGAATACAGTTTACTGTGTTTCTCAGATCATTTCCAAAGCAGCGTGAAATAGAAATGTGTAACTAAATGTCTTTGTATGTTATCATGTACCTCTATTGTACTAAACCATCATTGCCACAGGGACACTGATTTACTGGTGAAAAAGAAAAAAAGAAATTTTTTAAAGAATGATTCAGTAAACCAAATTTAGTATGACTCAGTAACGTTTGCATTATTATAGGATCTGAATTTTAATTAGCATAAAGTGTTTTATCTTAATTCTCTTTGTTTTCAATAAAACTGGGAAAAAAAAAAAAAAAAGAAGTTCACAGCAGGGTATTAAACAGAGAAAGGAAAGAATCAGGAGAGAGTGATGAAGAAAAGTATGTAATAGAATATGGGAAAATACAATATAGAAGAAAAAAGATTTGCTAAAATGAGATTGACGTGACTTAAGGATTCCTTATAAAAACAGGGCAACCCACTAAGAAGACAATGCTCTTTCATGTTCAGCTTCTCACCAACACGTGCAAAATGCAATTTCCTTTCAGTCTGTATTTAGAATACACGTTATTTAGTGAATCTCTACCTCTGGTGCAAGTAAAGAAGAAAAGTAAACTAAGCAGATAAGGGGTTGCAGATTATCTCTAAATTCAGCCATAAAGCCAGTCATTTTCCTCTGCATTGTTCAACAGCAGTGGAAGCCCATTTGCTCCTGTGGGAAATCAAATAACTTTACTGGTAAAGTACTGGTGGTAATCCTTCCTTGAAAAAATGAAGTCATAGCCTAGCTGCAGCTTATGTTCCACGTTTGAATTTCTGTACATTCAAGACAAAAAATAACCTCTAGGTGCAACACAGGGCACAGTTGGCTTTCTGGGCTGCTAGCGCACATTGCTGGCACAAGTTCAATTTTTCATCAACCAATACTCTCAAATCCTTCTCCTCAGGACTGCTCTCAAGCCATTCTCCACCCAATCTGTATCTGTACTTGATATTGCCCTGACCTAGATGCAGGATCTTGCTCTTGGCCTTCTTGAACTTCATGAAGTTGACATGGGCCCACTTCTCAAGCTTGTCCAGGTCCCTTTCGATAGCATTCCTTCACTCTATATAGTAATTTCTTCCAAGGTATTTTTGTATATGTTTTCAAAATCACATGCAGTGATTTTACAGAGAGAGCCTGTTTGTCTTCCTGTCAGCAACACCACACTAATCAATACATACACATATGCTCCTGCATTTTTCATGTTGCCAAATGTACTGGCAGATTAAGTTGTCATCTAAGTTTGTGACATGAAAATATTTTTACTATAATATGTGAGAAGTTAATTATAGTAGGCAATAAAAATACATATTTTAAAGCAAAAAGTCTTCCAGGGAGCTTTGTTTAAGAATTCTACTAGAAGGACTGACTAGGAACTCAAGTCTAGGGTAAGCTATAAGGTGCAGTCTTTTGGCAGAGACCAAGAGTTTGTGGGTCTCACAGAATGTTATTCTAGCACATTCTAATGTATTCTACTGTCAGGATCTGCTGCTGCAGCTTAGCATAAAATGGCAAATTAGGTTTTGTAGCTTTTTTTGAGGGAAAATAAATAAATACATGAGTGTGGGTCTAGAACAAAGGAAAATGTATGAGAAATGTAAAAGGGAAATAGAAAGCAAGAGTTATCTCGATGTACTCAGAAACTGACAGATTTGCCATTTCAATTTCTTCTTGCTGATCTCCAGTTTGAAGCAGTAGATGTTTCAAACAGTATCTTTCCAGTGATATTACAGAATCACAGAATCACAGAATCACAGAATCACAGAATCACCCGGGTTGGAAGGGACCTCAAGGATCATGTAGTTCCAACCCCCCTGCCTAGCAGGGCCACCAAACATACACATTCAGATCAGGTTGCCCAGGACCCCGTCCAACCTGGCCTTAAACACGTCCAAGGACGGGGCATCCACAACCTCCCTGGGCAGCCCATTCCAGGGCCTAACCACTCTCCTTGTAAAGAACTTCCCCCTAACATCCAACCTAAATCTTCCCTCCTTCAACTTGGATCCATTTCCCCTAGTCCTGCTGTTGTCAGCCCTTTTGAAGAGTTTACTCCCCTCCTGGGTGTAGGTTCCCTTCAGGTATCGATAGGCTGCAATGAGGTCACCCCGCAGCCTTCTCTTCTCCAGGCTGAACAAACCCAACTCCCTCAGCCTGTCCTCATAGGGGAGGTGCTCCAGCCCCCTGATCATCTTAGTCGCCCTCCTCTGGACCCTTTCCAAAATCTCTATGTCTTTTCTATGTCCTTTCTCAAAATCTCTATTGCAGGGAAATAAAAGGTTGCATTAAAAAAGTTCAAAATAGGAACCCAAGAATCTAGACCTGAGCTTCTTTAATTATTATTAGTAGAAAGTGCTACCTGGGAAAAAAGTGTTTGTACTGAGTCATGGTGATAAGTGTGGCTATGCATGAGAGTGTCCTGTGGGCACAGTAAGGCCAGAGCTGGTTAGATATGACTTGTAGTGGGGCAGATGGAAAGAAGAATTAGCTGGACTCACTTTAGATGTTAGAAAAGACATTTTGATTCCTCATTGCAAAAGTATTTCTGTCTTCTAAATAGTATTACTTGAATGTGAATCTCTAATAATAGGAAAAAAAAAAAGTAGTAGCTTTTTCTGACAAACTATTAATGCTGCTTTGCATTAACAGCATAAATATCAGCTTGTAAAAGTGCTTCATTATGTACAATGACTTCCTGTTGGAAACCTCTTATCTAGTATGTCATGGAGATGATTGTATTCTGAAGACAACAGCTGCACCAGTGTACCTGGAATGCTGGTCTTTTATAAACACAGTGTAGGGAGCCTGTATAAGGCAACATGACTATTAGAATAGACTCCAGGAACTAACTTAGTATATGGCAGCTGACAGAATGGAAGGAATATATACATGACATGATGGATGACAACATGTTAATGAAAATTCTGGAGGACAGTGTAAGGCATCAGTCATGTCTGATTTTTTTCTTCTTCCTCATTAACACTTATCTTTATCTTCAGCTCTTTACTCTTGCATTTCCTGCATTTTCTGTATATTTTTGTATACTAAATCTTTTAATCTCCAATGCCTACCTTTGTACTCATTATTAAGACAAATTAGTTGAGTATATTAGATTAAACTGCAAGGACTTCTGGCAACATCATCATACTTTCCAACTTTTAATTGGAATCTCCTGGAAAATCTCTTACTGGATTTTCTTTCACGTAATATAAAAAGAACAAGAATGGACAATAATTAAATTTTTTTGTTCGCAAGGAAAGTGCTATGACAGAGCTTAATTTGACTTGTAACTAACTCAATTTGTTTTTCTCTCACAGTTGTTTGGTGTGCAACTGTCTGACTACAGGGCTGTCATGGTATTCCTCTTTGAGCTACTTATTCTATCAGACTCATGCTAGGTATGGGTACAAACTTGGTGTTCAGTGGGCTCTGTAGTGAAATGGTAAAAACTTTCTGCTAGGTAGTTTTGTACGCATTCTTATGAGAATGTATGATGACTGAGAAGAATACATTTAAATTTAGTATATGCACTATGTTTTCTGTAAAGAAAGGCAAATTTAGGTATTTTCTGTTCAGGAATGTGTATATGGAGATTACCCAATCAGTACAATTGTCTGGGCATTTATCTTAACCATATCTTGTCTTCAGAAGTTTGTGCTAGAAATTAATACAAGTTATTCTTTGTTCTATGTAACTTTATAAAGTTGACTTTAATAGTTTTCCTTTAAACATTTAAATAACTGATATACATAACAGTTACTGAAAATCTAAGCAGCTTTATTTCAGAAATACATGGCTGAGATGGCTTGCCAACCTGAAGAATGCATTGCAACTCCAATGTTCTTCATTAATTCTAATTTTGTGGGAGCAATTTTGTATTGTTTAGATTATGAAAGAGTTATGGGAGGAAAAAATATGTTTTATCTGTTTCCCATCACATTTCCCAATCTCAACACATCTAAAACTTTTACATTTAGCAAGATTATCTCTTCTTGCTCCTTTAAGCTAGCATGGAGGTAGATGAAGAACCACTGTCTCTTAGTAGACAACTGTATCACTTGACCATCTTTGGATTTCTGGAATTTGTGGCACTCTATGCTATATCTGGCAGTAAAAAGGATGGAGAAAGACTGTCAACGATTCTTTTGTCAAGTATCTTGCTAGATAACCTTTGGAATGCCAGTCAGGTAGCCAGGGAAAGATATTAAGTGAGGCACAAAGCACTGTTAGTATAGTGAAAGGATGAAAGCAGGAAGAGTTGCCCAGAGCACAGAAGAATGCAACATAAATATGTTAAAACATCTTTGGTGTTCAGCACCTGTTCCAGGAGGCACTATCATGGATTGTTGGTTGCAGACAGAATAATGGCTTTTGATTGAAGCAGAATATAGCAAACTTAGGGGTGAAATGTCCTCAGCTGTATCACAAATGATATTTACTTCAAGGATGACAGTGGCTGCATCTAGACTAAACAGCATAGTCACTGTGATGCAAGTGGCAGCCTTCATCTCATCCTTATTCAGACCAAAATCAAGGCTCCTAGGTACCTCAATATGCTGTACCCCTGCCCTTAGCCTTGAGAAGAGAAGAAGATCTGTGCAGGCTACTTATGTAGGACTTGGGTCTTGGAAAGATTAGTGAGTCTCTTGCTCTGAATGTACATACCTTGCAACGTTCAAAGTCCAGCATGGAGTCATTTTCTTCAGGTCTGCAGCATGGTAGATACATCCTACTACTTAGATCCTGACAAGTCTCATGTACTTATTTAAATACATTTTCAGGGAGGGCAAGGAGTTTTTTCTCCTATTTTATACAACATGATATCCAGAAAAGGTCTGCTGTACACTTACTCTTGTGTTGTTTCTTTCGGCCTTCAGTTCTGAAATCTCCTCCTCCTTTTCAAGCAGCTGTTCCCTACATGCATTTAATTCTTTTGTCAGTGCAGCAAATTCCTATGGAATAAAATTAAGTGTGAAGTTACACAAGATGTAAGCACAAAATTAATCAAATCTACATGCATTTTAGAATTTATATAATATTTAGAGACAAACACAAACTAACATAGCATATGTTAACACCAACACTTGTCATAAGCTTTTAAAATAATTGATTTTTCATTGAAAAATTAATAAATTTAATAAAAACCACCTATACAAAACACTGGCAGACTCTCAAAAACAGGAGCAGGCCTGAGATGACGACAACATCCTTCAGACATAAATTATCAGAACTAAAGTATAAGAAGAAGACAACTGGCCTATTTTGTAGCAAGAAAGACACTATAATTTCATGCATAATGAGGTTCAGCTCAATGCATTTGCTTAGCAAGTTCTTTTGCCTTTCCATAATGCAGCTATTGTAATATAGCATGGGATAGAAAAACTATG
Organism: Lagopus muta; assembly: GCF_023343835.1. Classification (NCBI taxonomy): domain Eukaryota; kingdom Metazoa; phylum Chordata; class Aves; order Galliformes; family Phasianidae; genus Lagopus; species Lagopus muta. The sequence goes on from NC_064433.1 coordinate 39,733,946, forward strand.
GAATTCATTGATCAAATTCTATCTGGTAGCAGATTAGCAATATTTGCACTAGTTAAAACAAAAATAAAACAAAAAAACACCCAAGTAGCTACCAAGTGGAGCTCTAATTTTTCTTGATGCTTAAATTTAACTACTAAAATGTATTTGGGCATCACAGTGAAAGACTCTAACATTAATATTTGTTAGCTTAGCATGAGTTTCCTAAGAAATAACAACATAAAATGAAGCAAAATTTTAAGTTGCTCCTCATGTTGTTTTAAGAATGCAACTAAACAGTGATTACAAAACAAATCTTTCAGCTACCAGAATTGATATCACCATTGCTTTTATGCTTCAAAAATACACATAAAATTTCATGTATACCAATGGTAGTCACAGATTTAACATTAAGTTCAATAACGAGAAGGTTTCAATCCAATCCAAAGTGGCAACTTTTATCCATAAAACTGAAAAGATTCTGTGTCTCATGGAAACAGTGAGGCAAACAATGAAAACGCATTTGAAATATATAATCGTGCCAGAAAGAAAAGTTGTCCAGATGAGCAGCACTGCTGCTAAACAAAAGCATATACATATTTAAAACTTTTAAGTTAATTGAGTTTGACAAAATAATTAATAGCTGTTAAGACCACTTAATCCAGCCAGGATTAAAGTGCTATCATTCCTAATTCCCCCAAGAAGAAAGGAGTTTAAGAAAACAAAAACATGTCTAGGTGGCTTATCAGCTGGTAGGATGAACCAGAGTCTAAATCCACTTCTTTAAGACAACAGCTAGCAATGATCTCAAAAGAAATTGGTGTGCTGTCTCCCTTCAAGTTCTGGGAAGCAGCTTTTATCCAAACTGAAGTGCTTTTCAGCAGAGGTTTGGTGATATTCTTGGCTTCCTTCTGTTTTAATCAAATTTACAAATAGTTAATTGTATATTATTGATAATAATGATATTGTATTTTCAATAATATAGATATATAATAATGTTACAGTTCCTGTATTAGTTTTGGAAATGAGATTTAAAACTCTGCTCACTTTTCAAAAGTATTATTAAAACAGCCTATATATCTTACTTTAGTAAGAAGTAGAAGTGTTGCTCTGTATAGTTTTGCTTGAACTTCTCTATTTGGGGTTGTAATTAATGTCACATATCAAGTGAATATGCCATATTTAATATAAGCCAGTGATCTCAGGTGAGGTTGAATTAGAATTCTAAAGCTGGAAAACACATATGCACATACACCTTTTATATTCTTATAAACTTTACAGTGCCACAGTGTGGAGATCTTGTTGCTAATATACATTGTTAATATTACTAGTATAAGCAGTATGATACTATTTTAATTTAACACCTTTAATGTCTTTGTATTGTTTTAGTTGGAATTGAAAGGTGAGTGACAGGTGTTGGAAAGGACAGCAAGGATCATCTGGTGACTTACAGTAACAGTTACTGTAAGGCAAAGCAGTCTGCGAACACATTTTTCTTGTTTTGCTTGGAAACAGAGAAATATATGAGTTTATAAAATTGTACATTCTTTGCTGTGCCAAAAGAAGCCTACTAGCAGCAATATGATCTCTAGTATTTTGGCCAATATAATCTCAAATAATTCAGTATTTGAGTTTTACTATTTTGTTGAACAGTGTGGATTTCATTCTTTAAGAAATTTAAGCTTTCCTTTGCTTAAAAATAAATCATTAAGCAAAATTATGCTCCATGAGTTTGATACTTAACCATTTCCTCTCAGCCTCCAAATATCTTCGGTCTATACCCATAGTATTACTATCTAGTTTGGCCAGGCTGCATGTATCCAGTACCTTAGACTATTTCTTTCAGTTGCTGACACAGTTCCTTCATACCTTTTAATGATTCAGTTGCTGCTGTTCTCTGAAATTCCTGTGTTATAGTATCAGAATTTATAAGAACACTCACTTCTTCATACCTGTGGAGCTAAAGTGCTCTCATCACTCTTTTTATCTGAAGGACCAGTGGCTGTTCCTGAATCAAGAGCTTTGACTTCTCTGAACTGAATAATGATAGTATTTTTCTTGGTGTTTGTTTTGTACGTGTTTTACAGGGAAAGTCTCAAAGTGCAAATTGAGTTTGCCCTAGAGCTTTACAAATTGCTTCTGTCATGTTTGCTTTGACAAATTAACAACTGCGATAAAAGCTCACAATAACTTGCTTTTCAATTCATGTTACCATAGCTACAAGTGAAACCCATTTTAAGTATGCCCTCCCTTTCAGCCCAAGGTATTGCTGAGATATGACACTGTAATGCTCCAGAGAACATGGTTCTCCCACAGGTTAGAAACAAAGCAAAACATATTTTTGTTTTATCCAGTTATGTAATAAACAACACATGACGATAATGACCTCCGCTCTTGCAATTCCCCCTGAAATACACAGGGATCAAGGGAATACTGTCATCCGGAATTACTGTTCGCAACCAAAATCTTGCATGGTCAGTCATAGTTTGTGGGCCCCGAAGGTGGGATCTGTTGTATAACTAATGTGACTTGACATGTACAACCGCACTCTTAAAGCTTATGTAGAAGTTGTTGGGATATAAAGCTAATTAAGAAATAAAGAGAACCAAAATGATGAAAATTATGCAGTTGATTTCACTGCTCTTATATTACAAAATGGTAACAAGACACTAACTTTTTTTAATGGGAAACAACTAAAGAATGTATTTTTTTGTCATCTGAATAAACAAAATCATGGAGCCTATTTGATCAGCTGTTTCCCTTGTCTTAATACTTGGGCTGTAACACTCAGTCTGACTGAAAAATAGCTGACTCAAAATGACAGCCCTTCACTTATCCCATGCATATCTTTGAAGAGAGGGCAGAAGCCTCAAAAACAAATTCAGTGGAAATTTGTGACCACTGAAAGGACAATTTGACGTTACAAATATGAAAGTCAAGGACTTCCCCTGGCGTAGCAGCTGAGAGCACAGGCTTATGGATGCCCAGGAGAGGGGGGTACCACAGGGACAGGCGAACTGACAGTGCTGCCAGATGTGCTGGCAGCAGGGCTGTGCAGGGAGGCATGCCACAGCATCTTTACCTTTACATATCTGCCTCTACGGGTGGCTGAACAAATGCTGCTTTCTCTGCTTATTGTTCCCAGAAAGGGTTTGCAAGGATCATTTTTTTCATGGACTAGTACACAGAAAACCTATATAACAATCCTCATAGGTGAGGGCATGCTAGAGAAATGAGACTTCAGAGCTGCAACACTTAATCGTTCAGCTTTTGAGTACAGTCCAGTATGGAGAGAGTTGAACTCAAATGAAAATGCAGCCTCTCATCATACATACTTGAAAGAGTGAACCAATTTTGTAAGACCTTCCCTCACCCCAACCTCCCCACCTCCCAAAAAAAGAAAATGAAAAGGAAAAAGAAAAAGAAAAGGAAAAAGAAAAGGAAAAAGAAAAAGAAAAGGAAAAGGAAAAGGAAAAGGAAAAGGAAAAGGAAAAGGAAAAGGAAAAGGAAAAGGAAAAGGAAAAGGAAAAGGAAAAGGAAAAGGAAAAGGAAAAGAAAGAAAAATAAGAAAAAGAAAATTCAGATTCAGACAGGATGGGGTGTATTCAGCTTATAATCTGTTCCTCCGGAACTGCCTTTGAAACGCAGTTTATTTCAGCATGAAAGAATGAACTAATCTCTGCACAGAGAAAGAATGGTTAGGCTTTGTAATTTCTGTTTTGCATTCAAACTATGTAGACAGAGTTACCTTCCTAAAAATATAGAGGTTAGTCATTTAACAAGAGAAATTATGATTTGCGACAATTCTCTGGGAGTTTTAATCTTTCATTTATTATGTTTTAATTCAATTCAGTTTTCTTAAATTGCACCTTTTTTCTTTTCTAATTATTCCTTCATTGGAAATCTTGCTCAAAACTCTCCATGTTTTTTAAAATACCAATGTATTTTAGTCATTTCACCCCTACTAGAAAAGAAATTTCAATCTTGTTGACAGCAATTAGCAATACAAAAGACTAAGAAGTTCTGGATGAAAGTCACCGTTTATTTTACTGTAGAAGAGCCATAATTACAGCCCTTGATTCTAGATTAGGTTGAATGCCACATTTCAATATTTGGATTTAGTGTCAGTCTTCTGAAATGTGGAATTGGCTGTGTCATATGTAATGGGTGAATCTCCAATACAAACTTTGAATTACTTTGTTTAACTCACACCACTGGTTCAGATGGGGAGGGTGAGGTGTTATCCGGTCTTAGCCACTAACATGCTTCAAACTATCCAGGAATTACTAATGCGTGTTTATTTATTTAGTGGCCTGCAAGACATCAAGCATGTGAAAAGTATGATCAAATGTGACAGTGTGAGAAACTATTAATTCGCAGAGAAAAATGAAGAAGAGGAGATTGCTGTTTCATAAGAGAGAAAATTAACTCAGTAACACAGGGGATTTGTGAACTCACACTCCATTTATTTTTTTTAGAATTGTGGGCACTGTCTGAGATTCTGAAATATGCAGACACTTTCCCACACAGAAGCACACAATCAGTGCTTCTTGGAAGAAATTAAAAAAAAAAACAACTTTTCAGGGGTTTAGAGCCAATGTTAACATCTAGAACAACAAATAATATCAACACTTCTACTGAACAGAAAATGGGATGAGAACTGCTACATAGTTCTCCATCAAGAAATAATTCCTTCTTTAAATACTCCGTTGAAACTACATTATATTTTGAACTAACTCTTGCAAATATTTACTTATAAAACTTATTTCTTCTTACTTATTTCTTTCTGGGTAGAAGAAACCATCTCATAGTAATACAGCCCCTATTTGGACGGCCTACTATTGTGTTACTGTTATGACTCTGGTCCCAAATTAAAACAGAAGTAATTGGATATTCCAAGGAAAAATAAAATCCCACATCTCTTTTATTACCTAAAAAACAACACATATATTTTTCTTCTACAAAGATCTAGAAAGGAATAAGAGAAAGCAAAGGATTATAATAAATGTATGTCTCACTAAGGCCCTTGAACATATTGAATGAGCTCAAATACATATGTATATTTTGGTTTAGCTTTGTAGTAAATGTAACCTAGCTTTTTAAAAAATATCTAATTTCAATAACTATATCTTGTTACTTTCATGATATTTAGAAGCAAGAGTAGCTCAATTGCATTCTAACATATATTTTAAGTCATCCAAAAAGAAACTTATATGATAGCTGTTTAACTATTAGTTCAACTAATACTTTTACAACAGTACTTTGAGATAAAGATAATGGGAAGAACATACAACTGTCAGGACTTGTGGTGTATTCTGCCTAATTTTCCTGCTGTAGGACATGCTTGCCACTGAAAGATGAATTTCTATAGATTTTTGAAGCCAAAGTGGATCTCCCTAGCAACATGAGCATTGTGACAACTGTTTTATATGTGCTTTGCTTCCTACTAATATGAATACTGAAGCACAGAGGATCTATAACCAAATTAAACAACTACTGAGTTATAACTATTGAAGGATGGGGTAAAACATTACTGATTTGTAAATATTACAATGGGTAACTTTAAACATCTTGTATATTACAGATTTTATAGAATGGAAATACAGACTGGATTGCAATTTGCTTTAATTTCTTCTATTTCAGAATGTTCCACCACACATAGTATATTCTGTAGAAGTATTAGTCATGTAGGATACTACATCAACATGCTTTTCAGAAGTGTTAATTGGAGTTGTAGTGAATCTTGCTTCAAGTCATGCTACCGAAGTTTGGAAATGAATCAGCTGTATAATAAAGGAGATTATAAAGGAGATAGGAGTACTATCAGCTAAATCCATTCAAAAATAAACGCTGTGTTCCACAGATATTCATATTCATTTCGTTTAATATAGTTCTGATATAGTTATGCTGCAGACTATATTACATTACTATACTTTTTAACATTGAAATTATTTACAAAAGTAAGTCTTGATGATTAAATACTGTATTGAAACTGATGACAATTTACTATTCCATAGTAACAAATTCAGAATCTGTGCAATACAGAAAAAGAGCAAAAGGACAGACTATGACCAAACCATAAAATAATTTTCAGTACAGACTATGACCAAACCAAAAAATAATTTTCTTAGGGACTGATGTCAAAGGAAAATGGGATTAACTTTATTCCATCTGATGAAAAGAATATTTTTCCAGATATTGAAATATTAAATATGTGAAATGGCTCCAGACAAATAGCATAAAGAAATAATAAATTTCTGTTTTAATTACAAGACTACCCATTGCCAACAGTTTAATTTTATGCTTATAATCCTTTTTTTTTTTTTTTTTTTTTCCAAAATTGAAATAAACACAAAATAATAAAAAAAAAAGGAAATCTAACATGCAAGTTGTTGAAGTACTTTACAGACTGTACTGTGGCTTCTGCGTATAAACACATACATACAACTCTCAATTAGAAGGCAGATTGAGGTCAGTACATGGCCTTAAGAAATAACCTAAAATAAGTCCTGACAGAGGGAATATATAAAGGGTGACTGTAAGATGCAACACACATTTACCAGTAAACAGAACAGCCCTTTTCTTATAATGTTGGTAAGTAATCTTATTTTATTGCCAAATCCAGCTTACAAGTCTGGTCGATTTTTAGTATGTCTGATGCACAGTTTAAACTCAACTTTCTTAGTTTTGACTTCTTTCTAGGCAAAGGATCTTGTTTTCTTTCAGGCAAACATGACAAAACACAGAGTGACCTTTACTTCTCCCTCATTTTAAGGAACATACACTTCTATGACACTTGTCTCCTTCCCTTCACCCTCAGCATTTTCTCTGGGTAAATCTTATCCCTGATCACTAATTCAGCTATTAATAATAGGTCAGCAAGTCTGCTATTCTGATTAAGAGCACATCCTTCCTTTTACAGCAAAATTGTACTCTTCCCTTTTCACAGTGCGTTAAATGAGATACAATCATTTTGTATTTTAAGTGTACTTAATTTTTTTTTAAATGTCACTTTATAAAATCAAGTCACAAGTATTTGATGTTTTGGACATTTTCCACTGTCTCCCATTTCTTCACAAAGTTGCTCACAGAGGAAGAAATGTATATAAGAAAGGAGGAAGGAGAAAACATATACTTGCTTAATTCTGTTATTTTGAATAGCACTCCAAAAAACTTCTGAATATTAAAGTTTAACAAATAACTCTTTAAGTTAAAAAAAATTCAAATTCTTATTTTTTCATCACACAAAAGAATTGTCAAAGAAAAATGAGAATCAAGTCTAGTAAATGACCTCATGAATCAACAGATCTCTTTACGTAAACTATATTTGACCTTTTCCTTTCACAAACAGATGCAGCCATCCTCTTGCAAGTCTAGGAGATTCTTCATTATGTCAGATTTTCAATGTGAATTTTATCTCACCTCATTTGTGTTGTATGTTAGAAAAAACTGTATTCAAGCTGATCATTGCAGATAAACATAGAAGATGGTACATTTAGGAAGTGACTGAACCAACATGCTTTTGGGCTGGACAAAGCCTAACATAGAATCTTTATATTTCTAAACAGGGCTTCTATTAAGTGAATTGAATGAACCCTAGTGCCCTCGTCTGTTCCTGCTCAGGCTGGTCCTAGTCTAAGCTTATTTGAAAGAAGTGAAAAAAATCCCTGTTTTAGATATCATGGACCACTTTACAGTTGGTATTGCTGGTAGCAATCACCACTAAATTCTAGGAATTATCGAGTAGTAGTTATTACCCTACTCTTACAAGTGCTAGTATCCAAGTGGAGCAGTACGAGGCAGTTTGACTCTTGCAGGAGATAACAAGGCAATTGGCCAGTAAGGATGAATATCAGGAAGTCCAAATTGTGAGCTTTTTCTATTTCTGTTTTTGAGTTCATGACAATTAATATATATCGTTTCACTCATGCAAATTCTATTACTTAATCCTTTAATTTAGATGACTACAGTACATATTTACTTTTATGATGGAACTGCATTTACACATAACTCTTGGTGTCTCTACTGGAGTTAATTTAAGCCATACATTTCATTAATCTTTTTATTTGATAAGAAATGTAAGACACAACGTGTTTGTTTTTTAGTAATGTTTTATCAATCACTACATTAAATCTTATACTGATTTACTAGCTCTACGGTTGGTCCAAAGAGGCATTTAATATCCAAAAAGTACACATATTTACCTTAGGAAGGAATTCCAATTTTGCTCTTTCCAGCAATCTGTAATGGAACATTTACTTTTTTTACACACATTGAGAGTAACATTAAAATTTATTCAAACTTTGCTTTACACCGTACACAAGGTAAAAAAGTTACTAACAATGAATTTTCATTTGGTCTATATTACTATGACAGGCTTTTAAAACTTCAATAGAGAAAACAAGGTAATTGGTTGCAGATGTTCTTCATGAAGAAGTATTATGAGTTGTTACTTATTGACAGATATATTGTCCTGAGGAAAAACATACAATGTACAGACGTACAGAACACCAAACTAAGGAATGGTATATTTTATATCAGAAATTACCAAGTTACCACTAGCCTCTGTTCCTCACTAATAAAACATCTTGATATTATGTTAACTTTCGACATTAGCAATGTCATCCCTATGCTGTCACCTATTACTAAAGCCTCGAAATCTTTTTTATAAGAATATAGAATAATTGATGCAAAACATATAGCAGCATTTCAACTCTGAAAAAGGAGTAAATACCTTTTTTTCTCTCTGAAGAGAGAAGCTGATAAAGTCCTGTAGTTTATAAAATATGATTATGATTGCAAAAATAAATACTATCTTAAAAGCCTTTATTGATTTTGAGTCAGAAAAAATAATTTAGTCCTCTTCATTAATGAAAAATGGGACACTAAATAATAAGTTTCAATTAATTAACATTTTCACTGGTGTTCATTCACATGCTGTGTTCATGAATGGAGATAATTTATAAATTATGTCTTCAATCATAGCATACTCATGGGCTATGAGAAGCAGCTCTAGAGCTCTGAAGGACTCTGGTGACTGCAGTCAATAGATAAATAAGAAAATCAAAAATTACATCAAAATAATGTCAAATTAGCTATAAACTTCTGAACTGCCTACTGGATAGATGACCCAGAGGCTGATATTGCTCAGAGCCTAAGCAGTTTGTCCACTTCTTTTTGTTTAGTTCTTCAGGCACAGAATCACAGAATTATAGAATCATTTTTGTTGGAAAAAATCTTCAAGATCATCAACTACAAGCACTTAACACTATCAAGGCTAAGAATAAATCATGTCCCTAAGTGTCTTAGCACACATCTTTTAAATTATCTCCAGTAATGACAACTCTATCACTTCCCTAAGTAGCCCCCTCCAGAGCTTGACCAGCTTCTCCATGAAAAAATTATTCCTCCGATCCAATCTAAATCCCACCTTATACAGGAAACTTGAGGCCATTTCTTTGTGTCCTATCACTTGTGATCTGAGAAAAGATGTCCTCACTACAACCTCCTTTCAGGCAGATGTAGAGAGTGATGAGGTCTCAGTCTCTTCCAGGCAACTCAGCACCAGTTCCATCAGCTTCCCTAGTCCTACTGGCCACCCCATTTCTTTCACAGGCCAGAATGCCATTGGTATTCTTGGCATCCTGGGCACACTACTGGCTTGACCAGTACTACCTGGCCCTTTCCTGCTGGGCAAAGATCATTTCATAGCCTTCTCCACCTTTCTGAGGAGATGTCTAGGCAATGACTGGCAGTCAGGCAACAAAGGCTCCTGTCATCCCTCAGCACCATGCCCCAAGAGACAGAGAATGCCTGGTGTTGCCAGCAGAGCGGCAGACCTCCTCTCTGTTCTGCTCCTAGTGCCAGCATTTTGCCAGGAAAGGTAGCCCAGTGGGAAAGTTTAAGTTAGAGGTGGGCAGCCCATGCTGACTGCTCCCAACTCCTGCCCTTGCTCTGGCCAGGAGATTTCAGCCAGGCATCAGGAGTGGAGCAGGACACAAAATCAGGGACACGAGCTGCATCTGGCTCAACTAGACCATGCTGCAGCTGCCTTTCTGGGAACTTTAGGCTCTTTTGTCCTCTTTTCCACAAAGGGCTTCCCTGGTCCCTTCAGTATGCTGCTTTCTCTGTGATGCTATGGGGGATAAGATGGCTGCCTACACCTCCCAAGGGCCTGATCTGGCCTCTCTCCACAGCCAGGAGCTCAGACTGGAACTGTCAGCCCACAGACAAATGTTATGGGAGGAATTTGGCAACAGGGCCCATCTCCCCTTCCATCTTGTGATGGCACTGCTGAGAGTGTCTACCCAAGAGCTCCCAGAACAGGAGATTTAAGAAGATACCTGGGCTCCACCAGCTTCCCAAACTCCACTTTCACTGCCCCGCAGCAAAGACCCCAACCGGACCTGGGAGCCTCTGACCCTGTTGGCTCTGAGTGATCAATGGACATAACCAGGCAATGTGTAACTACATGGCCCTCACTGCTTATCCTGGGGTGCTGGCTCAGCCTGGTTAATTCCAGAATTCCTGCTGAGTACATCCGCAAGGCTTGAAGGTTGAGAGGGTTCTGTGCACTGTGCAATGCCTGGGGACTCCCAGCATCTATCCCTACAGTTTCTGTTCTTTTCTGTAAATGGCCTTTCCTAAAATAATCAATAGAAAGCATTATCCTCCCTTGCCTGTCAGCCAGATCAGCATGAGGGAAGTGTGTATGTAGCTATAAGAGCATAGAAATAAAACAACCATCAAAATGAACTTTGAAGAGAGTAAAGATCTTGAGCTAGCTTCTGCCTGTTTATGTATTCCTTCCTGCTGACCAGAGACATTCAGAGTCACGATGATGAACACAGAAACTGGCAGCAGGAATCACATTTCAACTGTACATTGCAATTGCTATATTGTGCTTGTCCTATGATTTCAGTATATTGCTAGATCACTTTTCTAAATCAAAATCCCATGTACTGTTAAACATCTTCAAATAAGTGAATTTGATTTTAGCCATTAAACTCTCCCTGTGTGGAATACCATGAACATGGTCAGATAGTATTGGGCTCTGAAAGCCTGAGAGCTCAGCAGTAGAAATTCAATAGCTTTCACAGATTTCTTCACTTCTTTAGAAACTGAAGACATTACGCAGGCATTGGTGGAAAATGTTAATTTATGTTCAGGCTACTAAAATGACAAGCCACATAACTACATTATGGATACAGTCAGAGTTTCAAACCATATGAATAAAACTACTATTCTGAGAGACTGTAAAATGTTTCCAAAAGTTTCAGCTGCATTGTCAAACCTCTTTGGAGTAACAACATATGAATGACTCAGTCTCAAAAGCTTTTTCAATGAATTGAATTTTTGTTGAGTTGAAATAGGTTTCTATGGTAGCAGTAATGCTATAAATGATTCCCTGTGGCTTAAAAGTGCCAGGCAGCAGCAATGCCTCTAGCACCTACTGCATTATTTCCAGTCACAAAAAGAATTCATGCAGGGGCCCAGATCACAATGTACCTCATTAGCTGTGCTCTCCATCAGATCTGTTGAAGTGGTGAGGCTAACCAGGTCTGAAAGTTAGTCTCTCACAGTAGTAAATCTGGCCAAAGTAGATCTCATAAAGCCTTAATATTTTGGGAACTCTTAATTCAAAAAAGCTGTCTGCATCTTGATAACCTAAATCAAAGGATGGAGTAGTCTATCTTGTTGGGATTCCTCTATCCTGATTTACAAGTTTGACTTGATGCCACTCTCAAAAGTCAATCAGACTTACAAAGTCTAAACCAGTAAACTTTATTTGAAGGAACAAGATCTAAAATTTCACAGTTTGACAAATAGAACTGAAGCTTTTATGTCTTCTGAAAATGTTAAAAAACAAACACATCTTCCCTTCACAGCTTTGGAAATTTTGCCTTCAGCAGTGTAATGCATAGAAACACTTTCACATTAAGTTCAAATACACGGGTCGTCATCTCTGACTAACCCAAGTTAGAAACTTCACATTCAGTCCTTATGCCTAAAATGCCATACACACAGCACATTTATTTCACATTAAGTAGTTTTTATTAATTTCTATCAGTATGCCTAGAAACTATACCTATATATACTATATATATATATATATATATATATATATATATATATATATATATATATATATACTATACTTTAAGGCTTAATATTTCATATTTCATTATACTGCATGGCATAAAAGGAAAGAAAAATATGGTTTATCTCTGAAGGAACTTACTGCCTAAGAATAAAATAGGAAGCTGTAAATTGCCAGGGACAAGTCAGAGGTAATGTGACAAGGTGACAGATAATTGGTCTCAGCTACATACTGCATAATCATTTTCCTGATAAATCAACAGAGAAAAGACAGACATCACTGACATGTGGGCTGACAAACAGGCAGCAATTCAGAAGAACTGAATTATACACTTTCATATGGTAGATGGGTCTGTATTGAGTATGCTCACCCTCCATGCTTTTATTGCTGTCTCTTCCTTTAGAGAGTCTTGGGTGAGCAGCACAGGCCATATTACCTTTTAACATCAGCTCACTTTTCAGTTACAGCTCTCGTTTCTATTTTTTCTCATCTTTGTGTAGAAACAACATCATAAATGTAAACAAAGGAAAAATATTCCTCCTTTTCCTGATTAACAGCAAACTTTTTAATAGCAAAATTTGCTACCTATGAAAATTGTATTAAATTGTAAGTAGAAAGCAAACAAAATAATGTCAGAAATCTGAATAATATCTGAGACTGAAGGGAATTACTGCTGCTGCTCTGACAACTATGCCTCCTATTTTACTGTGTTGGCCCACAACCTCAGTGGTGGATGTTTGTGGCATGGCAGTAGGGGTTGAACTTTCCCACAAACATTCCATTTCATCTTGTTGCTGCAAGACAGGTGTCAGCAGAGAGGCACTTTGAGAAAGTGGCATCTGATGTGGAAGTACATATGAAGCAAAGGTGTGTCACTAAATTTCTCCATCCTACTGATGGTCACTGATGCTTGCTGAACATTTTTGGATACCAAAAAGCGCACAGAGGAATTCAAATACACCTTGGCTTCACATGCACTCCCATGTCAGACACAATTTTATCAGACTGCCCCTCTGCTGCCATCTGTGGCACAGCAACAAAACTGGAAGTGTTGAAAGAAGTGTAAATGCATTAGAAAATCAAAATAAAGGAAGACTATCAGTTTTCTATTATTCCAGGGACAGCATACCCTAGAGTTAGATTTAGAGGCAAACTTACAGCTGCAGTCATGTCATTTATGACAAATAATATTGTTTTAAATAGCCAGGCAGGTAAATCACATACTGATTAACTTTATCTAATAATAAATAATACATCTTGAGAAACTGCATATTTTCAAAGACAGTGCTTAAGGGTATAGCTATCAATCATAATTGATTCATCCTCAAGATAAGTATTGATTCTTATCCAATATTTTAAAACCAATTTAGTTCAAAAAATGGTTAGTTCAGTATCTATTTTCTTTAAATAGAAAGATCAAATAAACTGTTTATGGAACAACAACAACAAAAAAAGTATTACAAAGTTTAGATAACTAAAAGAAGTACAGTAGTGGTTCCTAACAAAGATTCATTAATAATACTTGCCTGAAAAAGAAAAAACTAAAACTTTCTGAAACTAGGTGGAAATATTAAACTCTTTTTGTGTGACAGCAAGAAAAATCAGACTTTCGAGTGTAAGCTTGGGCTAATAATATTTCAGTAAATTTCAAATTATATTGCTCTAGCAAAAGTAGTAGATCAAAGAGACAAAGTGCCAGGTTTTCACCTGATGAAACTGAGCAAAATATACTGAAGTCAATGGTAAAGTACTTCTTTAATTCACAAATGTTAGACCATCTTAAGATGTACTTCTGTCAGTTTTGAAACGAGTAAATCCTTTTTCCACACAAGCTATTTTTATACCTTTGATAATATTGTAAAGTGGAAATGAGTTCTGATTGTATCCTTGTAATCTACTCTCAAACAGACTGTTGCTCTTCCGCTCCCCTGTAAGGATTATGTCTTTCAGGGGGCCCAGAATGAGCTCATGTCAAGACATCAAGAACTTAACAGAGAAAACCATTTACTTAGCATATGTCTCATATCTGAATGTGCTTCACAGTATTCTCAGCTGATTCTTTTTCAATTTTCTAGTGCAGCCACTGCGTTAGAGCAGCGAATCTATTGTCTATTCCTCAAATACAATGCTAGTTAATTCCATAAGTCATGATGCAATTAATTGAATTTTGTTAGCAGTTTTTAATCTTCATCTGGAGGATTTGTCCATATAGAAGACAGGAGAACTCTTGTTTTATTCATAACAAATACCAACAATTTAATTTTCATACACAGATTTTGCCTGCTTCATCAGCTAAAATCAAACAGGAACACTCCAGAGGCACACTGATGAGACACCCTCACAGTGTACTCAGGGAGTAACCAGTTTCTGCATGTCCTCATAAGTTTATAAACCTAGAAACTGAATAACTCAGAATGCTAAAATAAAATAATGTTCACATTTATTTTTAAAATAAGCATTTTAAAAATGCTTTATGTATCATTTATCATTCCTTCTCACTTCGTTTACACTTCGTAACTGCATTCATATTATGCTCACAATGGAAAGTTAGACAGAATCAGACTAATTTTGGGAAGTCTGCTGCTTAATCTACCGTAAACTAAGATTTGAAAAGTTTTCTTTTTCTATCTGTTTAAATCTTACTAGAAACTTAAAGAGTTTGTTTGTCCAAGTATAAGAATACTAAATCCCAAAAAGTCAGAAAATATGCATCAAAATCAAATAAGCATCAAAATATAAGCAAAATTTGTTCATTATTTGTCTTTGGAAGAATATACTACTGTTGTATGCATCTAGCAGACTACAAGAGGCCATTCTAGAATTATGTTCATGAGGTTCTTTTCTGCTCATTTGTCTATAAATAATGTTTCTTCTTTGTCCTTTTGGTTTAATTTTTAAATATTTTCCTTATTTCAAATCATCCATCTCTTCACACTTCTCTCTTACCCTATTATTATGCATTACTGTATAATTATGTCTATTATGTCTTTTAGTGTGTAAAACTGAAGATAAAAGAATAAGAAGCAAGGTGATGCTAATAATTTGGTATCACTGGGTCTGTATGATGTATAATACAAAGAATGGACACATATAGATAAAAAAGCACATTTTACATGCAAATGACTGTACATAGTGAAGGTCAGACAACAAATAACTAATGGATGACAAGCTCTTTTAAAATTCTTTTGTGTTCCTTTTCTTCACCTAGATTAAAATGTAACAAATGAAGAAAACCGTTTGAGGATTTGCTATATCACTACCCAGGTAACCTTTTACAGGATTAGTAAGTATGAATGAAAAAGTAATGGGGCAATACAAAGGTCAGGTAAAACTGAACCTCTGCAGATCATATTCCCATTTCTATCTTGTAAACATAAACTACTTCACACTGCAGCAGCATTAGAATGCAAACATAATATTATTGGAGCACTTCCCCAAATTTATTTTAATGATGTGTCATCATGGAGATAAAGCAAATAAATATGCTGTATTTGAAATATACAACTTACACTTCTCATGGTATAGATTTCTTTTCTTGGCAGCTCCTTAGGGAAATTGAAATAATGTTTAATCTTTTCTTACTATACGTATATTTAATCATTACTGTATAAAGTATTTATGCATCAATGACTTCCTTGGTCTTTGCTGTAAGTTTTTTCCTCTGATCTCTGGTCACATGCAATATCAGCATACTTCCCAGTTAGCTCCAATCTGCTGAAAGCATGAAAGTACTTAAGTAATATTGACCTTTAAAATAATTTCTTTTATTTCTCAGGGCATGTTTGTTTTGTCTTAGAAGATGAATACTACTGCTAGCAGTTTAATAAACCAAACCTATTAACGGAGGAAACAATCACAACAAAATTTCAATCTAGCTGCTTGCAATGTAATGTAGATGTTTATATGCAGATTTACAGCAACATTCTCTTAGAAGAGTGCAGGAGTGTCATTTAGGTGCTAATACCAGGATTATGGCTGTCTACAAAGTGTTTGATGCATATAAGACACTGTCATACCATTGTCTGTGGTTGCTTCCATCTGAAGTCAGGATACCCTCTGAGGGGGGGGCACATCTGTTGTGCTTCCACTCTGATTAAGCCTCTAGACATGAAAAATCTTTTCTATGTAAACTGACACATTTCAACCAAAAGTTTTCATTTCCATGCTCTTTTTCAGCTGAGGGTGTCGTGTCACTAAAATCTTACTTCTCCACTCTACTTCTCATCAGTCTGTTTTTCTAAGTCTCTCACAGCCGCCAGCTTCTGCTCCCACTGGCGTCTGTGGTCCTCTGCCTGCTTCCAGACTCCGCATTTAAATGCTCCATTCTTATTTTCTTTCCTCTTCCAGTCTTAGGCTGCCCATTTCAGTCTCATCTTTATTTCTTTCCAGCCCAGGATTTTTCTGCTTTAAATTACATATCTTTCTCCTCTGCCTCCCCTTGGTTCCATCAAGGCACCACAGCAGCAAGGGAGAGAAAGACTTCCAGGCTTATTAAGCAATAGCTGTGCTTCAAAATCAAGAGAGGCTAGGAGACCTCAACAACAAATTACATTCCAGCACTGATAAACGTTAATTTTTAGCTGTGCTGATGTACTAGATCTAATCTGGCTGTATCATGGCAAATGATATTTATTTTTTAGAATTTACAATGATTTTAATTTTAATTCTATGCATAACTCCAACAGTAAGCATGGAAGCAAGTGTTAAGAGTGGAGTTTCTGAACATCTGTGGGGGTTATGTTATCCTCAAAACATGTATGTTACTCTCAAACTCCAAACTACTGTTATTGCTAGAGCTAGCAATTACAATACTAGCACCTACTGCCCACCTAAATGAAAGAAGTTTTGTATTATGGGATATAGATTGAAAGAACAATGTTTTAACTTGTTAATGGGGCTGATTTGTCTGCTTATCTGTCACATATATAACAACGCTTTCTACAATCTTCTGATTATAGCCACATTTTTAGCAACCATTTCTAAATGGTATTAGAAATTGATTCTATTCAAAAAAAAAGATTTCCATGGCACATATTCATCTCAGCAATGTCTATGCTGGGGAAAAGATACTTTTTCCAGTTGCTGGGTTAAATTATCACAGGTACACCCTCACATAAATCAGAATGGTTTTCATCTGCAGCCAGTGTTACTGGGAAGAGGAACAAGTTGGTACACAAGGCAGGTGGGAAGAGGAATGTGCTCTGATCACAGCTGCAAGCAGAAGACAAGAGCCGCAAGGTGACACTGTGACCCACCAAACACCTGAAGCACTATTGTGAGATAGCCCTTGTGTTCATACACTTCACCACATTAATGTATGATTTGACACCGTGAAGGTTTAGGACCAGGATAGCACTACTGAAATGCTGAACATCAATATTAAAACTGAGTAGTATGAACATCACTAATACCAATGCTCTAAGAAATTATTGTTTATTGTCATAGCCTGCAATTCTAAAAGATTGCATCTTTTAGGGGAATTAGAAGTACTGTAAATGTTGAATAACATCCTTTTCACAACAACTGACTATTTAAACTTCCAGGAGTCAGTCAACATCCTTAATAGTCATAAAAATTTATACAATATCAAAGCAAAATATAATGATGTTACTGGCTGCAGGAAAGGAAACCTGTGATTTGATGCACTAATCAAATTAGAAGTAACCAGAGTTAATTCTTTTTTTTATAGAAATTAGAGCTGAAGATGTTTAATTGAAATATCAGCACATGTACACACTTTAAGACAAACAAATAGAAAAGCTTATGACTAAGAAGATGCTATATATACCAAGTAATTCAAATCTCAGCCTCAATTGACAGCGAGCTTTTTACCAGACTTCCACTGATCACTGGGAGTGGCAATTATCTATGCCTTGAATAGATTAAACAAAACTTCACACTGTAATGCTGACAAAATCACAGTACATGACAGCCATGTGGCAAAGGCAGAGAATTACAAATTTTAAAGGATTTTCTAAATCCATTTAGGCTTCAATTTGCAAAGAAGCACACTAGACACTTTTTGATGAGTTTGGTCAAAGGGACAGTTTTGACCTTTGCTGCTCTTGTTTGGCATCTTTTATGCTAGAACCAATAAAAATACTAGGAATGTAAGGATGCTTGAATGAAACCTTCACTTTGACTCAAGATGGTGCGTAAGTGAATACAGAGCCACAGCAGGGTATGTCTGGGACTAGCAGTTCTGATTGCAGTGCTGTTAGTAAAGTGTATTTGAGAAATGGAAACCAACCAACCAAGAACCACCAGACAGATCGCATAGGAGGAAAATGGGAGGAAACATTAAGAGTGAGAAACAGCTGCCACTGCTAACACATACATATGGCAGTGATACATTTCCAGATTTCTAGTGCACTGCTGCTTTCTCTTTACACCTTAGGATTTAACATACTGTCCAGAAGAGGGCCACAAAGATGATCAGGGGACTGGAGCACCGCCCCTATGAAGACAGTCTGAGGGAGCTGGGCTTGTTCAGCCTGGAGAAAAGAAGGCAGCGGGGTGACCTCATTGCAGCCTTCAGTACCTAAAGGGAGCCTACAAACAGGAGGGAAATCAACTCTTTGAAAAGGTTGATAACTGCAGGATAAGGGGAAATGGTTTTTAGTTGAGGGAGGGAAGATTTAGGTTGGATGTCAGGGGGAAGTTCTTTACAGAGAGAGTGGTGAGGTTCTGGAACAGGCTTCCCAGAGAGGTTGTGGATGCCCCATCCCCGGAGGTGTTCAAGGCCACATTGGATTGGGCTCTGGGCAGCCTGGTCTAGTATTGAATGTGGAGGTTGGTGGCCCTGCCTGTGGCAGAGAGGTTGGAGATTCATGATCCTTGAGGTCCCTTCCAACCCTGGCCATTCTGTGATTCTGTGATTCTGTGATACTTGACCGAGCTGGACAGATGGCAGATCTACCATGTAACTGCCTGACATGAGATCTACACGGTGCAATTCGCTGGTCCTATGGCAAGGAAATGAGAGATGACAGCCAGATTAGCATTGTGATAAAAATATGCTGATTGGCTGAATGAAAACTAACTGGATTTGCTTTCTTGCTTGCAGATTTATTTGTGAAGTAATTCCTAAAGACTGAACTACAGAGTCTGAATAAACACTAGAAAATAGAAACCCACTTGTTTTCTTTTTTTTTCCCCAGCAGCAAAGAAACACATCTGAGTGCTTACAGGGTCTGCTACATGGATTTGTCAGACCAGTAAACATTCCTCTGTGAATCACATAAACCATGTTTGTATCTTCAAGAGGTAGATCACTATTAGGGAAATCCTCAAGTCCTCTGAAGGCTGAAAGAAAGCTGAAGGAGCTGACCTGAAATGTCAAGGTGCTTTCACAGTTCCCTGGTAAAGGTTGGGGATTTGTAATTATCCTTAGGCTTCTGACTTTTTGTTCTTTTATCTAGTAGTTTGGGATTATCTTTTCCTCTCAGTCTTTGGTAGAAGAAAAACTACCAAGAAAGCATAGGAAATAGTTTCATTCTCTTTTAGGAAATTTTAAGTTTTCTGCGTTTTATCAGTGTTTTCTGTCGTTTCTCTGCACCTCATTGTAACCTTCCCCAAATACTTTCAAAGCAGTGTGAAGAACTGAGAATGAATAAAAACAGTGCTTTTAAAACATGCTGGATAAAACTGGATAAAACACAGGCAAATTGATGTATTTCTACAGAACTTCTGTATAAAATATCTCAGTGTATGCCATTTATCTTGTCAAGACCTAAAAGGTAATCATTTTGTATAAAAATTTTACACACATTAAACTATGTAACTAATAAAAGCATCTGCCCAAAGAAAGCAGCTTGAAGCACACACATGCTGGCATCAAACTTGCTATGTCAAAATTCCTGACAGACCAGATGTTGCTTTTACATGGAAACAGTAACAGAAAAATGCTTTGCATTTTTTAAAAATTAATAATTTGCTTTGTTTTCAAATATACGTAATGAAAAAAATCTAATTCATTATATAAAGCACATTTTTATTTAAAAAAAAACCCTCACATTTAAGTTGCTGTCTTGAATGAAGAAAATACAAGTATTAATAAACCTATTTTGCAGAAGCTCCAGATCACACAACTGCAGCAAGTGGGTCTCAATACAAAGTGTCCTGATTTTATATTGACCATTAGCTTAAGTGGTTTCTAGACCAAGTAATGACAGAGATAAAAACTATGACAGACTATTCATTTTAAATGACTATATATCCACAACTAACTTCCACTGAGGCATATTAGAACTCATGTGAACTCTAAGGATACCAACTACAGATATTACTTCTTATTAAGAAAGAGTTCATTTTCTGAAACATACATCAAAAGAATAGGCTGTTCAACAGAAAATATATAAAAATAGCACTTATATACAGATATGGTCAAGGTTTGCAATATTTTGCAAGAAAGAAAGACAGCAAACAACAGTTAAGCATCTCTTATTGCCCCCCTAAAAGAACAAGAGAAGGTAATAAACTGTCAAATTACCGTTGTCTATAACATCATTTTCTTCACTCATTTTCTCTCAGGTAAGAAAATTTATAATAATGAGAAAAAGAAAACAGAAAGTTTATGTAGGAATAAAAGGAAATTGAGGTCTATTATGAAGACTGTGAAGGTGTAAACCACAGAGAAACAGCATGCAAATTATACTTTTCATTGTGGGAAACTGACCAGAAAATTACACCTTGAAATTCATCATAGAATTGCCAAGGTTGGAAAAGACCTCCAAGATCATTCAGTCCAACTGTCCACCTCCACTGCTATTTCTCCACTAAACCACATCCCTTAGTTCTAAATGTTTTTTTAACACCTCTAGGGATGGTGACTCAATCACCTCCCTGGGCAGCCCATTCCACTGCCTGACCACTCTTTCAAAGGAGAAATTTTTCTTAATATCCAACCTGAACCTCCCCTGATGCAACTTGAGGCTATTTTCTCTAGTCCTATCACAGGAGAAGAGGCTGATCCCCACTTCACCACAACCTCATTTCTTGTAGAGAGCAATAAGGTCTCCCCTGAGCGTCCTCTGGTCCAGACTAAACAATCCCAGTTCCTTCAGCTGTTCCTAATGACACCTGTGCTCTAGACTCCTCATCAGCTTCATTGCCTGGCTCTGGACAGGCTCTGGACATGCCCCAGGGTCTTGATGTCTTTCTTGTAGTGAGGGGCTGAAAAAGACAAGGTGCAGTCTCACCAGAGCTGAGTACAGGGGCCAGGATGCCACTGGCCTCCCTGGCCATCTAAATACACTGCTGGCTCATGTTTAGCTGAATGCTGACCAATGCCTCCAAGTTCATTTCTTCTATACAGTCTTCCAGCTACTCTGCCCCAAGCCTGTAATGTTGCCTGGGATTTTTGTAACTAAAGGGCAGGATACAGCACTTGGTCATGTTGAACTTCGTTCCATTGGTCTTGGCTCATTAATCTAGACCCAGATCCTTCTTAAGGGCCTCCCTATACCCAGGCAGATCAAGACTTCCTTCTAGCTTGATGTCATCTGCAAACTTACTGAGGGGGCACTCTATCCCCTTGTCCAGGTCATCAATGTAGATATTAAAAAGGACAGGCCCCAATACTAACCCCTGCAGAACAGCACTTTGATTGGTTGCCAGCTGGATTTAACTCCATTCACCACCACGCTCTGGGCTTGGCCCTACAGCCAGTTATTTACCCAGCAAAGAGGTTACCTGTCCAAACCACAGGCTGCCAATTTCTCCACGAGAATACTGTGGAAAACAGTGTCAAAGGTTTTGCTAAAGTCTACACAGACTACGTCAACAGCCCTTTCCTCATTCACCAGGCAGGTCCTAGGAGGAGAACATGTTGGTCAAGCAGGACCAGCAGGGCCTGATCCCCCAGTTGTCCTGCATCTACTCTATGATCTCAAGATAATCTGGTCCATAACTTTCCATGCCACCAAGGTCAAACTGACATGCCTATAATTCCCTAAATCCTCCTTATGATCCTTCATGTAGATGGGAGTCACATTGGCAAGCCTCCAATCCCCTGAAACCACTCCAGTTGACCAGGAACACTGATAGATGGTGGAAAGTGTCTTGGTACTCTGCTAGCACTCTCAGCACACACCATAGCACATGATAATTTCTGAGTTCTAAAGTTTGAATATATAGAAGTTTATTTTTGATTTTCAGTTTTATTTCAGTGAAGTGTATTTTATTCAGTGTATTTCAATGAAGTAAAATAATGTACCATCCACTGGGTATAGTCTTTTTTTTTTTATTTAATATTTTAGCATATATGAATCATGAACAGGACATTCCCTATTTTATGTACAGCTTTAGCACCTCAAATTCTCTTTATAGATGAGTACTTCTCAAAGTATATTTTAGCTCTGAGATTAAGAGCCGAAAAAGTCAAATTAAATGCATATTTGACTAAATAACCGAGTCTTAGAAAATTGTATAGTATTAATGTCACGTAATTAAAATGCTGAATTAGTACAGTGTATACTGACTGAAAATTGTATGCTTGTGAGAATGTTTTCCACTGAGGACATTAATTTGGTTCACTGTCATCCCTTTTATGAACAGCAGAAATATAAACTTGTGCAATTCACAGTAATTACAAGAAACCATAAAACACTGCAGAATAAGTAATCCAGTAACTGAAAACTTACCATGTATTCAAACAAAGTTTCAACTTTGCATTTAATAAACTTAATGCCAGTTACAGTTCATACAGTTAATTGCAGGTTTGGAATTCAGTGGAATAATTGAAATAATAAAAATATTTAATTAATGTATTTTCTCATATATGAAACAGTGCATTAAATTGCTACACTTATGATTTTTTTTTCTAATTAGCTAAAGAACAATCAGTCATTACATAAAGCATGCTTGTGGAAAAAGTCTACGAAACCTGCCTTAATTCAGTGATGAAGGGCTATATAAACGGTTCCCAATCACCAAGAAGCCAGAGTATTTAGGAAGGAATAACAACTTTTTTAGTTATCCATCAATTTGACAATTTTCAGTTATGCTGTTTTTAAAAAAAACTGAAGCTGGGTGTGCTTTTGTAGTTGCTACAATGTCCTAGGAAGATCTAATGCCAACAGAAGTACACGTAAAACATAACTCCCTTCCCTTCCTGTTCTCCCTGCAAGATGTTGAGTGAAGAGGTAAATACAAAGCTTGCAGCAAGGTTGATGACTGAAAGTTTATGTATTTGGATGATGTGAAGCTGTTGGTAAGGATTGTATTCTGTCTCTGAGTAGGATGCTTTGAAATAAGTTACAAAATCTGATACAACTGGAAACAAATTTGAGGAATTCAAGCCTAAAAACTCACCTGCATAATAAATTTTCATTGAGAATCATTTCAAAGTCTGAGGCAGAACAAATACTGCATCTTCTTGTTAAGAATCTTCAGAGTTACGAATTAGGTTGCTTCTATGCATTCATACTGTAAGAATCTAAAACACCTCTTCACCCACTGATGATTTGGATATAAATAAATGACAATGGAGAGAGCTTGTTTCACACCCTTTATGACTGAACTGGTCTTCTCCACAGAAGAAAATAAATAATAGTTTTAAATATGAAAGATTTTGCTTTTAGTGTTCTAGTGAAATCTAGAACAGGAAATAAGCTTCTTGTTAAAGTCCTCTTAGTATTTCTTTGCAGTTTGTGGAGAGAATTCAGAAGAAAATATTGGAGCCTATGCCTATTCTTTCAATGAATTTCAAGATTTCAATTTCACTGTTACATGAATTATATCTTTTTTCCAAGATTCAGCTGTGAGAATGGTCTTTAATGTCTAGTCTAATCTATACACTCAACTTACTGCCTAAATCAAGAGAAGACCCCTCAGTCAGAATTCCTCCATGTCATGTTAACAGCATGTACCTTGTTTTCTCCGTTGAAAGAAGAAGCTGTATCATAGTTTAACTGAACATGAAGCTTTTAGGAGGCTGCAGTCTGGTGAGGTAATTTTTGTTCTAAACAACATCTTAAACTAGGAAAGCAGAGTTTGTATTACATGATTTTAATCACCTGTATAAGCAAGGTGTCTAAGCCAAGATGAGTTCTTAGGGTGCCCTTTTCAGTCCATGGACAAAGACTGATATCCTCATGAGCTGACAGGTGATAACTAACTCTAACCTCCACTGCCTCCAGAGCAGAGATAGCTACAATAAATTTGACATTAAACTTTAGACAGGTAAATCAGGAGATGGAGTCAGAAATGATAAATTCTAAATTTTATCCTCCATCCTTGTGCTGTTTGGTACTTTTTTTTTTCTTTTTTTCTTTTTTTTTTTTGGACAAAAAAGAAAAAAAAAATCATCGTCCAAAGAGAACAAACTAAAATAATTTTAAAAAGCTTTTGATTTCTAAAGGCAGGAACAAGGTCATTCTTGTTCAAAACAGCAGTTAATGGATTATGTGCTTATTTTGGTGTTACTGAATATAATCCAAAGAATGAAGCGGTAATCCATGCATGCCATTCTTTTAAGAAAATATCTATTTAGAACCTGTCTTAATGTTTTGGGCTTGTTTTTGTTTTTTTTTTAAGAAAACAAATTGAAAGACAGAAAAAGTTGTTGTTTTTTATTTATTTTTTTTAAGAAATGGTACAGAATTCTATAACTAAATCCGAAATTCTGCATTTTTTCATGCTTGTGAACTGTTATCTCTCATCATAAATATTTCTATTTGCAGACTGAAATACTAAAATTGCCCTGCCAAAGTTAAAATAATGTTTGAAATCTGGAAAAGACTGGGGATTAGTCATGCATAAAATCACACGTTTCCTCTGCTTAGAGGTAATTGTGAATGTGGAATCATAGGATCATTAAGGTTGGAAAAGACTGCTAAGATCACCTTGTCCAACTGCTGTCACACCACCACCATGTTCCTTCTAGCAGTACAAATCATAGTCAAGAAGTTACAGTATTGGTCCATTCAAGGGGTATATCTACAAAATCCACAATGATTCAAGATTTCAAATGTATAATTTTCTTTCATTACAGCAGAAATAATTTCTTGAAGTTCCCTTAGGAGCATGAACATCTCAGGAGAAAAACGTTGTTCTACTTTTTTTTTCTTCTTCATTTTCCAGATTGGCAAGAACATACTTCATTCCCCCGATGTTGAATCACAGTACCTTTTTTCTTAGGTATTAGTAACTTTAACTGTATTGTACTCATAGTTCAATTGTTTGTTATATTTTAAAAGTGATGGGAATGTTTATCCAGAACTTCTGATAGCTCTCTGATAAAAAATATTTTTAGCTGAAAAGTAAACGATTAAACACGTTACATGATAGAAAGTAGTTTCTCTGTAACACAGAACCAAATTCTTTTCTCAACAGTACATCTCAAATTCCAGCTAACATTTCCCCATTCATGTATATAAGCTCAATTTTGGTTCAGTGACTTTCAATTTACTGACTAGGTATAGTAAAAAAGATATATGACCTATTATACTACAAGTGAATAAATTGCTTCTCCTGTTAACAAAATAGATTCTTGCTTTACTTTCATCTGCAGTAGTAACTCCCCTTTTCTGCATTCAGTCATGGGATATATTTGTTTAAGCAAGAAAAATGAAATTACCTTTCTTCCAAATTTAGTATTACACATCTTCATATTAAAATCCAATTTAGAACAAGATTAAGTGGAATAAATATAGCCTCTCATTGCTTTCCTCATTTTGTTTACTGCTGTTCTGCTGATTTCAACTGACAAGAGCATTGAGCTGAGAGGGAAGCAAGGTAAATTCAGAAGGATCTGTGAATGCATTATCATTGTCTTTATTTAGCAGTGCCATCAAACCATACAGGAATAAAATGACACCAATTCAGCATTTTGATAGGCTAAGACCTCACTTGTAGTACAATATTAAATGACCCTGAAATATATATATAACATACAGCATGAAGTAACCTCAAGATGACAGGCATCTCTGGGCAATAAATTATCAGTCACAAAAGGAGGATTTGCATTTAAATTACACAGAAATCCGAAATATGTAAAACATACATTAGGGCAGGATATGGTCCTTTGAATGTTATTCTCAATGCTCGTACCAGCAGCAACCGTCATCTGAAAAAGGGGGCAACAGAGATTCTGCTAAATGGAACAGAATTTCTAAAACTGCTACAGTATATTTAAATTATACCATGTTAATAAGATGAATGTTATTACCATCATTCAAGCAAGCTGATCTGAGAGAACAAAAATGTGACTCAACTGACATTCACAAAGTAAAACTGAAAGTATTGTTACCTCTTCTGACTGATGAGGTGCTGAGAACAACCAAACACTACGACACTTGTGTGTGCTGTACTGTGTTCTGCAGAAGAGAACTCTGAAGCATTGCCAAATAGTCAGATAACTTTGGATAAATAATTGCAGCTCCATGGCTAACTTTAAAATGAGTTCTCCATAAAGCAAATGATTTGCAAGAAAGAAGGAAAGTAGGATTTTCTCTTCCAAATTACTCAAATTAAAACTTTTTATGGATAGACACACTAAAAAAAGTAAAGTTTATAAATTATAAGGAAGAATATACTTATGAAACTGATACATTTTTCATGGTCTCTCAGACTTGTTTATCACAGCAAATAACCACAGCAATGAAAAACTTTATGGAAAAAAAAAGCTATATGTTGTTAGAAATCTGAAAGACCCTTTTTAGCATTAAGCATTATTTTCCTTCCTTTTTCATCAGTTTTTTCATGTGTTTTTGCAGAGCCTAACATACAGCATGCTTCTTTAAAAGCAACCCTTACTAGTAGGCAATCTGACATTTCTGCAGATCTCAATTTAGTGGGAACGAACAGCCAAAATATTCAAAAATTTCTACAAGTGCATTTTAGACATCTGGCTCAATCCATTCTGACTGCCAACGTAAAAAAAATGAGTTACAGACTAACTCTCCTAATAATTTCTTTCCATCATTGACAGAATACGTAACAATACACACAATGTTCAGCCTCATTATAGCTGAGCTGCATTATCTCTCAAAATAATTACTGACCAACTTTAATTCTGTGACTATTTACCAATTCAGATCAGAGAACCTGATACTCAGAACTAACAGAGTTCTGAACGGACAGTATTTTGGTGTTCAATTATTTCTAATAGAAGAAAAATCACATTTGAAAAATGCAACATACTGCAAGATGTGTTTTTAGAATGACATTGCTACTATAATTTACAATGAATTTTTATATTGACTATATATTATAACTTATTTATGCAGCAAATAAAAATGTGCCCATTTTCAGTATTTTTAACATCAGCCACAGGCACATACCTATCTATGAAATATACTGCTAATGCACTTCACATTCTGATTTGTAACAGTTTTTTAATATTTAAAATGACTTTAAAATTCCAGTGCTTTAAAAGTGAATTATGCTGTCAGGGGGAACAAAAAGATCAAATCTCGAATTTTATGCAAAACTCCCCATTCTATGCTGGCAAATTCTTAGCTTGCTTGTCTCAAATTTCCCTTCTTCAGATTCAGAACCTTAAAACATTGAAAGCATTTTATAATGCTTTTTGATGGTTTTTAAAAGAAATTTTACTTCATATGAAGTAGCTACTTTTGAAAAGAACATTTCCATGCAAAGAAAATTTGTGGTCAATTCACAGACAATGCTTAGGTGGATTTTTAACATCATTTTTGATACTGAATTTTGTAAGAAAAAAAAACACAGCCCACATTATGTTATCATGACATTTTTGTAAATAAAAAATAGCACAAGAAAACATACATTAACAATTTTATTCATTAGCTGTTTTACGCATCTTTCTTTAACATTACCTTAATACTCATTAATTTTAGCTTCAATGTTCATACATACTCAACTCTCAAAAATAGTTCAAACAAATGCATGTTTATTAATGTGTAAACTTACACATTTTAGCACATTTTAACTTTCATACATATATGCACACTGTATATCTGATGATTTCAGATAACGTTGTCCTTTTCTGTGAAAAGGTGGACTACTGTACACTTTTGACTGCTGCATCTGCATACTGTAAACTAATTCATCTTTGCTGTACAGCACTGATTTACCAACACTACACTGAGTGATTTCAGCAAAACTTTTCATATTACGTTTTAAATATTTTCCCCTTCTCTATTATATAATCACAATTAAATGTTTATTAATGTAAGGTATAAAATGAAATGCCTTCAATTCTAGCAACTTATGGGTTTAAGGTCCAGTATTTTTACTCTTCTGGTCTAGTATGGAAAACTAGAAATGAGTGATTCTTGATATTTCAATACTGTAACGCTATTTCCTTAAAGTATGGTAATTTTCTAATGCAACTGGAGTCATTGTACTTAAAAGGTCAGGTTTAAGAGAAGAGAAATGAAATGAAAATATACAGGTAAGAAGTATGAAACCTGTGCATTATTTCTGAAATTGTTTGCCTTCAAACTAAGTATGCTAAGGATACATTTTATACATACATTATACATACATTTTATTGTCATATGAAAATTTAGAGACAAAATTTATGAATTATGCAGTATAAATAATGCAGCAATTCTTCTGCTTGTTTATAAAATATTTATTCTACTCACGAAAGTATTTAATATTATAACACCTCCTTTGTACTTCGTACTCTGGTAAGTGGAATCCATTAGAATTAATATTAATGAAGCTTTCTATTATAGTTTGGTTTGCCTCCCTGAGAAAACGAAGAAGCATGTGAATTTATCATAGGAGACAACAGGGTCAACAGGGTGAGAAAATACCAAAACTGAAGCTCTAGAATTGCATCTATTCTGGTTTGGGATGAACACTTCACTTACTATTTGTTGTTAGTCACACACATGCACAGGGACATATTTTCAAACTATATCCTAAATGGTGGACCCTTTCCTCAACCAGTTTGAGGTAAAAATTCTCCATCAGAATAACACTTGGTGCTTCTTAACAATAACTCTGCAGTGTCTATTATTACATCAGTCACCACAGTACAAAATGCTATTTAGGTATTTTAGTCTATTGAAAATTTCATTTACTTGCATTAATTACTGTTTATTCCCTCATGCTTGTGTCATCTCTATGTGGGGGACCTAGCTGAGGTCATACTTAGAAAGCTATGTGAGCTACCTTCAATGTAAAAAAGACACACAAAAAAAACAACAAACGAAAGGAAGCTTCTTTTCAATAGCTAGAGATAGGAAGGCACTTTCCTCTAGAAAGCATATGTTCCTTTAGCAGTGGAAGGAAAACAACACGCATAAGATTAAATATTTCAAAACACATTTCACAGTGAAATTCATTACCTATTCTTTGCAACAACCTCAGACTAGAAAACGACCTACAATGAAGCCTATCCTGAAGAAGTGAAGCCTACTACGTATGCTATCCCATTCATCATTACTTTGGTGAGCTGTACCTTCAACACTGAAATGAGTTTAATCTATATTCTAATGATGCACACGCACAGAAAAATGTTTACTAATGTAGAATCCACAGAATGAATAGTTTTTATTTTGTTTATTCATATCTTTCTTTTTTTTAAGCCACTCTAGTTTCAGGTAATAGCATTTGTAATAGAAAACAACAATACATGTTATTTCCTTCCTAATTAAAACAAACAAACAAACAAAACAAAAAACCACCCCACCATCTCAACAAACTTTCCACTTAATCTAATGTTTTGTATTGTTCCACTATACTTTTAGCTTCCCATAGGAGGTATCTTTGTGAGAGACCTCTTAAAGAGCTGTCAGTAGGATCTGTTGCACAAAGGGATCTTTTATTGTTGAACCAAAATAGATATCATTCATTTTCCTTCCTCCTAAAACCTAAAACATCTTGTAATACATGAACCTTTTTCTTAAATCATATATTTCCATTCAGTTAGGCATTTAGTGAAGCGTAATGACATTGTAAATACGGCAAGAAAACAAATGGGCCTAAAATATTAGTATTGTTCTGTTAACTCTACAATGTTAAAAATGGCTCTAAAATTTAAGCAAGGAAAAAGAAGTCTCATTTTATGACCTGAATTAGTCTGTCTAAGCATGTGTATATGCAAAAAAAAAAAAAAAAAAAAAAAAAGCCATAATAAATTTATGTATGTAAGACACAATATAGAATCATAGGATCATAGAATCATTTAGCTTGAAAAAGACCCCAAAGATCAAGCACAACAGTCTACCTGATACTACCAAGTCCCATCACTGTCTTAAATACCTCTAAGGATGGTGACCCTGGGCATCACCTTCCAGTGCTTGACCAATTTCTCTGTGGAGCCTAATATTCAGTCTAAACCTCCTCTTTTGCAACTTGAGGTTCTTCCTCATCTCCTTTCATTTGTGACGTGAAAAAAGAGACCAATATCCTCCTCTCTGCAACCTTCTTTCAGACAGCTGTAGAGAGCAATAAGGTTCTCTCCCCTCAGCTTTCTCATCTCCAAGACTAAACAGTCCCTATTTTCCTCGGTCACTCATTATGTGTCTTGTTTACCAGTTCCTTCAAAAGCTTTGTTGCTGATACTCAAGCAACTTAATATTCTTGTAGTGAGGGATCCAAAACTGAATGCTGTACTTGAGATGCGATCTCACCAATGCCAAGTGTAGAAGGACAATCACTTCCCTGTGTCCTGCTGCCCATCCTACTTCCGATGCAAGCCACGATAACATTTATAGTTGTGTGGACATAAAAGTATATAAGAAAAATTTATATCTGTTTTACAAATAACACAAACACATCTATATCT